>NC_136798.1:42449763-43049763 GCF_951216825.1 Electrona antarctica | reverse complement strand
ACTGATGTCCAGGTGGTTTTCAGGTTCCTGTTTAACACTCCAAAACCTCTTCACCTTCAGACTGAACTCTGCACACGGGTCTGCAGTGAAGGAATAGAATAACTAAATTAAACATCTACTGATGCATGAACTCGGAAACATCATCAGTGTTGTAAACCTGGGATCATTGGGCCTCATGCGCCAATAAGTTCCTAACTTTTCCTCTTACATTTCTTCCTAAGTGAATTCCTAAGAGAAGTCCAGTCAGAGTCATGAAACGTTCTTAAGTAGGCAGAATTGTTCGTAAGCATGTTCTTATGATGATGAATCCAAATCATCATAACTTGAAGGGGTGTGCCAGTTAATTCAAATTATCATAGGTAGATGCCCCATATATCCTAATTAGCATCCTAATTACCATAGGGAACCGCCCCACCAATCCCATATAAGGCATTGGGAATTCACTTTCCTACCTGTGTTCACCCAGGTGGGTGTGGTTTTGCATGACTCCATGGCCTTGCCTGCAGTCACACCTGTGTGTGACTGCAGCAGAAATCACAGGACCTCACAGAAATAAAGTTGAGTGAAGTCAAGAATACCTAAACTAAAGTCTAAATATGGTGGAACACCAGACTCCAAACATTAAAAATCAATAATACTGTGGAGGTACTGAAGTGAACAGAAATGTTCAATATTTCAATATTCATGAATGTATTTTATTATTTATCTCACAATAGTCAGGGGGGGATGATGGCGGGTGCATGGGGTGGGGGTTATGTGGTGGGTATGGTGCGTTTGTTTGGGTTGGGTTGTGAACTCTAAACCAGTGGTTCTCAAACATTTTCATGTCAAGGACCCCCAAATTGACATGCATTCTGCAGACCCCTATATGAAAATATTTTCTGCTAGGGAAATGTTTTGAAAATAGCCAATCTACAAGCTCAAAACGGGCAGTAATGGGACGCGTTTGTGAGCTTGGTTGATTGGCTATTTTCAAAGTATAAAATGGGATTAAAGTGGTAAAATGTTCCATATTTTGCTGTGGACTGCCTGGAACTTCCTCAAGGACCCCTTGAGGTCCTCAGACCAAACATCATGCAGATGGCGCTGTTTTTCCTTTATGTTTTCAGATTGCACTTAAGAACGAAAAAGGCACCCTAAGAGTGCTCTACAGTGTGCGTAGATTCTGTTCTTACCTACGAACAAATCACAGCTAAGAAAAGATTGAGGGATCCCAAAACCTTCTTAAAAATGTCCTAAGTGGGTCTAAGAACAAATTTCCTCTTAAGAACTTCTTAAGAACGGTTGGCGCATGAGGCCCACTGAGTGTTGCCATAGTCCTGTGAGAGTACTGGAACATGAGCTCAGTATTGTGTATGTTTTTTTTGCAGAACCACACACAGATGCATCCCGTGCCGTCACCCAGGTTTAAATAAACGTATTATTCAGTGGTGTCATGGTGATTTTTTTACTGGTACCAGGGAATGTTACGCACGCGCACACACGTGCATGCGCGTGCATCGCGGCATGCACACAGAACGGAGCCTGCATATAACCTAAGTCTATGGTTAAATAGTGTATGAGAGTTTTAGACACACAACACAAACACAAAAGTAGACTTAAAATAGTCAGACAAACATCTTTACTGCACACTAGCGAAAATAAAAAGTTTGCTTTGGACGAATCTGTTCTTTGATGGAGGAGGAGGCATTCTTCTTGTGTGCTGAACACCACACATGCAGCAGCAGTAGCCTATTGGAGCCATAGCCTACTGCTGTAAGTATGCATGCTTACCGTATAGGCTACGTGTGCTCAGGTAAACAGTTAAAGCTGTTGTTATGCAAAGTAGTAACCATTTGAATTCGGCACGGTACTTGACACGGCGTGAAAACTGGGGGTGGGGGGCTTTTTTATCAAAATATAATAAAAACACCCGGGCGGTTAGTTCAACTGTCTGGGCACTTGAGCTGCCAAGCCAGCCGGCCGGCGTGCCGCGGGTTCGACTCCCAAGCCTGACGGCCTTTGCCGCATGTCACTCCCCATCTCTCTCCCCATCTCCTGTCTAATTGTACTGTACCCTATTAACCCTTAGAAGGTGAAAGACGCCAATTGGCGTCTTCATCAGAATTCCGTAAATGATCAATGACGCCAATTGGCGTCTTCACAGTTTTTGATGAATCTAAACATATTAATATGCTCCGAAGCGCTGTTTAAATTCCTGAGCTTATATTCCAACTACATTACCCAGAAAACCCGTGTCACGTGACACACGTGTACGTGTTGCCATTGGAAGCTGGTCCCACCCCCTGTAAACAGTGGGGGCAGAGGGAGTCTTCATAGTTTTCATTGTTTTGCCTGTTTGCCGTCTCGCCCGAGCGATTTTCTAGCAGAAAAAGTTGAAAGCAGTACTATTTATTTGAGCGAGTTTTGTGGTAGTAGTATTGATCCATACGCGTCCCAGTCGCCTTCTCCAGGCGGAGTAGCCCTGGTCCAGTGCTTACAGCGAGACTCGCTGCTCCCTCCCTCCTTTTTTCATTGTCTCCCCATCGTCGTCCGATGAGCTATACCGGGAAACCATTGAAGAAGACGATCAACCCGGAATGTTTTGAGGTAATCTTATTGTAGAAAATGCCCTTCTATAGTGATCAGAAATCATAAGATGATCGCTACAAATAGATGCTTGGATAATTACTACTACTAGTCAGATCATGACGCCAGAATGACTCACCACGATGGCCCCCAGCCATTAGCCAGCACCGAAGGTGCTGGCTAATGGTGTTGGTCGGTGCATTGGTGCTGGCTAAGGGCTGGAGGGGGGGGTTGGTGTCGATCGGTTGGTTGGTGCAGTACAAATGTATCGTAGCAGGCATGCACGCATGGCAGTACAAGTATTTTATATTGTAGCGTGCCTTATAGGCGATCTGATCTTTAGAGTAATGTTCGCTCCTTTTATTTACTGTCTACAAAGACGGAGAACAAACATGCATCGTTTACTGAAGCAACGCGTGGTTATGATGACGTTGCTACAAGGATCGGAGGGGGGACGGGGAGTGAAGCTAACAGTAGCGTATTATATAAGATCTGTATGACGTTTCATTGACGTCTGAGCTTGCATGATAATTGCATTCATTGTATATTGTATACAATCATGATTGTACATTGTTTAGTGTGTCTCCGTGTGATGATGACGATGATGTCAGATAGCTTACGTCCCCCCCCCCCCCAACTGGCTATTGGCCGGGCTGACTACAGCTAAATGTTTATTTTTATATATTTAGAACTGGCATCGGAGGAGGAGGAGGATGATGATGATGATGATGATGATGATGAAGACGAAGAGTCAAGACTGCGATGGAGTTCTCCGACACTGAACCGGATGCATTCATTCATTTCAGTTTTTTTTTTTTTTAAATTTAGCCTACACACACACACACCGTCAAGAACAACTGGAATGCAGTGGTTTGGGGACACTGGGGAGTTTGGGGACAACTGTTTTGTATGTAGGCCTATTTATTTTCTGTAATATTTATTATAATTGTATTATGTTAGTAGTCATAAAAAATAAAAGACAAGCTTTTACAATGAGTTAGACCTGTCATGGCTATTTTGTTCACTAGTCTGAGGTTTATGGTTTGACTAAGCGAGTTTCAACTGTGATTTACTCTGTAACGGTAGATGGTAAGAACCCAATTTTTTTGTTATAATACAGTATACATTCAAGTCTATATTTTGATACATATCATGGGCACAAAGTCATATCAAAACAATGTCCTTGGATGAGTTTTTTATCAAAACTGTTTCTTCACAACAGGTTTTTGAGATACATGCATGAATAGACACGGTACTGGTAAGACTATGTAAACATGGTATATATCAAAATGTGCGTTAGAATGTCTAATTTTACCCCAAAAAAGAATTGAGTTTATATGATGTTCCATTTCAGAGCTAGGGGGACTTTTAGCTGGATAGGTCAGATTGATCATGACTGACCATGCTATTTATAGATGGCAAAATATCTACAGTGGTACATGTGATAAACTTTTTATTTTATTTTAATTGAACTAGACAACTCACCCTTTAAAATGAGATATTGCATGGCTATGTACGCCCAGCAGAAAAAAAGTTATTTAGAAAATAAAACTTCAACCGGTCATAACTTTTTTTGTTGTCCTAGAAACACTACCCAGTGTAAATGCAGGCTCTTTTAAATGGCTTCCAACACCACAACTAAACATTTTATCAACTCAGTTCATTTTTTTCCTGGAAGCAGACAAGCCAAGCTTTCTCTGAAGGTCTTTCGTTGTCACACATTCACAGCAGAGAATTTTCAATAAATCATTCAAAAACGCCATTCTGCCATAGAGAAGTCTAAAAACTATATAGAAATCCTTGAAACTCTCAAAGAGTTAATAAAGGCAAAAAACGCCAAAAAAGAAAGTATATACAGTTGGGGTACAGCATTTAGTAAACAGAGCTATGTCACATTGCATCGTAATGTGTTGTTTCAGTCTGTGGAACATTACCTACCTTACCTTGATTGTTTTACCTTGCTGGCCACTGTACAGCACTTTGTAACATTGTTTCGAAAGGTGCTCTATAAATAAAATGTACTTACTAACTTACTACCTGCAGTCTGTAGTTTGACTGTTTGTGTGTGTGTGTGTGTGTGTGTGTGTGTGTGTGTGTGTGTGTGTGTGTGTGTGTGTGTGTGTGTGTGTGTGTGTGTGTGTGTGTGTGTGTTGCATCCGGTCATTGAGATGGATAGAAGTGTTTCGTTTCGCTCTTGCGCTAAGTCACAGAATGTTTCTTTCTACTCTTGTGGATTATGGACTTCTACTCTAATTCACCCTGGTTCTATCATCACGTGGACATGAGGAAAATGGATTACGAGAACAACACCACCGTAACCAACGAACAACACAGCAAGTGTTATCTCCTCGATAACAACAATGGATCTACCGGTAAACACTGTGGTCACGGCGCGGGTGGAATCCACGCGCTGTTAACCTGCAATCCGGCCAGAAGAAACAAACCCCTTTTTGGCAAAATCGACAGACGAGCGCTTTGTTGTATAATCTTGTTAATGGCAGGAGACATTCAACCTAATCCTGGTCCTATATTCACTAGACTACAGGCGAAGAGACTGATTTGCAGCCAAGAGGACACGGACGCAAGGACAACGGAACGGCTCGGGTTGGGCGCATACATCCTTCCACTGAGCAGAAGGAACGACGCTATAATCTCTAGCCCTCCTCCAAGCCAGACAACCGTGGATACAAGCGACACCGACCACCAGAGGCCACCACAGACCCAGTCAACAGTGCGTCGCCAGTGCAGAACCACTCAGCTAGACCGCGGCACGACGGGCCAGGCCTACCACCGCCAGAGCCTCCTGAACCGACCGACGATGGACCCATCCCCCCACACCCACCCCCCACCCCCCCTCGGCAAGATCCGCCCACCCCTTTGTCTACCTCAGACTACTACAACACAGACGACATCACCTCCATTATTGGCGCCAATGGCCTGCACGTTTTTCATCTGAATGTGAACAGCCTTGGACCTAAACTTACCGAAATCAGGCAACTTTTTCAAAACGGTAAGGCCCACGTCCTGAGTTTCTCTGAAACGAAACTTGATGAATCTACCAAAGATCCAGAAGTTGAAATAGAGAACTATTCAATCATCAGAAACGACAGAAACAGACATGGTGGTGGTGTGTGCATGTATATTCACAAAGACACTGAATTCATTACTCGTACTGACTTGCAGCATGATGAAATAGAAACTGTGTGGGTTGAAATAATTTTCAAAAATGCTAAATCAGTATTAGTTGGTACCATCTACAGACCGCCTGACCAGCATGGGTCCTATGCTATACTGTGTGCTTAGCTGGGAAGGAACATGTAGAGAAACTCCTGATTGGCATGCAACATAAGGAAGCACCTGTGTTTAAGTCATTCAGTAGGTTCTGTGATCTGCATAGTGTCAGTCAGCTAATTACCCAACCCACAAGAGTGTGTGATTCTTCTCAAACTGTCATTGATCTCATTCTGTCCTCGGACAAATCCAGAATCTCCAAGAAAGGGGTTATTGTATGCGGGCTTAGCGATCATTTTATGATTTTTTTCCCCCCGCATTTCTGTACCCGCAAAAAACAAAAACTTATGTCTGGCTGTCACAAACAATCATATCTAGAGACCTCAAAACCTACTCTAGAGAGGCCTTTAACCTGGAGAGTCTGGATTGGTCCGATGAGCTCACGAGCACACTAGTCGAAGAAGCATGGCTTGGCTTCAAAACCAAATTTACATCAGTACTAAACAACATGGCTCCTTTGCGAACCATCAGGGTCAAAACCCGCTCGGAGCCATGGATGAATTCGGACATACTGACTGCAATGAAAGCCAGAGAGACAAAAAATGCTCTGAACTTCTTAAATGCAAGTCCAAGCTAGCCAAGCTAGCCAAGCTCTTCGACAGTGATCTCCAAACCCAACTAGGCATCCTAAAAACCCAACATAACAAGCTAAGAAACGGTGTAACTGCCATGACCGAATCAGCTAAAAGAAACGTTATCAATGATAAAGCCGAGGAAAACAAAAACAATCCTCGGGAGCTCTGGAAGCTACTAAACAACCAACTAGGCTGCGGTCAGAAACTAAAAACCAGGTTTACAAACATCAACATCAAATCGGACGACACCCTCATCACTGACAGGCTTGATGTACTTACACATCTTCTTTACAAACATTGCAACAACGCTGGCTAACAAACTGCCCTCCCACTCTGGGCGTTTTGGTGTAGAACACATCAATGCCTTCTACAAAAACCTAGCCATGACAATATTCCGTCCAAATTTCTCAGAGACTTAGCCATCTCTATAGCTCCAATCATCACCCACATAGTAAACCTCTCCATCAAACAGGGACAGGTCCCCCAATATTTCAAACTGGCCAAAGTAACCCCTCTGCAACAGGAAAGGGAGTAAATTAGACCCTGGCAACTACCGCCCTATTTCTATTCTAAGCTCCATCTCGAAAGTGATGGAAAAAATAGTCTATGAACAGGTTGAAAAGTATCTTGCCACAAATAAATTAATGTACGAGTTCCAATCTGGTTTCAGAACATCCCACTCCACTGTGCCTTCTCTATTTGAGCGACCACATCAAACACGAGGTGGATGCTGGCAAATACTGCAGCATGGTCATGCTGGACCTCCAAAAGGCTGTTGACACCGTGAACCACTCCATACTGGTTAACAAGCTAAAAGCACATCAGTGAGCTGGATGCAATCCTACCTGGAGGGGAGAACAGATGGTGGAGGTGAACGGAACACTGTCCCCTCCCCTCCCAGTGAGCTGTGGCGTTCCAAAAGGAAGCATACTAGGGTCTTTACTGTTCCTAATATATGTAAACGACATGACATCAGCTTGTTCCTGTTCGCAGATGACTCAGCACTGCTGGTCTCGGACAGGAACAAACTGCAGGTTGAAAAGGCCCTCAGCTCTGAACTCGGTAGAATCTGCACCTGGCTCACTGATCCAAACTATCTTTACACCTGGGGAAAACTGAATCAATTCTCTTTGGATCTAGTAGTAATCTCAGCAAGGCAGATGGCTTCCTGGTTAGAGTGGGTGACAATATTATCACACGAAAATATGAAATTACCTACCTAGGTTCCATCCTGGAGGCTAATCTTTCCGGTGATAAAATGGCCACCAACGTAATCAAAAAAGTCAACCAAAGAACAAGATTCCTTTACAGGATCTCCTCACTGGTCAACAAAAACACCCTGAAGACCCTAACAGGAGCCCTCGTACAAGGTTTCTTCGACTATGCACCTCTTGGTACCACAGCACCTCAAAGGCCATTAAAACAAGGCTCCAGACTTCCCAAAACCAACTTGTCAGGCTCCTACTTGGCCTCACTCCCCGAACCCACCTCACCCCTGCCCACTTTGACAGGCTGGAATGGCTTAGGGTTGACGACAGAGTACAGCACCTTGCAATGGGTCTGGTCCACAAGATTCCAAGATACCCATGTACCTGTCTAAATATTTCCTTAATGTCAACAAAGTCCACACCCACAACACCAGAGGGAGTTCAACAAACCATGTGCAACCCAGATTCGGCACAATCAAGGGATTAAATTAATTTCGCTCCTATGCCACCAAAATGTGGAACGCCCTACCAACAGTCATTAGGACATGTGAATCCCTTGACTCCTTCAAAACTGCTCTCAAAGGGCACCTACAGACGGCTGCAATTCGAAACTGGCCCCCATAAAATTTGAAAACCCCCACCCACCCGTTTCCCCTCACTGTATGTTTCTTTTCCCTTTTTACCTCCTATGATGATTTATTTTTTTACTATATAGTTGTGTATATTCGTACGTCTCTAAATGTTTTGATGAATTGAAAATGGTGGGCCCTATTGTAAACAAGTGTAATGCTTTATGGTGTCGTCCACTCACTGTTAACAGTTTTTGTATTGAGTTGTACTTGAAATGTACTGTAATTCTGCAAACTGTTAATAAATCAATCAATTTATCTTTATGATGAATTCCCCTTCTGCTCTTTGTTGTTTTGATGAATTGAACAAGGTGGACCCTCTTGTAAACAAGTAATGCTTTATTGGGTCGTCCACTCACAGTTAACAGTCTTTGTATTGAGTTGTGCTTGAATTGTACTGTAATTCTGCAAACTGTTAATACATATTTCAATCAATCAATGTGTGTGTGTGTGTGTGTGTGACATGCGTGTGTGTGTGACCTGCAAATCCCTTGACTCCTTCAAAACCGCTCTCAAAGGGCACCTACGGATGGCTGCAATTCGAAACTGGCCCCCGTAAAATCTGAATCCCCCCACCCCCCCTCTTTTCCCCTCACTGTATATGTTTGTTTTCCCTTTTTACCTCCATTATGATGAATTCCTGTTCTGTTCTTTGTCTATATAGAAGTGTCTATTTGTACGTCTCTAAATGTTTTGATGAATTGAACATGGTGGACCCTGTTGTAAACAAGTGTAATGCTTAATTGGATCGTCCACTCACAGTTAACAGCCTTTGTATTGAGTTTGTGCTTGAAATGTACTGTAATTCTGCAAACTGTTAATACAATTTTCAATCAATCAATCAAAATGTGTGACAACATTACCTGCAGTGTGTAGTTTGATGTTGTGTAGAGTCTCCATCTCTCTCTGGAAAAGGTTGTACATGAACCGTGCAGCTGCAGTGAGGCGCTCCAACACAAACACTCTGACATCATGTTGCACATGACAAACATCAACACTTTGTTGTTTTTCTAAAACATATAAAATCTCCTCTCCCACCGACGTCATGTGTTCATTTATCTTCAGCCGTACAGACTCCATTTGACACGTTTTCTCCTCCTTTATGACCAGAACTGTGTTCACACCAGTGACCAGCATGTAAAAAAACCTAACGTTTATTTGTTGTGGAAAAAACGACACGGTCTACTTCTAGGTCTACTTCCGGAAGTTTCGGCTTCCGGATCAACGTGATTGACGCATGCGCAGTAATGTATCCAGGCACTGTTGCTTGAATACCTTTCGCCCCCTGGTGGAGGGGATGTGTAACTGTCACTGCATGATAGTCAGATGGATACTGTTTTTATATCATCGTTCAATATCATCTAGTATGCATACATTAGCCTATACCTGCAGTCAGTCTTCAGGACAGTTCTTGCCCTGATGAAGACCATATGAGAGGTCGAAACATGTTGGCTTTTATGGAATAAACTTTGTTTTAAATTTCATTTCCTCTTCTCCACATTTCTCGAGTGCTCGGATCTCTCTTTCTTTTGTTATAATTAATTCCTGTTGATCCTAGAAGCACCATGTACTTTCAACGCATTTTTAATCTCCTGTGAGCTCCCGGTTGTCTTCTGTTTTTCTCTGAAAACAAAACAGGTGCTGATAGAATAGCTTGTGCTATTTTGGCAAACTTGAATGGTGGGGTTGTATTCAGAGAATGAACCTTCAAAAAAACAGAAGACGACAATTTTTTTTTAATTGTGACAAACACAGATCACAAACTTCTGTCAGATATGTCGTTCAATTAAAATGTAAATAATTTAAACAGGGGCTGGACGGTAGGCTATGGACAAAATAACATATTGCAATAATCAATAGTGTGATGACAATTGCGACCAAGTTTACTATGAAAACCTTCATATCCTGTCAGTCAGTCGGTCGGTTGGTTGGCCGGTCACGCCTCCATATGGTCACCCCTCGTGACATGGCACGCCACCATATATGGCCGTCTCCATATACGAAGATCACGACACTGACCTCATCAAACCCTGGATAGCCATACATGGAAAAGACTGGATCATCACCTAGATCTGCATATATGGTTCCGGCCATCAACTCTACATCTGACCTCAAACCTCAAACCCTTAGATCTCCATATATGGAGCTGACCTGTTCTGACATTCCATATGTTGGTCCTTCCCCACCCGTCCTTCCTCTTCAATGTCTCCCTTTTGACTGATATACCTGCCCATTAAAACTCTAGACGGGCCCGCCCTAAAGTTATTAGTGCAGTCGCGCCCGGCAGCCGGCGAAAACTAGAGTTCTCAACAGGCCCGAAAATTAAGGCCCGACCCTCCATGGCCCTCATCAAACCCTGTACACTCAAAAACACTGCCTCCGCTGCCACCCTTAGATCTCCATATATGGAGCTGACCTGTTCTGACATTCCATATGTTGATCTGACCCCCCATTACAGCACCAGCGCTCGCCCAGCAGTCTGCCGTCGCTTCTCGCCCTCAGGGCGTCTTAATAGTATCACACTCTGGAGTAGTTTGTAGATCTAGCAGATCTACTAGCTCACATGTCATCGTGACACGTTAGCTTGTAGATCTGCTATTTGAACCGTATAAAACCAGGACAAAACACATATCACAATATTACGATACATTGCCCAGCTCATAAAATATATTGATTTTGTTTCCAGCCCTAAAATAATTTTAAATTGCGGAGAACAAGGCTTAATAGGGTTTAATTTTGACACCATATCTACCATGTTTTCTATCGGTGGATACCGAGTATACCGATCAGATAACAGTGTGTAATTAAAAAAAGAAAGAAAGAAAATCTAGGACAGTGGTTCTCAAAGACAGACAAGTGGGGTACTGGGACCCTGAGGTTTCCTAGGGGGTTCCAAATGGACCCTGAAAGGTGTGTAGTAGACAATCTGCAAGCTCACAATGTGCCAATCTTGTAGTAGATATGCTTGTAGTTTCTGCTAAAAATAATGTTCGCTTCAGAATAGGGATGTTAGGGTTCAAGAGGTTAATGTAAATAAAATAAAAAATATCCTATAACACAAATATTTGTGTGATACAGTAGGGTGGTCCTCACATATATGTGAAGGGCTGTCCCCAGATGACAGTGAAGTGACAATGTAAGGACCTTTACGACGTTTTAACACTAAATAAGAAATAAAGAAAAGAAGGACTCGGCTACTGCATAATAAGTAATCAATTACAATTTAGGCATTTAGCATCCAGAGCGTTTTAAAGTATGCCGGAATGGGGAATTTTGGGTGCCTATAAGCTCACCTATTCTCAATATTAAATCAAAAAGACAAAATAAGACTTTGCCTGCTATGTATGTTTATCATATACCTTTTAAATTTGCACTTAAAAACATGCTTGACAGTAACTGTAACCAAATAATGGCCTGTGCTGGCCGGTGCAAAAATAAATAACAGCCTACTGCAAATAACGGCCTGGTTCCTTATAAACGCCCGGGGTCCGAATCGAATTTGCATATTAACAGCTCGGGCTACTATTTGGTAATATACGGTATTTTGTTTTCAGCCCTTAAATAATTCTAATTGCGGAGAAAAAGGCGTAAAAGGCAATAAGGTTTAGGTAGATACAGAGTACCAATCAGATAACAGTGTGTAATTAAAAAAACAAAACAAAAACCTAGCTCACAGCATGTCTCTTTGTGGCGCACTGCGAGCTTGCACATCTGCTCTTATTGAACATTTTTGAAACATCTTGAAATTGTTTTAATAATTTAGATTTTTCAGGTGGAAGTCTCTGCAGCCAAATATAATTTATATCCATTTGGCTGTCCTCCTTTGCACCATAAACTTTGAGAACTAGTGACTTAGAAGGACCAACAGCCCAATTACTGCTGCAACAGTAATTGGGCGAGGAACCGAGCGATGGAAATAAGTATGTTAAATTAAGACAGAGCGCTGCCATGGCGTTTATGTTGAATCATGGTCGTGTAATGTCCTTTTGAGCATCAGTGCTGCCACTACAAGAAAAGTAGAAACACAATAGTAATGGAGTCGATCAGGTGATAAATAGACTTGTGTCTTCTCTTCCTGGCCTTCTTGGTACTTTATTTAAACAATAGATGTTTTGACCTTAGGGGGATCGAGATATCAGCTCATTTCTAATTGCAAATATGTAGAGGTTAAAATGAACTAAATCATTATTGCTGTGATGTGATATTTGGTTTTTCACTTTATTCACAGGGTCTGCAACAGGGACAGAAGCTCCTTTTAGGAAGTCACGCATGGACAAGTGGACAAGTTGTAACTTGTGTTCCATCCTGACAGCTTCAGTACCATTGCTAGCAGCATCTTGGCAGAACACTTTTTTTTCTGCATCAATCTCTGGGTGTAAAAATAAAGCCTGTAATTACACCTGCCTGGACATTTATTTGAATATGCTCATATTGTTATATGTATCATGTTTTCAACCTAGCTTAATGTATTAACTGTGCTGTCAAGAGAGTGTGCTGTGGTTAGTTTACAGCTCTGCAATATCATTCTGCACCACACTGGTTATTATTCGTCTTGGATTGTGTAATTGTATGTCACGGCAATCACGGCATCTGGCACTGGTACTCGACTATTCAGAACATCACAGACCACAGCTTATTATGCTAACGAGTTATGTACACATGGCTACTCGACCGACACATTAAGGTGAGCTTTTATTTCTGAGTTTTATTTCTGAGCTTTGTATTGGCCATTTTGGCTACATGAATGAGATTTAGAGCCCAAAAATAATAATAATGAAACACAAGTCAATGTGGTGAAGCAAAACAGTATGTTTTGGGAAGTTCAAATACGCCAGACTATGACACAGCATTCATTTAAATCCTTAAAGGACCACTTCACCACTTTTCAACCTATCTTCATATAATTGGTCCTCACTAATAATCATGATAAATAAAAATGGCACAGTTCTTTTCTACTCAGTCTGTGTCTCATAGGAGGGCTGTGGGCAGTTCAGAAACTAGTCCACCAGTGACATCATCGTTATGCAGATTTATTTTAAACAAGATTTATTTTTACAAAAATGTTTAGATTTGTATTATCGTGAGAGCAATGGTTTCCATTTTCACATTGCAACTTTTCAGGACTAGAAAGCCTGCAGTTTCTATTAGCTTGGATTCCCCATCGATGATACACAGACTGAGTAGAACAAAATGGTGCCATTTTATCATGATTATTAGTGAGGACCTATTATATGAAGATGGGTTGAAAATGGTGAAGTGGTCCTTTAACCTTTTGTAATATCGTAACATTGCAATTTTTAATGAAAAAACATGTATGGATTGGATTCAGTTTATTCTTATGTAGTCCTTATGACGGTTCCCTAGCTGTGCAACAGGTTCCCCACGGTTGTATTTTACACGTAGCACCCACTCCATGTGGATCCCGCCCCCTTCTTCTCTTGAAAGGCTGTTCATTTGATACGCAATGCAGTGGACCACGCCTCTGCTGCACAAGAAAAACTGTCCTGATATGGAGCGTCGGCCATTGCATTGCGACGTCGCCTGAACCAATCAAATAACCAATAACATAGCAGAGTGCAGATCTCAACCAATAAAATAGTTTGGGGCTGCGAAACCTCGCTCAAATAGAGACTCTGCATCTGTGAGCGAATATAGGAGGGGTGGACGACGTCGCTGCACGAGTCACAGTACATCAGGACAGTCTCATTGAAAAACATGTATCGGTATTCTAATGAGATTTCAACATTTGCATTGGTGGTGGCAGTGTAGATGAGGTGTAAAATCAAAGCTGGTGAATGGATAATCTCTCTCCTGATTGGTTTACATTTTTGACCTGAAAATACAGTACATAAACAAACACATATCAATGATTACGCGCACGCACGCACGCACGCACACGCACGCACGCACGCACACACAAAGAAAGAAAAACAGAAAAGTAAAAAGTAAAAAGTGTGTGTGTGTGTGTGTGTGTGTGTGTGTGGACTGCCACAACAGCTTCCCGCGTCTTACTTGTTTAACTTAGTGCAAGGTATGTAGGCTGTATAATGTATAGGCTTACTCCAATAATGTACCCTGTAGTAATAGTTTACATGGTTTATAGGCTGTAAAATGAAGCAGTGATTGTGGTTGTATTGTTCACAGTAAGGTTTGGCGGTGGGACGAATATATCGCCAACTCTTCTCTCTTTTTTCTCTTTTATTTTGAAAAATAATACTCAACCTTATCAAAAAAATCAAACTCTTCAAATGTAGCCCAATTAACCTGTACAGCGAAATAAAGTGTGAGCATAAATGCGATTCGATTTGGGCCAGCAAAACTCATAGCAGCCGCCGGTGGAAACCCCTCCTCCCCTTCTAACGCTGCCCCAGCAGCAGGGCGGCATCGCGCCGCAGCATTGGGGCGGGGAAGTTACTGTAGTTGTTGTGTTCATTACTTCCGTCACTCCGGACTCAGTTTAATAATATACAGTCATACCAGAATGCACACTGATGTCTCCTGTCTCATCACACGCGACGTGCTTCAATGCACGACCCGTGAAGTCGGGGGAAGCTTTAAAAATAAATAAAAGAAAAAGAAAAAGACGAGGGGTGACAGCAGTTAGCAACAAGCTAAGCTAACACCACCACCTTTTATAGCCCGTTAGCCTGTCTGATTCAACTCCACTTCATCTCCGTCAGTTTACTCTGACGCGTCTGACACCGGCGCTGCAAAAACAGGCAGATCTACAAGCTCTCAACGTGTCACGTCCGAGGCGCGTTAATAGCTTGTAGATCTGCCTTTTTTCCCCGACCCATAACCTGCTGTGAGCTACTCTCACATTGCACGAATAATACTATTGATGATTTTGGGGCAGACGATGGGCGATATGCCAAAATGTTCCTATCGCCCAAACTTAGTTCACAGTAGTTATTATGGGATAGGCATCATACACAATTACCATAATTAGACGTGAACCACTCACTGTTTGATAACATTTCTGTAATTATATATAAAACAAATAAAAGACCTGTAGCAGATCATAAACCTTTATTAAAAGCTTTGCCTTTACAAACAACACTGTCAACCAAATATGATCTTGAAGGAAAGGAGTATTTCTAAGGGCCGATTCATACTCCTATTTTACCGCTGTAGTGCCGAAATGATTTCGGCTCGTCAGAAATTTTAGCACCGAAGAGCCGACTTAGGACGGTACCCGCCCCCCCCCCCCCCCCCCCCCCCCCCCCCCCGAACCTCAAATGACGTCACATTGTAGGCTCTACAGAGCCGGACCGACTTTTATTCGGCTCTAAAATAGGAGTATGAATCGTGCCTTAGGCTGTCACGATACTCGACAAGTAGCGAAAAGGTACCGAAATTGACGTTCGATACGGTACACCAAAAAACAAAAACCATATCGCGATTCTCCTTAATGTCACTCACACACATGTGCGTTGATGTTGTAGTGTGAAGCTCTGTAGTGTTTAGTTAGTTTCGTTGTTTCATCATCTTCACAGTAATAATACGGTTGACAAAAACGTATTTGTCAACACAAGGTTACAATAACATAGTTGGAGGTGATCAAAATGAATAGGCTGAAGCTGAAAGCTTACTAGCAAGGCGTTTGTGTTGGTGTGCCTCAGTGCGGCAGGAAACCTCATTAGGTTCAGCAAAGCATTTGCAACAAATTGCAACTAAATGGTTTGTCTGCCTGTATGAGTCTGTTTATTTTTTAAATATCATTTAGACAGGAACTTTTTTTTTTTTTTTTTTACAAACTGTACAAGAAAAGGGCTTTCCTCCAAATGAGGCCTTGTGTTTTATAATTCCCTAGTTTACCCAAGCCTTCAAGGTGCTTTCACCCTGTATAAGACCCCTGTATGTGTCATCATGTGTGATTTCAGAGGACCACTTTGACTAAAGCCTTTATCACAAACTTTGCAATTAAAGGGCTTTTCCGCTGAATGAGTCATCATGTGTGTTTTTAAAGCACTGCTGTGACTAAAGCCTTTACCACAAACTTTGCAAGTAAAGGCCTTTTCCCCTGTATGAGTCCTCATGTGGGATTTCAGATGACCCATTTGACTAAAGTTTTTACCACAATATGAACAGCTAAAGGGCTTTTCCCCTGTATGAGTCCTCATGTGTAATTTCAGAAGACTCATTACACTACAGCCTTTACCACAAACTTTGCAACTAAAGGGCTTTTCCCCTGTATGAGTCCTCATGTGTGTTTTCAGTTGATTCATTGTACGAACGGCTTTACCACAAACTGTGCAAGCAAAGGGCTTTTCCCCTGTATGAGTCCTTGTGTGTTTGTTTAGGTCTGCACGGTGAGTAAAGCCTTTACCGCAAACTTTGCAATTAAAAGGCTTCTCCCCTGTATGAATCATCATGTGTGTTTTCAGACTACACATTAGACTAAAGGCTTTACCACAATCTTTGCAATCAAAGGGCTTTTCCCCTGTATGAATCATCATGTGTGTTTTCAGACTACACATTAGACTAAAGGCTTTACCACAATCTTTGCAATCAAAGGGCTTTTCCCCTGTATGAGTCCTTGTGTGTTTGTTTAGGTCTGCACGGTGAGTAAAGCCTTTACCGCAAACTTTGCAATTAAAAGGCTTCTCCCCTGTATGAATCATCATGTGTGTTTTCAGACTACACATTAGACTAAAGGCTTTACCACAATCTTTGCAATCAAAGGGCTTTTCCCCTGTATGAGTCCTCATGTGCGTTTTCATTTGAGTCAATTGACTACAGCTTTTACCACAAACATTGCAACTAAAGGGCTTTTCCCCTGTATGAGTCCTCATGTGTATTTTCAGAGTACTCTTTAGACCAAAGCCTTTACCACAATATGAACAACTAAAGGGCCTTTCCCCTGTATGAGTCCTCATGTGCGTTTTCAGATGAGCCAATTGACTACAGCTTTTACCACAAACATTGCAACTAAAGGGCTTTTCCCCTGTATGAGTCCTCATGTGTATCTTTAGCTCATCACTGCGAACACAGCATTTACCACACACATTGCAACTAAAGGGCTTTTCCCCTGTATGTGTCATCATGTGTGTTTTTAAAGCACTGCTGTGACTAAAGCCTTTACCACAAACTTTGCAAGTAAAGGGCTTTTCCCCTGTATGAGTCCTCATGTGTATCTTTAGCTCATCACTGCGAACACAGCATTTACCACACACATTGCAACTAAAGGGCTTTTCCCCTGTATGTGTCATCATGTGTGATTTCAGAGGACCACTTTGACTAAAGCCTTTATCACAAACTTTGCAATTAAAGGGCTTTTCCGCTGAATGAGTCATCATGTGTGTTTTTAAAGCACTGCTGTGACTAAAGCCTTTACCACAAACTTTGCAAGTAAAGGCCTTTTCCCCTGTATGAGTCCTCATGTGGGATTTCAGATGACCCATTTGACTAAAGTTTTTACCACAATATGAACAGCTAAAGGGCTTTTCCCCTGTATGAGTCCTCATGTGTAATTTCAGAAGACTCATTACACTACAGCCTTTACCACAAACTTTGCAACTAAAGGGCTTTTCCCCTGTATGAGTCCTCATGTGTGTTTTCAGTTGATTCATTGTACGAACGGCTTTACCACAAACTGTGCAAGCAAAGGGCTTTTCCCCTGTATGAGTCCTTGTGTGTTTGTTTAGGTCTGCACGGTGAGTAAAGCCTTTACCGCAAACTTTGCAATTAAAAGGCTTCTCCCCTGTATGAATCATCATGTGTGTTTTCAGACTACACATTAGACTAAAGGCTTTACCACAATCTTTGCAATCAAAGGGCTTTTCCCCTGTATGAGTCCTTGTGTGTTTGTTTAGGTCTGCACGGAGAGTAAAGCCTTTACCGCAAACTTTGCAATTAAAAGGCTTCTCCCCTGTATGAATCATCATGTGTGTTTTCAGACTAGACATTAGACTAAAGGCTTTACCACAATCTTTGCAATCAAAGGGCTTTTCCCCTGTATGAGTCCTCATGTGCGTTTTCATTTGAGTCAATTGACTACAGCTTTTACCACAAACATTGCAACTAAAGGGCTTTTCCCCTGTATGAGTCCTCATGTGTATTTTCAGAGTACTCTTTAGACCAAAGCCTTTACCACAATATGAACAACTAAAGGGCCTTTCCCCTGTATGAGTCCTCATGTGCGTTTTCAGATGAGCCAATTGACTACAGCTTTTACCACAAACATTGCAACTAAAGGGCTTTTCCCCTGTATGAGTCCTCATGTGTATCTTTAGCTCATCACTGCGAACACAGCATTTACCACACACATTGCAACTAAAGGGCTTTTCCCCTGTATGAATCATCATGTGTGATTTCAGAGTACTCTTTACACCAAAGCCTTTACCACAAACTTTGCAAGCAAAGGACTTTTCCCCTGTATGAACTACTGTGTGCCTATTCAGATGTTCCTTATGATTAAACATTTTGCCACACTCTGTACAACTAAAACGTTTCTTCCCTGTGTGCTTCTTCATAGAGTGAGTTTGTTTTGTGAGCTTGTGGCTTAAAGACAATGTTTGTTCTTCCACATTTTGTGTCTTGCGTAAAGTCAGTGCGTTTAAAACCGACTGACCTTCCCTGGTCTCCTCCCAGTCATCACTGTCTTCAGTGACGTCAGATTCAGAACATTGTGAAGAGAGGAGCTGCCCAACTCTGGTTGGTTGTGATGTTCGACAGTCCTTTACATCAGCTTGTGTTTTCATGTGTTCAGTTGATGTGCTGGCTACTGGTTCTGGCTCTCCGTTTTCATCATCATCTTCACTTTTCACCGCTTGCAATGCCATCGGCTCCTCTGGTCTTTGAAGTAGTTCCTCTTTAATATGTGAAGGTTGTGGTTCCTCCTGGACCAGACTGGGGCTCCTCTCCTCATGTTCAGGGAAAACCTCCTCTTTACACACATGGGTGGTAAGGGAGTCTGGGGGGGATATAATACAATGAGAGAAAAACATTAAAGGTTTGAACTTAACATGCCGTGTTTCCTCTGCTTTATGGCTTTCCCAGTTGAAATAACTTCAGCTGTAAATACATTTTCCATTTCCAAACTGTAAGTCTATTCTCATTCATAAACAAAATGTAATTTGCTGCAAACATTCTAATTTATCAAAACTTGCTCGGAGCATATTCCAGTTCTACTTGTTGGTTGATAAGAGGATAGCCCTACAATAGCACAGAAAAAGAAAAAGAGACAAAGAGAGAGAGAGAGAGAGAGAGAGAGAGAGAGTGAAACGTACCGATGTCCAGGTTGTTTTCAGGTTCCTGTTTAACACTCCAAAACATCTTCACCTTCAGGCTGGACTCTGCACACTGGTCTGCAATGAAGGAATAGAATAAGGACGGAACATTAATGATATCATAACCGAGCACACTGCTCCACAGGCTGGGAGCGCCTGTGGGGCAACATTCGATGTAATTTCCGGTTGGGACGTTATCCAAAGTGGTCCCCCTCCATTTTAGTGGATGAGAGGAAAAATCTTCAAATGTGAGTAACTCTTGATCTAAATCAATCCGTCCATAAAAAGTTATGTTTTTGACGCGGTCCCGTCGCTTGTCGCGTTAGAAGTTGTCGATCGCCTCGGGGGTGTTTTGGTGTTGTACAATAGCCACACCACTCTAGAGTCGATCGACAACAACGGGAGGTAAGAATAAATCTATCGCGACTAGCGACTGGACCGCGGAGCGCCGTCTAACACAGGATCACACACTTTTTTCATAATTAGACGGGATGATTTAGATCGCGAGTTATGAACGTTTTAAGATTTTCGTTGTCGTCCGCTAAACAGGCAGGGAACATTTTCGATGACGTGTCACTGTTGTGCAACACCGAGGATTGGGCAACAAGCGCTCCTAGGCTGTGGAGCGATGCTACCGGTTTTGATATCATTAATCTCCGTCCTATTTATCAATCTCCGTCTCGGGCAACTTGACCGTGAACTTGACGGTGATCTCCGTCTGGGGCCCTTAAACTGTTAATCACGTCACTTCACGTGTCAATGAAATTGACACCGTTAAAATGAATTTGCGTGCGTTAACTTTGACAGCCTTATACAAATGTAAAACAAATCTTCAAGTAATAAAGCTGAAACATGAACTAGTGTTTTGAAGCAGAGCGCTACTGGCTATCTGGTTTGACTCGGTCGGATTTTGACTTTTCTTTTCTTCTTTTTTTTCACCAAATGCCAATAAAATAATCTGGGTAGCGCATATTTAATAGAGTCGGTCGGCAACCGGAGACCAATGTATTATATTGCGTGGCCTGAGTACTGCGTCCCGTGGATGCAGAGGTTGTTGGTGTATTGCATCCCATAACTATAAATTGCGTTTTGGGATGCAAAACGCACCCTATTTTAATCTCTGCTGATGTCATCACTATTGGCCAGCAACTCTACATCTGACCTTAAACCTCAGATCAGACCTTAGATCTCCATATATGGATATATTTCAGAACCTGTTCTGATATTCCACATGCTGATCCTTCCCCATCCATCCTCTTCGATGTCTCCCTTTTGACTATACTTATACCATTCAAATTTCAAACTCTAGACGGGCCTGCCCCAAAGTTATTAGTGCAGCCCATCAGCCGGCGAAAACTGGAGTTCTCAACAGGCCCGAGAATTAAGGCCCGGCCCTACCTGGGCCCTCATCAAACCCTGTACACTCAAGAGAATCTCCCCGCTACTAGAGATGCAACCGATCCGATATTATATCGGGATCGGCCTCCGATCCAGCTTAATTAATGTATCGGAGATCGGATTTGACGCCACCAATACACGCTCCGATACAGGAGGGGGAAACGTGTTTAATGTTTACTACAGTCCGTCCTGCACAGACAGTGCAGTGAGCGAATCCAACCTCCAGTATGTACAGACTGCAAACAGAGACTATAGAAAAAAGCCCCACTAAGGTGCAATATGCAAGAGAATGGAATCACTTACAGACTTAACAGTATTCGAAGTATAAAGTTTACCCGTCGTCGCACGGATCAGTCAAGTCACTGCATGCGCAGTTCAGTTGTGTGGTGGAGCGATCATCTCCACACTACAGCTGCGTTCTGACATTGTTGTTGATGAGATTGCTCTTGTAATCCATTCTTCTGCTATATATTAACTGCACACACGTGCTGTTTAGCGCTATGTGATTCAATCTTTGTAACTTTATTATTGCCATTGAAAAAAATGCTGCTGTGACGATGATGATGATGAAGAATAAGCGCACGTCGTCGTCTCGGTTAAATCCGTCTTTATATAATTGGCTCAGTTATCAAACCATGACATTGTTGTTTAGTTTAGTGCAATTCTTAAGACAAAGACAGAGTTTGCAAACTAAAGTATCATAGACTCAAGACTGAGCTTCTCTTCTTCCCAGCTAAGTCCTGCCCTATGCGGGAGCTAACTATTTCCGTAGACAACACCCTGGTAACGTCTGTCCCAACAGCCAGGAACCTTGGTGTTGTCCTGGACAGTCAGCTCTCGTTTAAAACTCACATCACAGCTGTCACTCGATCCTGTAGGTTCACACTATAACATACGACGAATTAGACCGTTCCTCACCCAGGAATCAGCCCAGCTCCTAATCCAGACAACAGTCTTGTCAAAACTTGACTATTGTAATTTGCTCCTTACTGGCCTACCGGCATGTGCACTTAAGTCTCTCCAAATGATCCAAAATGCCGCAGCTCGTCTGGTCTTCAACCAGCCAAAATTCTCACATGTCTCCCCCCTGCTCCGCTCCCTGCACTGGCTCCCAGTCACTGCCCGCACAGAATACAAAACTCTGATGCTGGCATTCAAAGCAACCAAAGGTATGGCTCCCCCATATCTTGCAAGCATGATTGAACCCTACAAACCCTCCCGCGCACTCAGATCAGCCAACGCAGGAAAGCTGGAAGTACCCTCACTAAAAACGCCGGGACAACGCTCCACACGTCCCAAACTCTTCTCCCTTCTGGCCCCAAAACTGTGGAATGCACTCCCCGTTGCAATAAGAACTGCAGCATCACTCCCAATCTTCCGCCGTAGTCTGAAGACCCACCTTTTCAGACTCCATCATGGCCCATAGCACTTATCCTACCCCCTTAGATAGCACTTTTTAGACTTAGATAGCATTTGAAACAGACTTATAGCATGTCATGTAGACAGCACAATAATTGCATTGTATATAGTCATAGCACATCATAGTACATATGTATAGCATAGTATAGTATATATGTATAGTTAATATGTATAGTGTCATTATATAGATATGTTCTAGTTACGTTCTTAGCTTACGCATGTTTCTTGATAAATGCATTTTATATATGTGATATATTCCCATACTTTTGTTCCTGCCTAATGTAAGTCGCTCTGGATTAAGAGCGTCTGCTAAATGCCTAAATTGTAAATTGTAAATTGTTATAAACACAACACCAGCACCATAACAAACGTCCTGAGACCTGAGGTATTTCTCCCCGAGTTCTGTCGGTAAGGCTCAAGGCTTTTGTCACATGATAGCGCAGCTGATTCCAGGCATCACATTAGGGGTAAAAGGTACCACTGTACATAGCAATAATAATAATTACTATTATTATTATTATTAATAAACCATAGTATTAATTAACAGGTTACATGCAGGCATCACTTTAGGGGTAAAAAGGTACCTTTGCACATAATAATAATAATAATAATAATAATAATAATAATAATAATAATAATAATAATAATAATAATAATAATAATAAACCATAGTATTAATTAACAGGTTGCCATTTCCTTAAGGTTTACAGGTTAAACACTTATTCTTATTTTTAAACACTTAACCATAAACATCCCCTCTTTGAATTTAAATGTAAGGCATTTGTACATTCTTTGCTATTTAGAGATATGATGTGGATTACAGCCTTGTGTAACATTACACAACAAACAATATTAATAGTATGACTGCTCTATTGTTTGAAGCCTATTCTACAATTGAAAAAAATCACACCCGTGTGAAGTGAGGGGCACTCTTATTAGCTCAGACACTATGATGTAAATTCTCCATTCATTGTAAACAGGAATTTAATGTTTGTGTAAGACAAAAATCTACACTTAGCTGAATATAGGAGGGGCTTGCGCCCCTCAAAAATAAGGGGACTTCCCTCAAGTCAGACCACTCGTTAGTCAGACCCATGCTGCGGGTTACAAATCATTGTGGCTTGGGTTAGGTTAGGGTTTAGGATAGTGTTAATAATGGTCTGACTAAATTGAGATCTCTAACCAATGCCACGCTACCAAAAATAATGTCAATGCGCATTTTGTATTTAAATTTTTTGCTATGTAAAATATCGGATATCGGGAGTGTATCAGGAAATTTCAAAAATGTATATATCTGATCGGATCGAAATTGAAAAATCAGTATCGTTGCATCTCTACCCGCTACCACCGATCTCCATATACTGTATGGAGCTGAACTGCTCTGACATTCCATATGTTGATCTGACCTCACCAAACCCTGTACACTAAGACATACTCCTTATATGGCCAGTACAGAATTCATTCAACGTTGATCTGACCCCCATGCCAAAGCGTCAGCGCTCGCCCAGCAGTTGGCGTGCACACGACCTTGCTTCTCGCCCTCAGGCGTCTTACTGGTAGTGTAATAGTGTAATTAGGGTAATGGTGTAATAGTGTAATTAGGGTAATAGTGTAATAGTGTAATAAGTGTAATAGTATAATAGTTAGTGTAATTAGGGTAATAGTATAATATTGTAATAAGTGTACTAGTGTAATAAGAGTAGGCTAATAGTGTAATTAGTGTAGCTGCGACCATAGGTCACAGATTACTATGAAAACCTGCAAAACCTGTCTGTCTGTACGTCCGTCGGTTGGTCGGTCAGGCACACCTCCATATGGTCACGTCTCGTGATTTTGGTTATTTTTTATCGTCACTTTGTATGAATAACTTACCTCTTATGCATTGTAGCAGCATGAAAATCATCTAGTCTTACTACAGCACTTAGTTTGGCGAAATATCACCACTAGGGGGCTCCCATTGATCATACTACAGCACTAAAAACATGTAATTTATATACATTTATTAGTGAATACATTATTCCCATTGATTTGAATAGGAAAATCTAAAACTCCATTGCGGGTACTTTTCTCTCTTTTCTTCCCTTTTTTTTGCAAATACATGCTGTAGTACAATCATAATTACACCATTGATGTGTGATGTAAATTTGGTGTCAATGCTCTGCATATAAATAAAGTTATTGAATATTTTCACTTTCGGCGTTGCACTTTGTAGACTAACCGCTAACTAACTAACCTAACCGCTCAGCTAAACGACATATAGCCTATCATCTATTAACCTCGAAGGTGGCTTTTTGGGATTCAAATCAAGTTGTAGTTTTTTTCTTTATCTAATCAGGATAAGAATGAGATTTAGTTTTGTGATTTAGGAATGTTTCATTCCTGAGCTATTGAGCCCGGAAGAGCGAATCTGTTGCGAATCTTTTTCCATCTTTCAAGTCTATCTTACGTAATGTTGCGATAGGAACTATAACATTTAGGGCAACAGGGTAAGCACCTTATATTTTGCATTTGTAGGCCTATAGGCTACTGTCCAGAGTTCCACGGGCTCAGCTGTTGGCTGATCTGCACTGCAGTGTCCACAGGGGAAAGAGCACCAAGACGCAAAATAAATCTGCAAGTCTTAATCTAAGGCTACCTTGTAGTTTGATGTTGTGTGTCATTTTTGAAACGATTATAGCCTATTTGCTGTCCGTGGCTATGGATTAGATAAGTGTATAATTCACCCTAGGGTGTAGACTTTGTAGTTTGATGTTGAGTGTAACACATAGGCCTACCTGCAGTGTGTAGTTTGATGTTGTGTAGAGTCTCCATCTCTCTCTGGAAGAGTGATGAACGTCGCGGCAGCAAATGAGGCGCTAACACAAACACTAGCTCTTGACATCAAGCGTCTACAACAAACACAATATATCCTCTCACACCGACGTCATGTGTTCATTTATCTTCACCCCTATACACACTCCATTTGACACGTTTTTAGTTGCCTCCTTTATGAGACGTTTTTCCACCGAAATACTAGAGTTATAATGTATAAATATACAGTTATAAATCGGTTCAGTTGTGAGTTGTGACCACGCTATAGCCTGATGAGGCACTGTTTTTCTAGCAAATCTAAGCTAGCAAATATAAGACTTCCGGGGGACGATCTCTTCAAAATAAGAGTATCTTCTAGAATATTGAAAAAAATATTAATTTGCACATTAAAACTATAAATTAAGCATTTAAACGATGCTATAGGACACACATTATGTTTCTGTGTAAAAATAAGTAATAAGTAATGTTTCTGTGTACAGATAAGTAATTAAAAAGTTATCTAAATGGATAAATGCTATTCACTGGAGTGCATGGACTTTATAAAGTGGACACTGGACAAAAATCCCTGCTATGTATCGACTAGTGTGACATATGCCCATGTCCGGGGAGACCTCCTCTACAACACCACACTGTCCGCTAAGCAGCAGAGGTGTAAAAATTAAATTGGCACACCATACAGCGAGGTGTTGTAGAGGAGGTCTCCCCGGACATGTGCGTATGTCACACTAGTCGATACATAGCAGGGATTTTTGCCCAGCGTCCACTTTAGTTCACTTTAGTCTGGAAATGGGATATTTTTTTATCTTTCACCTCGCTGTATGGTGTGCCAATTTAATTTTTACACCTCTGCTGCTTAGCGGACAGTGTGGTGTTGTAGAGGAGGTCTCCCCGGACATGTGCATATGTCACACTAGTCGATACATAGCAGGGATTTTTGTCCAGTGTCCACTTTAGTCTGGAAATGGGATATTTTTGTATCTTTCACCTCGCTGTATGGCGTGCCAATTTCTGTTTTACACCTCTGCTGCTTAGCGGACAGTGTGGTGTTGTAGAGGAGGTCTCCCCGGACATGTGCATATGTCACACTAGTCGATAGATAGCAGGGATTTTTGTCCAGCATCCACTTTATAAAGTCCATGCACTCCAGTGAATGGACTTGGGCACTCCAGTGCATGGACTTGGGCATTTATCCATTTAGAACTTTTTAACGTTATTTCATTACTTATTTTTACACAGAAACATAATGTGTGTCTTCACAATAACTGTAATGTAATAATAATACTAATAATGTAATGTAATAATTATTTAATTAACTACGCTTTTATTCTGAAAGCAACCGGATGTCTTAAATTTGCTAGCTCTCAAACAGGAAGTTCTAGATTTGCCAAAAAGACGGAGCCTTAACAACGCTCTAGGTCTAGGAACTGTTGCCTTAATAATGCCTTCCGCCACCTGGTGGAGGGAGTGTGTAATTGTCACTGAAAAAAAGAAAGACTTCTAATATCACTGTCTGGGGTTTCTTACCCAGGGTGACCAGATCCAAATTAATTGAATTGTACGCCTGTTTCATTGTTTCATTGTTTCATTTCAGTTGAGGGACAGAAGTATCGCTTGTATGGGACGGGACGGGGATAGCAACCTAATAGGCCTACTTAAAGGACAACTTTAGTAGATCCCGTGATCTTTTGTGGCCAGATGAAATTTCCTGGGGTTTATTAGGACTATAGTAAATAATTAAAAAATAAATCGCTATAAAATGTTGTAAAAAAATACATATTTAGCCCCATGCTCGAATGCCCCCGCCCCCTGTCAAAAACAGCTAAAATCCCTAAAACGAAAGAAAGCAGCAAATGCAAATAAATAACTCATCTTTTAGTTTCTCTAATAACATCCTAAAACATGAACCTTGGTTGAAAAAAAACTAAAGTTGTCCTTTAAGTTGCTATGAAATGCCGTAATTGCAGGTAAAGAGGCAATGGGAGCTTTACACATTGTGCCTGCCAGTCACAATGTGGGACATCATGGTCTCAATTTGTGGGACGTCCTGAAAAGTCTTGGAAATGAGGGTCTGTCCTACTCAAAGAGGGACAAGGGACATCATGGTCACCATAGGTGCACGGTCTAGAAACGTTACTTCACAATATTAACAAAGAATACCAGCACTCACAGAACTATCTTTAAGGCACGTTTATTGCTAAAGTTAGCTGCTGCAGACTACTACTACTACTACTACTACTACTACTACTACTAGTAGTCTACTACTACTACTACTACTACTACGCCTACTACTACTACTACTAATAATAATAATAATATTACACGAGAGGGTGTGCGTTACTGTCATGAATGCCTGCGTTGCTGCAAGAACGAGCCGAAGGTTATTTCTGTAAGCAGCGCTGAAGTGTAATATTGCGATTTGCGAACAGTTATCCTTAAAACTAAGGTTTTCGCTAAAAAAACATGATTGTTTAATGACGAGTCTGCTGTGCTCTGGGAGTACAACACGGCTGAATTATTTGTTTTAATTAGGTGTTCCATGATGCTGGTTTGAAGCATGGCTAGAAGGTTGTTTCAACCAATCAGATTGCTTCCTCGAAACGACCTGTTGTATAATACATTTATCAGCCTGGCCAAAGCCAGGCTAGCACACATCACCAACTAAAAGAAATCTGCAGTTCTCCACTAGGCGAGTTCTACAATTGACCACCCGGTGGCAGTATTGATCCACACACACACACACACACACACACACACACACACACACACACACACACACACACACACACACACACACACACACACACACACACACACACACACACACACACACACACAGAAATCGTCTCCTGGCTCCTGCTGATCACACACAGGCCATTGGGGAGCACACAAACCATAATATCCATCGGAAATCAATGCAAACTTAGTGTTTGTTGGGGGGGGGGGGGGGGGTGCTTGAGGGTAAACAGGGAGTGAAGTGTGTGTTCCACCTGTGTATTACATTCTGTCTGTCTGTGTTGATTGATTGATTGATTGATTGATTGATTGGTGTACTTATTAACAGGTTAGGAAATTACCGTAGGCTACATTTCAGGCACAACTCAATACAAAGCTGTTAACTGTGGACGACACCATAAAGCATTACACTTGTTTACAATAGGGTCCACCATTCATCATAAAATGTGTCTGTCTGTCTGTCTGTCTGTCTGTCTGTCTGTCTGCAGTCTGTCTGCAGTTATCCCAAGACCTGAGCTGAGGCTGATTCTTCAAATAACTCCTAAATCAGTACAGTTCTCACACAAGATGAACAAGCTTGCAGCACTGCACGAAGTGGCGCGCTGTGAGCTTTTATATCTGCTATTTTTGAACAGGCAACGCAAAAGTCTAAAAATGATGCCTTCAGTTGTAGTTAAGGGAAGGCACTTCCAATGCATTTGGGCCGTAACCCATTTAGTTAGAACTGTTACACCTTTAGAATCAGACGTCATCCCCCCTGTTTGGCCTTCTGCCCATCAAAAATGTAAATGCCCTAGCAGCCCCTGGCACCTGAGGCCACTGTGGCCGTGATGGCCTGCCCGGATGCAAAGAATTAAACAATTATAGTTTTTTTATCCGATGACCTTGCTGCCCTGGCATTTGGGGACCAAGCCCGAAAAAGGGTTTTTTAGTCCCTTATTGTATTTGTCTGTATTCTTCTCCTTCTTCTTTTTCCGCCAAAAATAGCAGTTCTTGGCTGAATGGTCTGGCTGAGTCGGTTTTCACGAAACATGGCAATATTTGGCTATGCTTAACGGTGAGGACGTGAAGCCCACAGCCATTGACCTCAATTGAAAATGTAAACTTTGAACAGACATAGCTCATGGACTGTTTGACCGTCAGCAATACAACTTTGATACGCATATGCGTCTGCTCATGCCAAAAAAAACGTTTGTGTTCTGACTGTTGACCTCTGACCTTTAGATCTCTCACCATTTTTAAATATATGTAAAACAGTTCAATTGAATCTACTCCTGGGATTTTTGCGCAATTTGACCGAAACTTTCTACACGTGAACTTTGGACCAATATCTAAAAACCCAGTATAAGAGAGGTTTGTAAGTGAAAGCCAATGAGCCAATGCAAATTGCAGTTTTATGAACATTTTTCTCCTGCCCAATACATACATGCAGAGTATGTATTTCTTTTTTGTTTTTCTGGGGGGGGAACATCTTGCCTGCCAAAAATGTGATTCCTGGAAACGCTACTGCCTAGCCTGCAAAACATGCTACTATAATATAACTGGAAATTGGTTTAACTTAAATAAAATAACCATAACAGAAGCCTCTCTTCTGTTAAGTGTGAAATTAAAGGTGTCATATACTATACTGTTGTTTAAGCGTCCATGAATTTGTCTTGGGTGAGGACTTCATCCACTCCTGACATCAGAAAATGCGCTTTTATCATATAATGAACAATAGGTTAGCTATGCCGCCCCGGTACCTTGGCTTACTCTCCTGGGTGGGTTACTCCTGCCATCATTTAGCAGTTCATCCTAAATTCATGTCACATCCTTTCTATTTGGTCAACATGTTTTGCATCTTGTCTTGTTTCTTCCCCTCCGTTTTGAGGTCCTCTGAGGTGATGTTTTTTTTGTTTTTTTTGTCCAGGACTGTCTGCAAATAATTGATTTCCTTTGAGCCGGGCTTGTGTTGGAAGCTGCACTTCAGCAATGTTTTCATTTCTAATCAATGGTGAGGCCAGGTTGACAGACCACTGAAGAACACACAACATAAAATAAAGAAAATATGTTCTTTTACAGCTAGATAAATAGCCTACACGTATCATAAACTGAATTACAGCGTAGAGTTTGAAGACAAATATTGTTTTCTTCACTTGTGTATTATTACATATTTATAATACCAAGGTGCAGTTAAAGGTATATTCAGTGATTTCACTTAATTCAAATATAACTTATTTTTCCTTATTTTTTGGATAATCCTCCCTACTATAAAGTGTGCTGACCATATAAGGAGTTCCTCCCTGTCCCCAGTGAGCCCCTGGGGTCAAAAATCCATAGTTTCGGTTTGGGCTTTGGGTGGCAAAGCCTTCATCCAATCAGGATGAGAGGGGCCTTCCTCCAATCATGATCGGGTGGGGCGGGCCTTGGTGCACGTGCTGTTGGTCTGTTGTACTTCCCCCACTGTAGATCGTGTGTATGTGCACATCTTGTTACCAGGGCGGACCGGGTTTTTTCCAAATCACCCAAATCACTGAATGCTCCTTTAAGGTGTGAATGTAGAGCACACAGAACTGAGCCTGGGGGTGCTAAGATATGCATTAATTGTACATTTTGACTTTTTACCCCTTGAATCCTCGCCACACACATTTCTGTGTTGTCACTGCTGTTCTATCCCAGGGGTTCTCAACGTTTTTGGCCGGGGACCCCCGAAAATGCTTTGGCAACGTCTCGGGACCCCCGCCCCGCCCCCTCCCGACCCCCAATATAAATTGACTGCTACAATAACCTTAAACCATTTTGGACGGGAACCCCTTTTGGTGTTTTAAGCATTGTTATAATTTAGCTATTTAAAAATAGCAGATCTACAAGCTCATAGCGCGCCACCGAGTGGCGCGCTACGAGCTTGTAGGTCTGCTATTTTTGAAAAATCGTGAAAAACAAATTTAAAAAAAAACCTTTTTTTTTCTTTTTTTCTTTTTTTAAATAATTTGGGGACCCCCTAAAATAATCTGGCGACCCCCCGAGGGGTCGCGACCCACGGGTTGAGAACCCCTGTTCTATCCTACTGACTCACCTGCCGGTGAGGACTCAGGAGTCCCCACCGGGAGGACGTAGAGAGCCTTCGTCCTACTCCTCCCTCCCAACACTCACTGCTGACCGGTGCTAGAGCGTTAATCGGGCCTAATCATTTGAGCCCGACCCGGCCCAGACTGATACAGGTTCAGCCAGAGCCCGACCCAAAGCCTGTGAAATGTTTGACAAACTGGGACCCCGGGCCTAGTTGTTCTGGGCTCTTAAAAACTGTAACAGCCCATGGGATTACATGCGATGACAATTGTCACCCTAGCTCCCCGCCTGACTTCCCTATCTCCCCTGGACAGCGGACATGGGACAATTGTGTTCGTGTAGACACTCAAAAACACGCCCACCATGTGGGCAGGCACTATAGGCAAAGTTTGTTCGGTTCGGCTGACTACAGACCTACAATCTGGCGTCATTCAGAGCTTCGGGTGACATAGGCGCTATCAGAACTGTACATCGTATTCAGTAGCATTCTAAGTTAGTTGAATTCATCTCAAACATTCAGTTTTTGAGGAGACATTATCGACAGCACTATACCGTTACAAGCGGCAATCTTGGCAACAAGGCATCGATGCATCACCATTAAAAAAAAAAGAAAGAAAATGTTGTCAGGCTGAATGGAAGGTGACCTTCGATGAACACGCTTGCTTCCATTCTTTCTGTTAATTAGAATTTTTAAAATAAATAATGAAATAATTCACTCTAAATTACAACTGAGACACCTCCTGCCTTAATGTGTCAATATCTGAAGTGATTACAGCAGCCGCGTAACGTCACAATTCAAAATCCTTTTGGATTCTAATGAATGAGGTTTTTTTTTTAATTAGAAATTAATGCTCTGTCAGGGTCATGGTCACAGTCAGAACAACTGAGATATATTGGAATGATGAAATGCATATCTCCGCCAGGACTGGTTGCCTAGGGCTGTACCAGTTGTGGGATGCAAGCTTTTTTGTTTATTTTTTTTTACATTGAACAACACAAGGCTTCTCTTAGGGGTTCCCTAGCTGCTAGGGCCTATAGCACACAATCTATCTATTCAGATGGGGGTCCCCATGGCCAAATTGGTAGTATTTGGGGGTCCTAACCTTGACATGGAAATGTTTGAGAACCACTGGCCCTAGAGGGCAGGATTGTGAATGAAGTGAGCGGTACCAGTCACAGGATTAATAGGCCTACTTTAGGACAACCATAAGACCACTGCGTCAATGCATTCAGCGATAAGAGCGGATAAGAAATGTCTTTCGATGAGTCGATGTCTAGACTTGCGAGTGTGAGTTTGTGTGTACGTGCGTGCTTGTCACGTATCACTATTCGGCGTGAAACAAACTATGTAGGGTTTAAGTTGTCAATGATTTGTCTTTCATCCTCCCCTCTCTCTCTTTCTTTATATCTGACTTATGTTATCTTATCTCTTTTTTCATCATTCTTCTACACCAATGTGGCAAATCGCATGGCTCGGACACATTAATCCTTCTCCCCACACCCACGTTGCGTTTATGAATAGCTAAGTAATCGATTGCCGAACTTGAGCAACGGCAATGAGTAGCCTGACCATTCAAATCGATTCAAATGAATAGGTTAGGGGAGCCGGCTGTGCCCTGCTATGAAGACAATTGAAACGTTTTTCATTCCTAAATTACAAATACAAGATGCCTACCCTGCACACGCTGAATGCTATAATAATAATAATAATAATAATAATAATAATAATAATAATAATAATAATAATAATAATAATAATAATAATAATAATAATAATAATAAAAGGGATGTTATTGGAGGAACTACCTACTATTTTGAGTGGTTGTCTTGCAACATAGTGTAACACTTGATTTAGCGCAGTGTTAAAATGAACCCGCTGAAAAACAAACCATGAAACAGTTTCAACCTTGCGTTGCTGTTTAGGACATTTAAAGAAAAAGTAATCTAAAATGTTCAGAAATATAAATGACATTATTATCATATCCTTTCATTCAATAAAAATCACACCCGTGTGAACTGAGTGGTGTAAGGTCTGTCTGACGTAATGAAATCATGTCTGACATAATGAAATCACACCCGGGTGTGATTTCATTACCTGGCTTTGTTTGTGCAGAAAAAATGAGCATGGTTGCTATGTTCACCCTGTTCACCCGGGTGTGATTTCATTACGTCATTACAACAGGGTGAACATAGCAACCATGCTAATTTTTTCTGCACAAAAAAGCCAGTTGTAGGAGTGGTTTACACCACTCAAAAAGAAGTAAAAGGAGCAGATCTATGAGGTCACTCTGTAGATAGTCTTTTTTATTTTATTTTTTTGCTATTCGTCATACAAAGCAGGCTACAGTATATAGGGCTTAGTGTCCGGGTAGCTCCTGCTGTAACTTCTTTGTCGAGCTTGGGCGGCCAATGGGGATCCTGGATTCTCTGTGCATTCTCAGACAATCAACAAACCACCCGATCCCCAAGAAATCCAGCAAACAGCCTGTCGGAGAGGACCAATAGTAGCTCAGTCAGTAGAGCACTCGCCTTTCGACCGCACGGTCATGGGTTCGACCCCGGCCACCACCAACTCAGCGTATGAGGAGCACGGCTGGAAGTCGTGCGGGAATGAGTACTGGGAGCTGATGGTAGGTGTTGCGCTCCCCCTCAGCCTTCCATCTCCCATGAGAGTTCTAGTGCAGGGGTTCTCAACCCGTGGGTCGCGACCCCTCGGGGGGTCGCCAAATTATTTTAGGGGGTCCCCAAATTATTAAAAAAAAAAAAGATTTATTTTTAAATTTATTTTCACGATTTTTCAAAAATAGCTAAATTATAACAATGCTTAAAACACCAAAAGGGGTTCCCGCCCAAAATGGTTTAAGTTTATTGTAGCAGTCAATTTATATTGGGGGTCGGGAGGGGGCGGGGCGGGGGTCCCGAGACGTTGCCAAAGCATTTTCGGGGGTCCCCGGCCAAAAAGGTTGAGAACCCCTGTTCTAGTGCATTGAAAGGTGGATAGACTCCCCCACGCTGGCTGATACTGAGACAATAAGCCTCTCTGACTTTACTTATTTATAAAGTGTGCTGTTTCCATTTGGCCAAGACACAGACCATCACCACTCAATGTAATCAGCCAGTGTGTCTTCGCCAGTCAACAATAAGAGAGATAAGACTAAGAAGTCCTTGCCTTGGTTTGAGTCCAACCAGAGCATTTCGCTCATTTAACTCGCCCAATTACCAAAATGAGTCAGACCTCAGACTCTGCAAGAAGCTAGCCATCTATGAGAGGGTCTGTGTGTGTGCTGTGTGTGTGTGTGCGCGTGTGTGCGTGCGTGCGTGCGTGCGTGCGTGCGTGCGTGCGTGGTGCACGCGCAGAGCTGTGCATGTGTGTGCGAGTCTCGCTGGAGATAATCTGGCAAACCACTGAACAAACCTATATCTTTGCACTTTCCAGTTTAGGCCAAAGAAGCACCAGCTCCACTACTATTTCTTTCACATGATGTTTCATACTTGTTTTCCTTTAAAATATTTAACTTTTATTTCATAATAAATGGAAGTCAAACAGTCTCTTGATTGGGGGTGAAACCGTGCCCAAGTCTGGAGAGGTTTGTCATGCATAAGTCATAGGCGACTGATCATACAGTACGTGACTGATGTCACTGCCACGGCTGGCCACATGGGAAGCCGTTGCCGCTTCGCTCCTATAATTCCCTAGTTTCAGAGTGATGAAATGCCACGGAGAACATGGGTAAGTCACATCATTACTGCATGGGGTGGTGTGCAGAGACAGGGGTGCCTCTGGGAGAGCTTCTGGGTGGGTCGGTGGGAGTTTAATTCTGCCTGCCATACATCCACTCCACACCGTTCCTCCTCACATACACTTGAATCTTACTTACTCTTCAGCGCAGACACTCATCATACATAGAGCGTCGCAGTCCCGCCTCCTACCCTGGACCAGGAAATGATTCTCCGTTCATTTTCCTCATAGACATTTCAGAAAGTATTTATTTAAAGACGTTTACGCCGCGGACAAAGCCAACTCGAGTCGTGACAAATCATGAAACAAACAAAACATTTTGGGCCGAACAAATAATTAGAAAGAAGAAAAAAACGGCCACCGAGTGGCGCGCTATGAGCTTGTAGGTATGCTATTTTTGAAAAATCGTGAAAATAAAATTTAAAAATAAATCTTTTTTTTTTTTTTTTAAATAATTTGGGGACCCCCTAAAATAATTTGGCGACCCCCCGAGGGGTCGCGACCCACGGGTTGAGAACCCCTGCTGTAGGTAAGTGTGAGTGAGAGAGAGGTGAGTGGAGTGTTTGCACACTGCCAAATAGCGGTCAGTTTCCACACAGGCAATTAAACCAACACCATGGGGCCTTGCACACCGTTTAACCATGTGCGCACATGTGTGTGGGTGCGTGCACAACTGCACATGTCATGTGTATACGTGCGTGCGAAAGAGTGAGCGAGACAGACTGAGAATAAGACACAGAATGTCCTGAGGGATGGAAAGAGAGAGAGAGAGAGAGAGAGAGACACACACAGAGTGTGTACGTACTGTGTCTGTGACTCAACATGTTATGTACGACGTGTGTGATTCAGGAACACAGCGTTATCCAGAACAGTATACACCATGAAGGATAAAGGTAGACTGATATGGCCCTCATTTATCAACCGTGCGTACGCCAAAATATGGGTGTACGCCGAAATTACCGCAATTTTCGGCATTTACGATTTGCGCCAAAGATTGAAAATGATCTTGTGCCCCGACAAAACTCACGTCTGGTCGGGAGCTGTCGTACGCTTTGTCCTCACCTGTTTTTCTGTCGTAGAACAGCGGAGCAGCATTGTTTGACCAGCTGAGAGGCTTTCACAGGCATCGAAACATATGTACTCACTCCTAAAATGTTTATATAAAACTGTATAGGTATGTATATGGGCTACATGTAAAAAAAAAAAAACGGGGGAAAAAAAGTAAAGGAATACATTAACGATGTGTCTTTGTGTCATATGAAATTAGTAGGAGATTTCCAACTTTACAAGCAAGCAATTAAAATCGCGCATTTAAAAACAATGTTGCAAGTTAGATGCGTAAGCCGCCATTTAAACAGTGTTTTGCATGATGAGCGCATACATGCGAGGATTTGGGCTGTCTGTGCTGAAATATTTCCATGACGGGACGTTGGAGAGTATAGTGCAGTACGTGCTGCAGCGCGGAGAGTCCCAACATGGGTAGCCTACTGTAGCCTAATCTACAGCAGGCCGATGTCTTTTTGGAGTTACAGTATATGCAATCTCCTCCTCGTTTAATAAACCCGACGCGTCGCTCGAATGCCAAATGTGCCGTGCCAGCGCAAGTGGGAACGCATCGGAGATAGTATAGGCTAAGCCAGCCTGCAGCCCACCACCACCACCACCACCACCACTGTCCAGTGACACATGTGGCTACGGTTTTGCCTGCAATATTCATATAATTGACAGTTGACAGCGAGGCAATTTAAATAGACTGTCGAACGGTCAATTGGTCACGGTGTCACGGACGGACCACAGTGATAGAGAGACAGACAGGACAGGAGATGCACCTTGCAAAACAGCAGCGTGTGTGCGCGCCTATTTGTTATATCATTCATGGTTCACAGGTTCAGGTTTCGTTCACTAATATATCTTGTTGTATATTAAATGAATAAAGACTTTAATAATTGAATATATAGGCCTACAACTAACAACACAGTGACAGTTGTTTGCAAATTGCGATATGTGCGTGCGTGCGTGCGGGGGGTGAGGCCAGCAGCAAGGGAAGCGAAGCGAGAGGAGAAACAGACAGGGTAGTCCTACAGCTTTATTTAATTCATGCAGGTTTATTTATTTAAGATACAACAAGTTGCGTGTGCGTGCATGCGTGCGTCTGTGTGTGTGTATGGGAGGGGGGCAGCGAGTAAAGTAAAACTTTTTTTCTTCCTGTAACCATGGTTTCCAGGTCGTATTGCAGTTGTTCATGTCGCAAAAACGAGGGCGAGGCTTGATTTCATAGGGCGTGCCAGATAGATTTCAGCCGTCACATTTATAAACGTCCGAACGAAATTAAGGAAGAAACAGCTGTCTGCGATCACTTTGTAAATGCCGACCCGACGTGGGTGTACTACGAATCCTACACTCGAATTTGGGGCAGAATTTCCACTCGATTGATAAATGAGGGCCATAATGTGTGTGGAGCAGAGGTATAGCCAACAGTGTCCACTCGCCCGCAGGGAGCCAGTGAGTCCACCGCAGCAGGGGCGCATTCTAAGATAAATGGCATAGAGCTCGGTCTAAAAAGAGTCGAAATCGGTGGGTCTCAATCTTTATTTTATTTGTATTTTGTTAAAGACCCCTATAACTGAGTGTATAAATGGAACCAAATGGAACACCCATTAAAAGGAGAATTCAATACTAGAAGGCTTTCTTACCTTTAATTGTAGTTGTTACGTCCCCAACAAAGAGGTCCAGGTGTTATTTTGTGCAAAAGTGCATCATTGGCCATTTTCCCTAATATAAGCCCTCAATGGGGGTTGGGTTTTTGTGCTAATTTGCTTATTTCCATCGAAATAAGTAGTAAAGTGTGCCGCTCGGGATACTATTTACATTATGAAGAGAGGATAGGCCCTATATACAAAAAATATTGATTTTTGAGCGATGGAAATAAGCGAATTAGCATAACACCCCATAGCCCCATTCAATGCAATTCAATGCAATTCATTGAGGGCTTATGGTAGGGGAAATTAACCTGACTCCGCCAGATGGGGCAGCAGAGAGTACACTGGGTTCCCCCCTCCTGCTCCCATCTGGGAACTCTCAGGCAGACTTGATGCCCGGCCACAAAACGGCCTGGCAGCTAGAGGCGGGATCAAGGCAGCACTGTGTATGCCTTGATCCCGCCTCTAGCTGCCGCCCAGTGCACTCTCTGCTGCCCCATCTGGCGGAGTCAGGTTAAGGGGAAATAGCCAATAATGCGTTTTGCACAAAATAACACCTGGACCTCTTTGGTGGGGATGTAACAACTACAAATAACACCTGGACCTCTTTGGTGGGGATGTAACAACTACAAATAACACCTGGAACTCTTTGGTGGGGATGTAACAACTAAAAAAAAAAGGTAAGAAAGCCTTCTAGCATGGAATTCTCCTTTAATGGCCCATTTGGTTCAATTTCTTATCCAGGCACTCAGTATTACAAACGTGTGTGTGTGTGTGTGTGTGTGTGTGTGTGTGTGTGCGTGCGTGCGTGCGTGCGTGTTTAATTATTCTATTAATTTCATGCATTTCAGGAATTACTGTACATAAATATAGCCTCTCAAGACAGATTCAGAGGCAAATTAAAAGGATTTATTTTTCTTCTAATTGTTTGCCGATGGGTTATTCCCAGATTGTACAGTACATGACTCCTTGATGCAACATTACAGAATACAAAATATTAACACAATCAAATAATTAATCGAAAGGCTAACGCCTACTCATTTATTAGAAGGAGCGACATGTGTTTACAATAAGTCTAACATGGAGTTTTTTTTTTGTATTATTTTTGAGTGGTGCAGCCACTCCAATGCACACCTCCGTCTGTCTGTCTGGAGTGCACACCCATAAGTTATTTTGAAGTGATATTTAACATGACGTTCCCAACAACATTTTGTGTTGAGTTTGAAAGAGCCTTCTAATTCTTTGACCTTGATTGAAGAACCTGCAGAGTGCCGTGGCAGAGTCCGGCCGTCCATTGTTCCAAAGTAACAGTTGGTCCGACGGCATGCATTATTTTTTTTATTTTTTATAATTTTTATCCCACGATTTTGTAACCCATTTTTCACCCCTGTGTCAATTATCTAATGTGATCCTGGGCTCTACACACCCTCCGCCAACCTGGGGAGAGCAACGGACTTGAACTCATGCTTCCTTCATGCCTGAGTGTCCAAGTTGCTCCTTTTCACCTGACAGGGGGGAGTTTCCCTGGTTGGACGTAGCGCGTGGAAGGAACACGTTATTCCAACCAGTTCCTTTTTCCTCTATCAGGCGCCCCGGCTGGCCAGGGGGAGGCAGTTTAGAGACCAGGATTACTGCATGTTTTTTGTGAGGGTACCTACCCTAGGAGACACGGGGAGAACATGCAAACTCCACACAGAAAGGCCCTTTCGCCAACCCCGCCTCGGGTATGGGCACTGATGACGCGGAGGAGGAAACCGCCAGCACCCACAGCGTCCCGAGCGGGAATTGAACCCAGGACCTTCTAGCTGTGAGGCGACAGCACTACCAACTGTGCCACCGTGCCCCCGGCACACCATATTCTACAAAAGTCTTCTAAATCATGACAGTTTTCTGAAAAACCTATGTTTCTATATCAGTGGTTTTCATACTATTTCATGTCTGTCAAGGATCCCAAAAAGTGATATGTAATTGGCCACCGACCCCCCATCTGTAAATATGTTGTTCCAGGATCAACCCAGAAGCAAAGATTTGAGGTAAAAAGCTTGCGTTGTGAAAGAATAATATATCCAAGATTTGCGCCACATTTTCAGGATTTTTCAAAAAAGGCAGATCTACAAGCTTGTATAGTGCGGCACTCTGTTATAGCATTATAAAAGCTATAATGTGACGCAGACGCGTCCTCAGGTCTAAATGGGTTAACTAACCATAACCTCACAAAAACTATGCCTATAACGGCCAAGCTACACCGGGCTTTTCTCGCGCGTTTACCCTAAACGCGCGGCCCGCGCGTGCGTTTTTGAGTGGTGTAAACCACTCCTACAACTGGCTTTTTTGTGCAGAAAAAATGAGCATGGTTGCTATGTTCAAAATAATTTCTGACGTAATTAAATCACACCCGGGTGAACTGGATGACCGTAGCAACCATGCTCATTTTTTCTGCACAAAAAAAGCCAGTTGTGAAATCACATCCGAAATGACATCTACGTCAGACATTACGTCAGACCACAGCTGATCATGCTATATAAAACCCTACACCACTCAGTTCACACGGGTGTGATTTTTTTAAATAGGACTGTACCTAAATTCAACGCACGCGTTTAGGGTAAACGCGCGCGTTTTGTGCGCGAAAAGCCTGGTGTAGCCCGGCCGTTAGCCTAACCTCACTCTAATATTATTTGTTGGACTACTGGGACATCGGCATAATGGACAGTCCGGTCACTCGTCAGTGACAGTCCCCAGCCCAAGTAAATCTGTCACGGTGCGTGTCAGGTGAGGACCCAAAAGCAGAACAAGCAGGCCAGCAGGTCAAGTCCAGTATTTATTAGCAACGAACAGGACATATACACAGGCAGGAACACAACGTAACAATAACTTATAATCTAGCAAGGAAACACTGAACACAGGGAGACTTAAATAGACACATACTAACTACACACAGGTGAAACATAACTACAAACACCACATGATTGGCTGAGAACTTAACATGACACAGGTGGACTCAAGTTAGCAATCAGGGTAGAGACAAGACAGGTAGTAACAAATAGAGTAGACAGGAAACACTAGGAACAACACTACACAGTAAAAGTGTGCAACAGACTGATATCGTGACAAAATCATCTAAATACCGTAAAATAAAAAGGGGTGCAGATGATTTAAAGTGAAGATATTGAATATTGGTAGTGAATATAATTATAGGCACAGCATGCATACTGTACAATTTGGCAAGACTTATATGAAGACAATCTCCCCGACTTCATTTGACAATGTAAGCTGGAGCCATCTGTGCCATTCATTTCAAATCCTTTCAGGCAAATTGGGCATGGCATGCGTTGCTGAGCAACAGAGTGAAGCATTCAACGTGAATGCTGATGATTCACCGTAACCACTTCAAGGAATATAGTTCACCCAAGAAATTACTTTATTTCAATCGATTACCTACCCGGTATTGTTTTTTTTTATTCCAGTTCACCCAAAGAATTCTTGTTTTCTATATAATTGCAATTGCATTCACTGAGCCCGTTTAATTTCAAGGACCCCCAGTTTGTGTAACTCTGAGCGTGTAAACATTTGGTTCAATCTGTACACTCTCAGAGTTACAGACCCATAAGGGTCCATTTGGTTCCAAACTATCAATTAGCCCTGGAGCTCCTTCAAGGACCCCTGGAGGTCCCCGGAGCCCACTTTGAGAACCATACACCGTTCTATAGTTAGAGGACGAGAAAATACACTTTCAGGCGAAACTGGCTCAAGCAAGAAAGACCGCATAGGTGCTCGCGTGCATGTTAACACTAGCGCGTCGGAGCGGTCAGGCTGACCGATTTTGAAATTTTGAAGTGGATTTTCTTTGCCCATGAAGTCCTGAGAAAGTTCCCCTTGCATGACTTTTTCTAAATGTTCGATTCAAACCATCTCTGTTTTTTTTTTTCATCTGAAACGTTTTGGAAATATGATTTTAGACATAATTCTACTAAAATGTCTGCTCTTTTTCGGTCCGTGGGACCGCTCTTAGAGCCCTCACCCTTTCTCCCCCACAAGCAGTGCTGTTCACACCTTCCTCCCGGCTGGAGACGGGCATTGTTCAAGCTAATGTGTCATTTGCATTCCAACTACTTCCACATGTAGGCAAACTTACATTACAAACTTACATAAACTAAATGTTGTTTTAGATGTTATATTTCTTATATGCGGTTTGCAGAAATAACGATGTCTGACTTTATTTCTCGAAACGGAAAAAGAAATATGGTGTGTGGTATTGTTTCCACCAAGCGCATAGCTCAATAGATATAAATACATGTTGACTATACACGCCATCTTTAGCATAATTATGTTGGAATAATAAAGTTTATAGCATTGTGACTATGTCGCGCATATTCATTTCATATATCAGCGCATCAAAAATATGGTGAAATATGGTGTGTTTGCCGATGCGATTTTTTTTTCCCAGGCCGTTTTCAATATACCCTGAGCTGTGGACCTCTTTCCTAGTCAAAGGCTGTTTTCAATGAAATGACTTGTGTATAATATGAATAAATGCTACATCCTACATTGTGCATAGTTTCTGTACCATACCACACCATATCACGTTCCTATGTCGCGCATATTCATTTCATATATCAGCGCATCAAAAATATGGTGAAATATGGTGTGTTGACATCAGCGCGATGCCAAATAAAAATGACAGTGTTTGAAATCAGTCCAACCCGATAGACGTCCCGAACTTCTAAATGTTTTGTCAGTCAGAAGAACAGTTCTGTCCGTCCTTCTTTGTAAACTTTTATGCACGCGACCAGTGGAACTGATTTCCACGCATCACGGCTCTCTTTTTTTCTCTCTCCCTCTCTCTCTCTCCCTCTCTCGTGGAGAGGGAGAAAATATCCAAGTAACTGCCGGTGAGGTATGCGGAAGTGCATTTTAGATAACGCTGTAGCACTATTTGTGGCGGTGATGCGTCACATGACTTGATCTATCCTATGGTGTATATATAAACCGTGCTGCTGCTACGGACCTTTCTGCTGGCACAATAAATCAAATATATATAAATGACATCGATCATAGGCGGCGGGTATGTAAGGCTAGGCCAGGCTTAGCCTTCCCAAAAATTATGCTGGGTATTTTTAAAATATATATAGGCTAATATGTGCGCAGCATTATATAGAAGGCTAGCCGCTCCCAAACTCCCAACTCCTTTGTCTGTAGCCTAAACTTTTCTGATTTGCACGCACGCACGCACGCACAGCTCTTTCCTTTTTTTGGCACAATCAATCAAATATATATTAATTACATCGATGTTTCCCCCTCTATATAAAATGATAATATATAACTAATGTCGTATTTCGTCTGAGCAATGTGCCTGGCTCTGGCAATAACGTGTGGTAGCCTATTGTATTGGCTCAATACAAAGTCGGACAGTGTTTGCTGCGCAAGGGTATTCAATATAGCGCTCACACCGTCACTATAATTATAGTTTGGTAAACTGAAATAAAAAATAACTTTGAGTTGTCCCGTCTAGTTGAAACTGCTGCCTTGAATTCGTTGGAATGTAACATTTAGAAGACAATGGCAAGCCGTCAACGGGTGCAGAGAGAGGTGTGAAGATCATTAGACAGTGGGGGAGACAATGGCCAATCAAATAGCACGAAAAACACCGGTCAGCCTGACCGTTAGCCGTCATATTAGTAGTGCATTTTTTTCAGACATCCTAGTGTTAATAAGCCCCTGATGAACCCCACGGGCACGCCCATGTGTGTTCTTCTTCGCTTGTGCATGAGCCGGATAAGCGTCCGGATGTTCTTTGGTTATCTTCGGTAGAACAGAATCTAAATCATACATGGGAAACTGGTGGCCCGGGGACTCCCCACCATCACTCAATGCGGCCCGCAGGTTAATTTCCAAATATTGAAATATTATTTATCTATAACTACTAGTATTAAAATGTTATTGTCTTTTTTTTTGTATGTCCAACGTTTAGTTCATAAAGTTAACATAACTAAATGCCTTTGAAATTAAATAAAAAATGTTACTTTTCAGGATTCCAATAAAAAAATAGGAACAAATTATTCCGGATTTCAATTCAAATATAGCAAAACGTATAGCTGATCTGCTTGTAGATGGGCTATTTTTGCTACGAATCTATGACAATAACATGCATATGTGGCCCACTGGAGTGAGTGTGGAAATAGAGTGGCCCTCTCCATCGTCAAAGTTGCTCACCCCTGATCTAAATGATAATACGAGCTGTGTTTTTGGACTTCATGGACGGATTCTTGACATCGTTTTGCTGTCGTCACGTGGAGTCTCTGATTAATTCCATTCAGTTTACGTTTGAGTCTGGATTTCACCGTTAAGGAATGTTTTACAAAGTCAAAGACAATACTGGATAACGTTGTGATCTTGCAGAACAGCCTTTTCTGATGTGAATGTAATTACTAAGAAGTGCCAGAAGGGGGCCCCGGTGGCACAGTCGGTAGTGCTGTCGCCTCACAGCTAGAAGGTCCATGGGTTCGATTCCCGGCTCTGGGGGCGTGTTGTCTCCTCCGTGTCTTCAGTGCCCATACCCGAGAAAAGAGCAGCTTGGACTCCTCATGCATAGAAGGAAGCATGAGGCCAGTCCGCTGCCCCCCTAGGCCTAGGTTGGCAGAGGAAGTGTAGCGCTCCGGAATTACATTAGATAATAAGGGTGGGAAAAAAAGTGCCAGAAGACATTATTACTGATACACATCTTGAAGACCCCACAGTGCACTTGCCAACAGCAATCAGGTCGTCTTTGTGTATGAAGGTTGCGATGCTGAGCAAAAGGTCCCATGGTACTCAATACTCAAGCAAACAAAGCACGTACAGCCACAGTTCAAAATGCCAGATGCTGGACAGAGGCAAACACTGGATCAATCTCCAAAGGTACTGTTTATTACCACCGTACCTGGCAATGATGACCTATGAAAGGTTGAAACGTTGTAATCGATCTAATGAGGTCATTGATAGCTCTCCCTCTTTAATTGCTTTGTTGAGGTGCACCCGACGTTTGGCTTTGTGTGTTCCGCCTGTGACGTTATGCGTGTGGTCTATGGACTTTTTGATTACTTTTTTGTTCCGTAAAACTTTCAGGCCATGGCAATGGCAAATGACGCCACGTGACCTCTCTGTGTGACGTCATGTGTGGTCAATATAAAATAGATCTTCACAACTTCGCAAAAGGCGCCCCCTCGCCCTTCACACAAGCGTGATTATTTTATTACTTACCACCCAGGTGATGTTGAAGTGGGCAACTCCATATTTGGACAAGGCTGATGTCCTATTGATGACATTGTGAGATGTAATGTCTTTACCGTTATTTTTTTTGCGGGAGAGCGCGAATACCTCAGTGAGAAAGCGCACGCCCAAAAGACTTTGCATCTCAACTACAAGTCCACGTTAGTACGAACGCGTCTGTCCGTGCTCGAGGTGTCATGGCGGCGACCGCGGGCGACGAGCGGCGGGGTTGGTTCGGCGCGTTGGCGCTCGGCGTCACCCTCCTGAAGTGTCTCTTCGTCAACGCGTATCACTCCACGGACTTCGAGGTCCACAGGAACTGGCTCGCCATCACGCACAGCCTCCCGCTGTCCCGGTGGTACCGCGAGAGCACGTCGGAGTGGACCCTGGACTACCCGCCGCTGTTCGCGTGGTTCGAGTGCGCGCTGTCCCAGCTGGCGCGCCTCGTCGACGCCGACATGCTGTCACTGGACCGACCGGGGTACCGCAGTCCCGCCGCCGTCCTGTTCCACAGGCTGTCCGTCGTCGGCGCCGACCTCCTCTTCGTCTACGCCGTCGGAGAGTGCTGCGGGATCGTGAGGGAGGGAGAGCGCCGCGGCGGCGAGGAGCTCCTCCTCCTGTCCAGACCGCCGTTCGTCCTGGCCGCGCTGCTGCTGTGGAACGCCGGGCTCCTGCTGCTCGACCACGTTCACTTCCAGTACAACGGCTTCCTGTCCGGGTTCCTGCTGCTGTCGCTGGCCCGACACGCGCAATCGCATCACCTGGAGGGTGCGCTGCTGTTCGCCGTGCTGCTGAACCTCAAGCACGTCTACCTGTACGTGAGCCCTGCCTACGGGGTCTACCTGCTGCGGCGTTACTGCTTCACCGACGACGACGCGGGCGGCGGCGTCCGGTGGAAGAGTTTCAGCCCTCGCCGTCTCGCGGCCCTGGCGGCGATCGTCCTGTCCGTCACCGCCGTGTCCTTCGGCCCCTTCGTGGCCATGGGCCAGATGCCCCAGGTGCTGTCCAGGCTGTTCCCCTTCGAGAGAGGCCTGTGCCACGCGTACTGGGCCCCAAACTTCTGGGCCCTCTACAACGCGCTGGATAAAGTCCTGGTCCGCGCGGGCGCTCGCCTGAAGCTCCTGGACGCGAGCGGCCTTCCCAAGGCGTCCATGACCGGAGGACTGGTGGGGCGGGAGTCCCGCCACGCCGTTCTCCCCTCCATCTCTCCCGCCGCCGCGCTCGTCCTCACGCTCCTGTCCGTCCTCCCGGCCCTGCTGAGGACCTGGCTGAAGCCGGGCGTCGGCGCGGCCGGTGGGAGGGACCTCGTGCGTTGCGTGGTCCTCTGCGCCCTGGGGTCCTTCATGTTCGCCTGGCACGTGCACGAGAAGGCCATCCTCATCGCCGTGCTGCCGCTGAGCGTCCTCGCGGTGGAGAGCCGAGAGGACGCCGGGATATTCCTGGTGTTGGCGACGGCGGGAAACTATTCGCTGTCGCCGCTCATTTTCACCCCGGCGGAGCTGCCGATCAAAGCGCTGCTGATGGCGATGTTCACCTTGTATTCCGTCGCCGCTCTGACGCGCCTGCACGCGGACCAGGGGCCGGTGCTCAGCCCCCTGGAACGGGTCTACCTGTCGGGTCTGTTTGCCGTGGAGATCCTGCGCGAGATCGTCTACCCGATGACGCCGTGGCAGCGGACGCTGCCGTTCGTCCCCCTCCTGGTGACATCCGTGTACTGCAGCCTGGGGATCGCGTACAGCTTTGTAAGACTTTACCTCCGGTACTTCCTACAGTGATCAAGACATGATCTGCCAGAGTACAAAACTCTGATTCTGGCCTTCAAGGCAACCAAAGGCCCATAGCAATTGGCCCATACCCCAAATATAACTTAATTCCAGTAAAATGGGAGGTGTTGAAGGCGCGGTTGAGGATCTCAGCCATGGAGTCTGAGAGTGAGAGTCGGAGTGAGACTGGTTTGAACATTTGTCTCACATTCTTTCCAATAATGACATGGCCAAAATGAGCATGCCACGTTGAAAGTGGTTAGTTAACTTTTTGGTCCAAAAAGGTCAAAGAACAGATCAGTTAAAGGCAAGATTAAAAAAAAGACATAACTCGGAGGGAACTGATTATGTCATGACACCTGTAAAGTGGTAGTGAAGGTACAGCATGCACTCTACTGAGCGCAATATTTCTGATATAGGCTACTGTACACTGCAGAATGTCTGGAAATTATCCAAGTTTCTCAACGCTCAACACACTGCTGTTGCATATTTCAGCGTTGTGCTACTCACAATGCTGGTGTGGTGAGTGAGAAACGCACCAAATACAGCAAGGCAGGTAAGTGGAGGTGGAAAACCCATGGATGTTGTAATACAGGTGAAATACTGTACAGTTGTGTCACAAACAAACAAACAACCCGACGAGGACTGACTGAGGAACAGGACCAATGCTTCTCTTCTGAGGTCAAGGTCAGCCAGAGTTTTAACTAGAACTAAGATGAGAGAACATATTACTCCAGTTTTGGCTTCATTGCACTGGCTTCCGATTGTTTTTAGGATTGATTTTAAAATAATTTTACTTGTTTATAAAGCTCTAAATGGTCTCGCACCTTCCTACCTACATGACTGCCTGCCTAAATATGTCCCAAACCGCCCCCTAAGGTCTTTCACTGCTGGCCTGCTCGCTTTGCCTAAAAAAATGGCAACTAAAAAATACGGGGAAGCAGCTTTTTGCTTCTACGGGCCGACGGCGTGGAACAAACTCCCACTGTACCTTCGACAGGCAGCCTCTGTAGACATGTTTAAAGCACAGCTCAAGACCCACTTCTACACCCTTGCTTTTAATTGATTTGTTTTTTTAATTTCTTTTGTTATTCATGTCCTCACTGTATTGCACTACTGCTCTTGTTTTTTAATGTTTATGCCTTGCTTTTATTTTCTTTTTTTCTCTCTTCATTGCTCTGTAAAGCACTTTGAGCTGCATTTCATGTCATGAAAGGTGCTATACAAATAACGTTTTATTATTATTATTAAGGTCAGATTCGTCTGAATATCAGAAACACAGCTGGTTTGCATCACAGGGCATCTTTTGGGGCATGCACAAACATGTGGGGGGCATGAGACAAACATAGTCCACAGACTTGGGGTGTATGAATAAGACAAATAAAGTCTGCCACATGGCAGAGTAATACGGATGAGTGACGGCTTTCGATGGTGACGTATATGTCGATCAGTGTCGGGTGGATTAAAGGAAATGCCTCTATGTAATTTGTACGTTGATTAGCGGTATACTGTGGTTAATTTGCATATGCCCCGTTTGATGCGTATGTATCGTAGCAGCATATGACGTCAGGGTATAACTGGTACAACTGGCTCTCAATGATGACGTAATAAAGATGTGGATTAAAGGACCCAATGCCAGGGTGTAATTGGTTTTCGATGGTGACGTAATGACGATATGTTTTATTGTCGGGAGGATTAAAGGTAATGCCCCTATGTATACATGTATGTAATCTGACACCACTGCCATATCAAGCACAAGTAGTCATTACGTCATACGCTGGCACGGCGCATAGCCTACACATCAAACGGCGACATACGCATCGAAGCACTGGACGAAAACTATTACTTGCGCGCTCTGCTTGCGCAAGTAACTAGTAAATGTGCCCCTATAGCTCTGAGTTAATAATGAATATGATCATAAATTGAACACATTGAAAGTAAGGGGGCACGGTGGCGCAGTCGGTAGTGCTGTCGCCTCACAGCTAGAAGGTCCTCGGTTCGATTCCTGCTGAGGACCGCGCTGGTGGGGGCGTGTTCTCTCCTCCGCGTCATCAGTGCCCATACCCGAGGCGGGGTTGGCGAAAGGGCCTTTCTGTGTGGAGTTTGCATGTTCTCCCTGTGTCCCTAAGGGCAGGTACCCTCACAAAAAACATGCAGTAATCCTGGTCTCTAAACTACCTCCCCCTGGCCAGCCGGGCGCCTGATGGAGGGGAAAGGAACTGGTTCCTTCCACGCGCTACATCCGGCCGGAGAAAACTCTCCCCTGTCACGTGAAAAGAAGCAGCTTGGACTCCTCATGCATCTAAGGAAGCATATGGTCAGTCCGCTGCCCTCCCCGGGTTGGCAGAGGAAGTGTAGCGCCCAGGATTACATTTGATAATTGACACAGGGTGAAACAATGGGTTGCAAAATCGTGGGATAAAAATGTAAAAAAAAAGAACACATTGAAAGTAAATAGTGCATGGAAAACCTCTCAAGATATCAAATTAATTCCATTGAACACTTCCTCAAGCTATATACAGTAAGGCTTCACAAAATGTGTAAAGCCCTATATACGGTATGTGGAACAAGGATACGTGATACACAGTAGAAGTCAAAATGTTTTCAAGGTGAAGGTGAAGCCTGAATTGATGTTGACAGTGACGTTGTCTTGCATGAACAGATATCATCGGCATCACCATCATCCCTCGGTTTGTCAAGTCAAGTGTATTTTCTCATACGTTCTTTTAGGGAAGTATGTTTGTGAATCATAGGGTGAGTCGTTTTCTCAATTTAAACCACTAGAGGTTTTTTCTAATACCTTTACCAGTTGTATCCACATTTAAAGCGTTTTAAAGTCACACCAGTGTTTTACTTTACTTTTAAGTATTATGTTACTGCTTATTTAAGCTTCTGAAACATTTTTATTCAGTGAAGCGTTTGAAAGCACACTTTCCAACCATGACATTATCTGTCCATGTTCAGTTGTAATTATTCCAAAAACAACTGTTATAACACTCCTATACCGGAAATCTTGGAGCCTAATATATACATGCTCTATAGCTGACTGGTTAAAACTGTAGTTGAATAAATCTATAATGATGTAGATCCGTTCTGTGACAGATGTCATCAAGCGCTGGCAAGCCATGTGCATGATGTTCTAGTCCTGTCCTGTTCTGCAGTCCTATTGGATGGGAATATGAGTCACTATCTAAAGTGGTTGGGAGACTAATAATTAGTGATCGCATTAGGCACAAATTGCTCAATTATTGAGCAATTTGTGCCTAATGCGATCACGGAGCAATTTGTGCCTAATGCGCAATTTTGGGGTAATTTTCCTTACAATGTCGCTTTCTTCCTTGGAGACCACTTTTATAGCCTTCGTTACCCTACTAGCTAGACGTTTGATATTTCTTAGGTCAGGTGGAAATCTCCCACACCTCCTTCACACACTTTGTGGGTAACGGATATATGGGTATATGGGTGTATTTTCTAGCTATGTCAAACTGGAAAGAATCAGATGCTTGCTGGGCGGCTCCCTGAAAAAAATCATTAAGATGTGGGACCCTTACAAAAAAAAAATTGAATGAGCTGAGACTCCCTGATATTGATAACGCCGACATGTGGGACCTCACGGGACAAGACACAATAGAAACACAGTATTATGCCCAACAGATGCATATATATTTTTTGAGGGGCGCTAGCCCCTCCTATATCCAGCTTTTAGTGTACATGTAGGTTCACAAACTTTGTCCTACACAAACATTAAATTCCCATTGACAATGGATGGAGAATCTTACGTCATTGTCTGAGCAAATCGGCATAGTGTCAATTTTTGAGGGGCGCTAGCCCCCCCCCCCCCCCCCCCTCCTATTGTCTTTAGTTCAATGTTTGTTTTGTAAACGCATTGACAGTGAAGGGAAAATGTACGTCATAATGTGCCTCATTACGTCATATTGTCTCTATATTGTTAATGGCGTTTAATGTTTGTTTTACATCACCATTACCTCACCTAATCAACATGAGTTAAACTTTAATATATTAGCGCCCCTCACTTCACACGGGTGTGATTTTTGTCCTATACACAAACATGAAATTCCATTTGACAATGAATGGAGCATTTGGGCATAGTGTCTATTTTACGTCATGATGATGTATATACGAGCGCCCCTCACTTATGAATGAACACTTGGCATTTCACTGAAAATCGCGTGTGTGTGACTGTGTGTGTGACTGTGTGTATGTGACTGTGTGTGTGTGTGTGCTACAGAAATAAGCCACCTGCACAGTACACGCATCATACATTTCTTTAATGCATGTACATCCTGGCTCCTCCTGTCTGCGATATACATTTCCCTCTGCACATGTAAATATGAGTGTGTGCACTCATGTCACGTCTTATGCTGAAGTTGTTTAATTAAATGAAACCTGGAAAGCAAAGATATATATCACGCAAGATCAATCTGGACATCTTCAACTCAAATGTTGACACTTGAGTTGAAGATTAGAGTAGTGTGTGTGTGTGCGTGCGTGCGTGCATGGTGTTCATGCATGTGTGTGTGTGTGTGTGTGTGTGCGTGCGTGCGTGTGTGTGTGTGTGTGTGTTACATACTGCAAATAAGCCACCTGCACAGTGCACACATGGTACATTTCTTTAATGCATGTACATCCTTGCTCCTCCCCTCTGCGCTTGATGTCGATACATTCCCCTCCGCACATGTAATGTAAGTATGAGTGTGTGCACTCATGTCACGTCTGATCTAACAAGCTCAAGTTGTTTTTCCTCACGCAGATTGCGATGCGGATGGAGTCGCTAGAGAGAGAGAGAGAGAAAACCAATGTCCTAACATCTCCCATTAGTAGGCTACAGTCACAGTATCATTGTGTTTATGGATGTATTGTGTAGATGCAGGACACATGTACATAAAACAACCTTATGCGTCACTTTAGATTTGAGCTATTATAGACATAGCATGCGACAACTCTTCTAGTAATCTTTGAATTAATATTTGGACATTTCCACAAGATTTAGAAGGCATTTTTAGAATAATTTGGCCTCAGGTCGAAATGGGTGGGTTAATAACACAAAGTAGATGCGTGCGTCTGTCTGTCTGTCTGTCTGTCTGTCTGCACGTGCAATTATGGGGAAATTTTCCTTACAATGTCGCTCTCTTCCTTGGAGACCACTTTTATAGCCTTCGTTACCCTACTAGCTTGATATTGCTTAGGTGGAAATCTCCCACACCTCCATCACACACTTTGTGGGTAACGGATATACTTTATATGTCAAATTGGAAAGAATGTCTGTCTGTCTGTCTGTCTGTCTGTCTGTCTGTCTGTCTGTCTGTCTGTCTGTCTGTCTGTCTGTCTGTCTGTCTGTCTGTCTGTCTTTGATGACGTCCATCCATCCGTCTCTCTTGTGTATGATGTGTAGTACAGTGGGAAGAGGGGGGTATCATGCACCCCCCGGAAATATACTTCTAATCAGTGTTTTCTTATTGCAAAAAATGTGCTGAAAATGATGAGCTATGATACAAAGTTGTCAAAAGGTCCCACCTACCTCAAAATCCCCTTTTTGGTATATGGCTCTGGCGAAATTGTGTAAAGGCAAATATGAATTCACTAAAATTACATAAATAGACATGGAAGTCTGAAATTTGTCATGGAGTATCCTGACACATAGGGGTAAGTAGAAGAATAGGATTTGGGGGGTTGCTACCATTATAGTTTTAAATATGACCTACATTATCCCCAGAAAAACAAAAAAAGATGCTGTCCGCTTGACTAATAACAACAAAGATGGTTATTTTCCAACACATTATGGTGAAAATCACTGCCTCACTTGTATATAGAAAACTTCCCATATCCCTAAGCTTCAATTTGATCCCAAGATAACCTTTCTATCTTGAAAATTACTCTTTCTGTAGCCAAAACTCTGAACTATACCTCAAATCGGTGAAAATTGTATATTCAGTCAGTCAGCTATACATTTGGAATAAATTAATGAATGACTGAGTTTGAACTGACTCCACATTATGGAATATTTCTTACTTGAATAAGCTATGTTAAGTTGGAAAAGTGTCCAATCTACAATTTGTATGCATTTGAGTGCCTCCATTATCAAAATAATCGATTTTCACTATATCTCAGCCAATACTGCACTTAAATGAACAAATACGGTGTCTAGACCTATGTTTTGAGGGTCGAGGATCTCAGTGAAACTATTCTTAAAGTGACTACATGTGCCCATGGCATGCTGGTGTGCAAATCAGTGCCGATTAAATCAATTCCTCTATCTCGTCGGCTTCTTGTGCATGCTTTTCAGTGTCAAGGAGATCAAGCAGTGAGGTTGGTATAGGACTGCACCACAGGACACACTGGATTCAAAAACTATTTGGTTTTCAACAATCCCTGCCCTTCATCATAGGGTTTTGGTTTTTCATCAGCTCGCTTGTATAAGGCAACGGTGGCTCTCTTCAGAGCAGAGTAGCATGTAGGAAGGCGAGCCAGGTCAACTTTAGATTTAGAAATGAGTTTGTCATCTGCCCCACCACTCTTTCACTGAAGACTCACAATTTAAATAGCATATATTCTGAGCCTAGCCAAGCCATATGACCCATAGGGCAGGAGCCTAACAAGTACACTCCCTGGCATGACTAGTATGTCGCAGGGACTTACCCCAATCCAACCCTTTGGTATTCCGCGGCTGGGGATCGAACCCCTGACTATCCAGTCTCAGGGCGGACGCTCTAACTACAAGGCCACTGAGCTGTCGATGATATCCAGAGCTTCTTACGGGTGTGTAACTTTAGAGTGTACAAAATGGAACCAAATGGACCTGTAAGTAAGCCTTGTGTAGCCATGAGGCCCATAGGGCAGAAGCCTATCTCCTGTTTCTGTAGTATGAGGTAGCTTGATGTACAAGTACACCCCCTGGACATGACACTAGTATGTAGCAGGGACATGTCCGACTTACCGACTGAGTCTTTGGTATGACCCGGCCAGGGGATCGAACCCCGACCTCCCAGTCTCAGGGCGAACGCTCTGACTACAAGGCCACTGAGCTGTTCATCTTACTGGTGTGCAATTCTGAACGTACAAAATGGAACCAAATGGACCCGTAAGTGTTATGGGGGTCCTTGAAATGTGCCTTGTGCTACACTATCTCCGATTCAGAAACGGGTCTCATGGTCGCAGGCAACGTATTCTTCTCCAAAGTTGAACGTTGCCACCACTGTTGAAGCAGCCATACACTACACAGGTTTATCCTGATGTTCTGGGCATCTTTGTAAAGTTAGTGTTATTAAAAAGCAGGTAAAAGAGTAACATTTCAGCACTCTATTTGGTCTCTCTATCCATTCAATGTAGTAGAAGAGCCGACTGTTATGTCGTCTCCGTCCACAGGAAATATGTTGCCTGCGACCATGAGACCCGTTTCTGAATCGGTCTATATGGAACAGATCCTTAATTAGTATAGTTGCAGCAATTCATCTGTCTGCTGTATGGACAGAGTTGTGAGTCTTCAGTATGGTAAATGGTGCATTTATATAGCGCCTTTATCCAAGACGCTTTACATAGATTGTGCATTACATTCACCCATTCAAACACATTCATACACCGATGGCGGCGGAAACCATGCAAGGCACCAACCAGCACATCAGGAGCAATTAGGGGTTCAGTGTCTTGCTCAAGGACACTTCGACACTAACTCTGGGGGAGCCAGGGTTTGGTCCAGTCCTACCAACCTTTGATCTCCTTGTCATTGGAGACCATGGACAAGAAGACGAAGAAGACTGATTAATGTGACTGCATTTTGTTCTTTATGGTGCAGGCTAGTGTATAGAGTGGTCACTGTTGCTTACATGTTTGCCTTTGAGTGTGTATATGATGGAATACTGTTACAGGATTGTGTGACTGTTTGTATTTTATACTGCATAGTGGAGGCCATTCTATAGTGTGTATACTGCCGCCTACTATTGTTCATACTGAGGATGTTTTTTGTGTGTGATGTTATGCTACAGTATATATATTCTAAATTATAAAGCTAGCATAAAAACACAACACCTGTCTAGATACCTTATTTGTAAAGTTATATGCAATATTGGTATCTCTTACTTGGTATAAATGTGACTTTATTGTAATGGCAGCACTGATTTTTACACCAGCATGCCACGGGCACATGTGGTCACTTTAAGAATAGTTTCACTGAGATCCTTGACCCTCAAAACATACAAACATACAAGTATAGACACCTTATTTGTTCATTTAAATGCAATATTGTCTGAGATATAGTAAACATCGATTGTTTTGATAATGGTGACACTCATTTGCATAAAAATGGTAGATTGGTCACTTTGCCAACTTTTTAACATAGCTTATTCAAGTAAGAAATATTCCATAATGTGGAGTAAGTTCAAACTCAGTTATTCATTCCAAATGTATAGCTGATACTGACTGAATTAAATTTTCACCGATTTGAGGTATACCGGTAGTTCAGAGTTTTGGCTACAGAAATAGTAATTTTCAAGATAGAAAGGTTATATTGGGCTCAAAATGAAGCTTAGGGATATGGGAAGTTTTCTATATACAAGTGAGGCAGTGATTTTCACCATAATGTGTTGGAAAATAACCATCTTTGTTGTTATTAGTCAAGCGGACAGCATCTTTTTTTGTTTTTCTGGGGATAATGTAGGTCATATTTAAAACTATAATGGTAGCAACCCCCCAAATCCTATTCTTCTACTTACCCCTATGTGTCAGGATACTCCATGACAAATTTCAGACTTCCATGTCTATTTATGTAATTTTAGTGAATTAATATTTGCCTTTACACAATTTCGCCAGAGCCATATACCAAAAAGGGGATTTTGAGGTAGGTGGGACCTTTTGACAACTTTTTATCATAGCTCATAATTTTCAGCAAATTTTTTCCAATAAGAAAACACTGATTAGAAGTATATTTCCGGGGGGGTGCATGATACCCCCCTCTTCCCACTAGACTAGTGGTTCTATGCATCGTGTGTGTATACATGTGTGTATCTGCATTAGTCTGCGTGCGTGTGTGCGTGCGTGCGTGCGTGCGTGCGTGCGTGCGTGTGCGTGCATGCGTGTGGTAGTACATGTACACGCGTGTGTCAATTAGTAGCTGGGATCTCAGCTGGTGGTCGGACCACACCAAGACAGAGCCACTCCTAAAAATACATCCAATATAACACCTCTGTAGTCTATAATAGACACAACTCTGACACAATCACCACCATTGGTGGGAAAAGTACTAAAATGTCTTACTTAAGTAGAAGTATCAATACCACTGTGTGCGTGTGCGTGTGTGTGTGTGTGTGTGTGTGCGTGTGTGTGTGTGTGTGCGTGTGTGTGTGTGTGTGTGTGTGTGTGTGTGTGTGTGTGCGTGCGTGCGTGCGTGCGTGCGTGCTGTTATCACATGTGCTGCTATTGAAATGCCTCGTCCCACTGATATTTTCAACAACACTCCTTCGCACACTACATCGCACATCTTGTGTATTCATGAGTTTCAAACAGTGGCGTGCACAGATAGACACTAGGGGGTGCTAGAGCACCCCCTGCCCTTTTGGCAATGTGCCCTTTTGGGAAAAAAAAAAAAAAAAAATGTTTTTATTTTTATTTTTTTATTTTTCAAAAATAGCAGACCTACAAGCTCGTAGCGCGCGCTATGAGCTTGTAGATCTGCTATTTTTCAATAGCTAAAGCATAACATAATGCTAACACCAAAAGGGGTTCCCGCCCAAAATGGATTAAGGCAACCGGCCGGTTCCACTCGCTGCACAAGGTGCCCTTTTTTAACTTAAGCACCTGCCCCTCTAAATGTCTGTGCACGCCACTGGTTTCAAATGTAGTCCAACCACCTGCCACGTTGGGGACCAACAGGTGTTGACAAACAAATGAATTAGTTCTACGCCAATCAGACTGTTCAGACAGATAAACACCTGTGTTGGTCCCCGACATGGCAGATGTATAGGACTGCATTTGAAACTGAATAGGACATTTTTCACACACCCACATTGATATCTCTGACCTGTTCAATGGTTTATTTCTTTCTCTAATCCTTTCAACCTATTCACAGTTACACCAATACACCTTTGATGTGGGAAGGAAGGAAGGAAGGAAGGAAGGATGGACGGGCGGACGGAGGACGGACGGACGGAAAGTTTAATACAGTTGCAACCACTATATAAATTGCAAGTATTTCATACAGCTTAAGTTAAAAAAATCTGAACTATCCCTATCCTATACAGAGTTTCCTAAAGGAATGAATGAAGAGCTTTTATTGAATTGTTTTTTTGTGATCAAACAGTTTGGAATCTATGATACGTATAAAGTATAAAATTGTAAAGTTTTAATACTGAATATGAAACGTATTACATTGCATGAACTGAGTCAATTGATTTCACAAATGAGACCCAGCTGTGATCTGTCGCTTAGCTAGCCTTATGTCTTCTCTGTCAGACATACTCTATTTTGAAACGCTGAGGAAGGCCTGCGTGCCGAAACGCGTTCGTTTCTCTAGGTGAACTGCTGCTGTGATTTCATGAAATAAAGAAACTCATGAACTTTATACAAGAGAGTGCGGATATTCCCTTTTTCCACAAATATGAAATTCCCAATGACAATAAAAGGAGAATTTTACGTCAATGCAAATAGGCATAGTGTCTATTTTACAATGATAAGAGCGCCCCTCACTTCACACAGGTGTGATTTTTTTATAGAAGTGTATATGTGTACGTCTTTAAATGTTATGATGAATTGAAAATGGTGGACCCTATTGTAAACAAGTGTTAGTGCTTTACCATGGTTTCACCCACAAAGTAGCAGTTTTTGTATTGACTTGAAATGTATACCCATTCTACATACTGTGAAATGAAATGAAATGAAATGTACCCATTCTACAAACTGTGAAATGAAATGAAATGAAATGTAACCATTCTACATACTGTGAAATGAAATGAAATGTACCCATTCTACATACTGTGAAATAAAATGAAATGTACCCATTCTACACACTGTGAAATTAAATGAAATGTACCCATTCTACACACTGTGAAATTAAATGAAATGTACCCATTCTACATACTGTGACATGAAATTAAATGTACCCATTCTACATACTGTGAAATAAAATGAAATTTACCCATTCTACATACTGTGAAATAAAATTAAATGTACCCATTCTACATACTGTGAAATAAAATTAAATGTACCCATTCTACATACTGTGAAATTAAATTAAATGCACCCATTCTACTAGCCCTAGAATGTCTATGATCATTCATATACTATCGTAAATTCCTGAATATACAGCCATAGAACACCTCGCATTGCTTCTGATTGCGGCGCAAAATGCGCGGCATAAATGTGATAAATGCTCGGTTTGTACTGACAGACAGACAGACCTACTTTGTGTTATTAACCCACCCATTTCGACCTGAGGCCAATTCTAAAAATGCCTTCTAAATCTTCTGAAAATGTTCAAATATGAATTAAAAAAATTCTAGAAGAGCTGTCTGACGAATGCTATATTTATAATAGCTCAAATCTAAACTGATGCATAAGGCTGTTTTACATGTATCTACACAATACATCCATTCAATTGAAAGAACAAACAATATATTATTATAATTATTATTATCCTTATTATTATTATTATTATTATTATATTTTCTGTGTGCTTAACTTTTCACCTCCAGTTTTGGAGGTGTACACCTGTGTTATCCACACAAAGTGTATAGCTTCATTTAAAAATGAAACAGAATGCACCTGCCTGTTGCAATTGCAACCAACCATTTGAAAAGAAAAGCAAGGGGTGCAAAAGGACGGATTTGGAATTGCTTGCCAGTCCTGGAACCAGAGAGCCACACCTTTATTTGCAATGCATGTGTATGTGTGTTGAGGAGCAAAACGGTTCCAAAGGGAAGAAAAATAACTTTTCCATCCTCTGAGACCAGTGCCCTTATAAGCAGCGGAGAGTGGCAAAGTTGAGGAAAATAAAACTATCTCCCATTGTCCAAAAGCGATAACATATTTAAAGAATCGTCAATATGTGAATGCTTTGAGGGTTATTTTTTTAGCACAGAGAAGGTCAGGAAGCCCATGTTGGAGGTTGTTTGCAAGGCACTCACCTGAGAGGTAACTAACTCTATTTACTTTTTACCAATACATCTGTTTTTGGTCACATGATTATCACGCTCATATATTCATACAGAGCTCTTCTACAATTTCTGAAGCAAACGCACGCACGCACACACATTTCTATTTTGTTTGGTTTTCAGAGAAAAGCAATGGTCCAGGACAACAATAGTCCCCTGCCAAAAAAAACTCTTTGGAGAACATTGAATTGTTTTCCTGGGGAGAGACTATGGAATGGCTTGCCATAAAGGCTCCTGTAACAGATTCTTGCCTGAAGTCTATGTTTCCTTCCCCGGAAAGCATCAGGACCCACAGATCTGTTGGACGTCTTAGATGTAGACGGTATACAACATGTACATGTAGCCACAGAATAATTTAAATAAATTATAATTGCTACCGTAAAATGAACATTTCCAAAATGTAGAACCCCTGTGCTATTTCTGACTTTTCCACTGATGATGTTGATAGGTTGAACCAAAATCTGAAGCATCCCTTCAATTCCAGACATTTCAATTCTTTCAGTATGCAAACAGAGGAAGAAGCTGAGGCACATCTCAACAAAAGAAAAGGCATGGCAATTGCAATCATGCAAAACACAGCATCCACATCCAAAGTTCATTTTATTCAAGGCTGCATAGGCATATATCGATGTGGAAACAAGGGTGCCCAGGCAAAATGTTCCAAACTCTCGACTCCCTGGGTGTCTGTCAGTCCAAAGTCACATCCAGGTGCCTCATTGATGAGGTGAGAAAGGGACTTGAGCAAACATTAAACACCTGGAAGGACAAAATGGAGGTGAGAGGCTTACTCTAAAGTTGAATATGGCATGGCCACTGCTAATGGGGTAGTAACCATAGTATTAATAGCAAACTGTACTTATAGTATTAAGTTATTCCATAGTGCTTCTATATTATGAAGATCGATAGCAGCACAATGTATGTTAGTTTCTAAACTGGGGCGAGAGAAATGATTTTAGTATGTTCAGGTTTCACTATATCTCCACTTTCAGACACATCGCCTGGAAAGAAGATGACATTGTCTTTGACTTGGGACAATTTGTTCAGGTGAATTATACAGTTTTGTCGGTCATACGAGATTGTAAATTAAATTACGAGGTTGATGGTTGGTGTAAACCTTCCTGCCCCAATATGCAGAGTTACACTATTATGACTACCAACGATTTCATCCTGTTCTCATGAAAAGCATTATTCTTCATTAGGTAGCTTAACTACGGTAAGTGCTGCATCAATGAGACTATAAATAGTCAAGCAATTACTATAATAATATAATTAATTTCAGATACATGTGCAAGAAAAGCATCACACAAGGAACAGCCCAGGCATTAAAGTCATGCTATGCTATGGGCACTTTCATTAGCCCATCCCAACAAGGTGTCCTTCAGCCACCTCACTGGATCTGGAATGAAGGCAATGGAAGTGTCCCCTTAGCACATATTACCATCCACAGAGGTAGATAAGCCTGTCACAGTTTTGAGGAATAATTAATATATTTTAACAGGAACATATGTTAAATACAAATCAAAATCATTCCATTGTTACTATCTCATGTGAATTTGGGTCTGCTGATATTCTGTTCCTTATATGATTACAGTGCCATCAAGCATCGGACAACTTGACAGCCTTGCGACCTGTCAAAAACAAAGTAATCCGCCATATTGACCATCTGTATCATCATGAGATGTCCCAAAAAAAGTGAACTAGTAAGCAACGTAACTCACATTATTCACTAACAATTATTTGTAAAAGACCATTCTTTGAATATTTGTCGTAATATTCCATAAATTCCACCTAGGTGAACTTGGGTGTCATCGAAACCAACCCCAGTTCTCCTTCTGGCGTCATCGAAATAATGGAGGCATTGTACAAGCATGTCCCCTTTATAGATGGCAAGCCATTCCCTGTCCTGTGCTGTGGGGATGGTCTGAGTATAGAGCGAATGACAGACGCCCACCACACAAGGGTCACCCATGACACCCCAGAAGAGAGACGGGTATACCGAATGCAATTTGCAAGTATACATATCAAATCACAGTATATCACATCTGGTTTGCATCACATTTATACTATGCTTCTATATGATCTACACTATAGGATGACTTTGATCTCCTATACAATGAGAAAAGCATGCCAGATGTAGATTGCATTTGGCCACAGGTCCCTGAAAAAGGACGTGAAGAAGATGCAGACATGATGGTGGTAAGATATACATCTCACACCGTCAGGACAGAAGATGGTCAAGTTCTGAGAAGGAGCTTGCTGAAAACACCAGAGACACTTGCAGAACAGTCGGCTGATGATGAAGTTTGCACCACAGCAGCACCATCGGGCTGAGCTGACAAACTTGCCACCTCCAGCTGACTGGTCAACTTCAACTGACCAAACACCTTCAACCTCAACTGACCAGACACCTTCAACTTCAACTGACCAGACACAGGGGCTCCGAGACATTGTCAAAGCATTTCCGGGAACGAGCCAAAAACGTTGAGAACCCCTGCTCTAAAGAACAGCCCGCAGAGCTGTATCCCATTTGCATTTTTTTTTTAAATAACAAAAACACTTACTTACATTTGAGCACACATTGAAAAAAAAGAAAAAAAAGAAATGTGATGGACATTGATATGCATTATGCATCTTGGAAAAAAATAAAATAAAATATTGCATTTGGAATAGCAACAGTTTAAAAAAAACAAATCCACAGAATGTATTTCACAGAGAGAATTGAACAGAAATGTTAAAGTATTTGTGTGATTTTACATTTAAAGAAAAGGGGATGTTGTGATATGTGCTATGATTTACAGCCACTAGATGGAAATAATGATGACTATGCCACAGCTATATCCTACCAGGGGTTCTCAACGTTTTTGGCCGGGGACCCCCGGAAACGCTTTGACAATTTGGCATGATCAAGTTATACAAGTCAGTTATAAATGATGACATCATACCAGATTGTCTGGAAACAGTGACACAGATGTTTCATTAAACCCATTTCAAAGGTTCTACAGAACATGTTTTCTTTTCTTTTTTGTGTTTGTTTATCTGGTCCGTTAACTATTATTAATATTTTCCATTAAGAAATTCAACTGTTGGCATAGTCTACATTTAGCTTGTGTTTGTGGAGCTTGTGTTTTATTTATGGAGTGTACTGTAAGTAAGTATCATGTACTCACGTTACATGAAATTCTTCCGGTCCCACAGATCCATCTCAAATGCCAGACGTTTGATGGTTTTCCCCATCTTGTCTGGCTTTGAGATGGACTGTGGATAGGTGAAGTTTTCAAACTGTTGGTGTTGTCGTTCCTGGTTTGTAGGAGAACAGGGCATCAGTTTGATACTCTTCAACACAGGCAGCAATGTCCGTTTCTTGTTTAGCCACAGTGTGGGTTGTTTGGGAGCCTGAGAAATGGCCTATGCACAGTGCAACCTTACTTCAACAACAATGTAAAAGAGCCTCCAAATGGGCCAATGTGCAGTTTATTGAACCATGTTTTGACCACCCACAATTGCACTTTGTTTTGGTGCATTTCTTTACCTTCCTTGTAATGACAGAAAGGATATGTCTGTTGGCTGCCATCGTCATGTTTGGCAATTGTGGCCACCATGTCGATCTCCTCCTGTTTAGGAGCCAACCAACAGAATTCTACTACTCTCTCTGCAAGGTCATGGAGCCACTGCATTTGGTCAGCAGCCAGGTTAAATTCTGGGACATCATCATCTGCCTGTGCAACAGTAACTAAACTGAACATTAAAGAGTTATGCATTACTATAAAACCAGCTGATATAATACAGTATAAAGTTTGTTATTTTAATAAAGATCTGTTTAGTAATATAGTCCTACTTGTAGCCTGCCACACCTGTGCGTGTGCAGTGAGCAAGCTGCCAGCCACTCAGCCTTGATTGAACTGATTGGCAGTGAGTCTCCATGGGCCTTTTGACAACATATACAGTATGTGACCGGTGGCCGATTAAGTCACAAGAGCTATTATAGAACTATTATAAACTTCACAAGAAACACAGTCGTATCATTAAAGTGCACTAATTAAAGTGCGTGTGCATTTGTACTGTGAGACTCATTAAAACTCTGACAAAACTACGCCACTTGCTTTTTAAGGAGGTACAAGTCCTCAATTACACTCTTAAATGAAATGTAAAGGACAGGACACTCGGGTTCGGGAATTGTACCAGGTAAAAAAGCAATAAATTAAGCAAAACCCAGGAAAGACTAAACCCAAACGAATTTAATGATTTTAAGCCTAAAATCCTAAATAAAACTAACTAACAAAAATCTTAACCAAAACAATCAATCACAATTAAAATGTACTTATTTTTTATATCAGAAATGTGCAAAACGGCAATGTGCAAATAAGCAATGTGCAAAGCAGCAAAGGGGGAGGTTATGGCGGAGTCAGGAAAGGAGCCAGATCTGATCGTCACTGAAACACACAAATAAAGTATGCCAGTTCATCTGTTCCACGCTACTCTATTGCAATCACAGCTCAACAGAAAGGTTGTCACGTTGGCAATACTGCGTGGTCGGGTGCTTACAGGCGACCCAGGTGTGAACCTGGGCCTATCTGCGTTCTGCATGCTTGCAGTATCGCAAGTTCGCAACCTCTCTGTCGCCTCGTCTGTCTCGTCTGCAGCCCCACGGCAGTCTCATTGCCGTTGCCGGAGAATGCACTCGCTGCTTCTGCGTGAGAGTGTGGCATGGCTGTTTTTTGGTTGTATTTGTGTCTTAACCCTTCAAAAATGAGATGCTACATCTCAAGGGGTGCTATCCTTTCAATGACCCCTTAACAAAATGTCTGAACTTCCTAGACAAGCACACTTGTCTAGCCTAAGGCATCTGAAAACGATGAGATTATTGACATTCTATTGCAGGTGTTTGAGTGACTTCAGGGTCTATAAAACACTTTCTTTTCTCCATGACATTTTCATGTGGCTCTGCCACCGCATGGGCCCAAAAATCGATTCACCTCACTGAGGTTGGTGTCCAAACATCCAGCCTCCATCCCGTCTCCCAATTCATTGGGCTGAAAGTATAGAATACCAATTGCGTCCGGTGTATGTAGCAAAAAACTACTTTTGATTAAATTTGCTCTCCACTTCCTATACTTTTATAAGATGTGTATATATATGATGTGTCCATGTCCATTATTCCATTTGCTTTCCAAATCTGATGTAGTGGGACAGTGGAGGGAATCAATCACCCCAGTAATCAATAATGCTCTGATGAAAATTATTTATTATTTACCTCTGCCAAAGGTGCAGTGTGCAATTCATCAGTAGAAAGGGCTTTAATAATATCGTTGCCGAGCTTTAATAGCATTTGGTCGTGAGGTTGAACTGTACAAATGTACTTCTTTCTCATTATACGTGAAAGTAACTTTATTAACATCAGTTATTAACGTGAGGCGCGATGGAATTGCGTGCCAAAATAAGTCGTCGAGTTGCTACAGTATGCCGTGTTTCCCGACCTGGTTCTGAACGTTTCGTTTTAACTCTATGGTACCGACGCGCTGTTTGAAGTCAGCTGCACCGTAAGGCTTGAGATCTGTGCCTTTTGCAGGCTGTGATATGACGTCTTTCACCCGAGGTAAGAGATTTCCTGTTGCCTTATATGGCGTGAAATGGGCGTGGATGTTATTACAGCAGGCGAATTGCTTGGGAAAGAAGCGAAATGAGATACACCCACGATACGCACCAGTGGCGGACCGTGCCGAAATGAACTACGCCTTCAACACAGCCCCCCCCCCCCCCCCCCCCCCTTTTCTCATTTGACAATATTTCCCCCAGCAATGGGATCCAAGCAAGACGTTTACGTCACCAAAGGCCTGCTAGCTGGCGCTGGAACTTGAAAGAAACTCGAAATCTGATTGGCTAAGGAACCTGTCAATCTCTATATTGCTCCCCATTCATTTTAACAGCAAGGGGATTCACTGGAGTTTCTGCAGGCCTCCCGGTAGAGAATTTTACCCGGAGACAACACAAGGGAATAATCTCATTGGTTAAAAAAAACCAAGGGCTGTTGTACCTGCACAGAATGGAAGCAGAGCATCCAGCCTGTCTGAGTGAGAAACAGTGCAGTGGCAGCGAAATAAATATAATATTATAATTATATATAATATTATAGATAATATAATATTTTTTAAAAAGAAAAACTTATTATAAAATAAAATAAATTTCTGCATCAGGCAAGTGGGCCTGCAGAGAAGGCCTTGCTGGCCCTGACGGCACACCACTGATACGCACAAACAACGCCATTTACGCAACCTTTGGTGAATGACACGTGAGATTGATCGTATATACACCCTCGTCTACGCACTTAATTTACACCTGGTCGCAAATCTCCTTCCTGAATCTGGCCCACAGAGCGCTGAAGTCCTGACGTCACTCGCTCATCCCCTGGTTCACGGAAGTAATGTCTCTATGGAGAATAACATGGGGTCATCTTAAAATCGTTTCATATAAGCATTGTGGTCCAAAAATAAACAAGCTGTCTCGGCGTTATTGTCAGGGACGTGTCTCTGTATCGTTTGCGACAGTCAGTCACTTATATATGATAGTCTGTTTCTAGCGAAAATGTGACTAATTTGGCAGCAGTAACATTAGCGTTTTCTTTCAGTCAGTTGATTCTTTATGTCCATATGAGTGAAACGGCCGGGATGACGTGAATCCACAGTGTTGTGTTTTGTTGTGGTTGTTGTTGTTGAATGTATTGAGTTGCGACAGGCTGCAGTCGGCCTTTGTGTGTGTGTGTGTGTGTGTGTGTGTGTGTGTGTGTGTGTGTGTGTGTGTGTGTGTGTGTGTGTGTGTGTGTGTGTGTGACATGTTTGTGTTTAGTTTAGTGTATGAAGGATCCCCATTAGTCTATACCGTAGTGGAGACTATTCTTCCTGGGGTCCAGGCAAAAAAAACATCAATACAAATCATAAAATGCAGTACAGGCTACAGCATGATCCATGTTTGTGAACAAACACACAAACCTAAAGAACACAATTTATAACAGTAAAATTAAAAGAAAAAAACAGATTTGTCGGTCTGAAAAAAAACAAAACATAATAACCTAATTTAATATAATTTCCTCTCTGACTATTGCTGCCTTGAGTTTCCTTTTGAAACAAAATGTAGGTCTATTTCTTGTTAGAGTCAAATGTGGGGGGAGCGTACGCCAGTATGCATTGGCTCTGTACATCAGGGGTTCTCAACGTTTTTGGCCGGGGACCCCCGGAAATGCTTTGGCAATGTCTCGGGACCCCCGCCCCGCCCCCTCCCGACCCCCAATATAAATTGACTGCTACAATAACCTTAAACCATTTTGGGCGGGAACCCCTTTTGGTGTTTTAAGCATTGTTATAATTTAGCTATTGAAAAATAGCAGATCTACAAGCTCATAGCGCGCCACCGAGTGGCGCGCTACGAGCTTGTAGGTCTGCTATTTTTGAAAAATCGTGAAAATATTATTATTATTATTATTTTTTAATATAATTTGGGGACCCCCTAAAATAATTTGGCGACCCCCCGAGGGGTCGCGACCCACGGGTTGAGAACCCCTGCTGTACATGACTAGTGTTTTCAGTTGCATTGGTTTTGGGCAGAGGAAAAGTAAAGTGGCCATTTAGTGCATGTCTAGTATTGTAATCATGTCTTTCGTTTGCAGGTAATACCTGTAGAAACAAACTGAAGGGTTTCTGTGAGGAATGCACATCCTTTAAAAACAGAAAAAAGGCTGTATTCCTAGTCTTTCATTCACCCTCATCCACCATGACAGACAGGCATGCATAGCATCCACACTATAGTCCTAGCCTCGGAAACCCAGACGTTTTTATTTCCTGCAGGGAGAAAAAAAAAGTCTGGGTCCGAGTCCACTTCAATTCGGCAAAGGCTGCGTTCGAATTCATTCCCTATGCCCCATATAGTGCACTACTTTGGGGTTCCGCCATTTTGTTATAGTGTCCGAATATGTAGTGAGCATTTTTGCACCCTAATGTAGTGGACTGAAGTATCCCACAATGCACCGGGAATTGTAGGGACCATCCGATGGTCACTACAAAAACACAGCGAAGCAAATCTACCCCATAATGCATTGCGCAAGCTCGCTCTTGAGCGCACATGCACGCGTTTGCGCGCACGTGCGCTGCTTCTGCATGCATGCGCTTATTGCGCTTCAACTCAGAAGAGGCAGAAGTTGAACCAGCGAAAGAAATCCACACAAATGTACTTTTAAACTTACGTTTCCCCTCTCTTTTCTTCCCTGGCGGATCTCGAAGCTACAGATCTCGAGACAAATGATCTGTGCATTTATTTGCAATTGTTTTGTTTTATTTATTTATAATAAAACAATTCATTTGCAATAGTATTACTAATCTGATTCATTGTATCACCCAGGCCCAGCGCATGACGTTAGGAGAGGAATGAGTTGCTTGCTGTAGAAGGCCTTATATTTTAATAGTTTTTGGATTAAGGTTGGTGAGGTTGTAAAGCTATGTGCTAAAGTCCAATATATATTTTGTACATGCATGTGAGACACATTAATTGTGTCTCCGAACATATGTTTTATTAATATTAATTAATTCCTGCCATTAAAAAATATATGTTATCTAACATTATTTCATTGAATTGCACTAAATACATTAAAACTTCATTATGTAGGCAGTAATTTATTGGACTGCTGTTTCTGTTAACGTCCGTATTGTGAGCAGAGCTTGTAGATCGGCTACTTTTGGTAATTCTTTACCAAAAGTACCCGATCTACAAGCTCACAACACGGACGTCGCGTTGCTTATAGATCGGCTATTTTTGTCGTCTCCCCCCCCCCCAGGATTAGCGGGGGTTCATAATCATGCTGCTGATATTTTCATATTGTCAAGGTGGTGCACTGTTTTCATATTGCTGGATAATGGATATAATATTAATTTATTGATAATAATCATAGGCCTATGTTATTTTAAAAGAATAACCTTTTTATCATCATTTCAGCAGCAGCGTTTTGACTGTTTTTTTGTAGTCAGTTGATTCTTCATATCCAAATGAGTGAAACGGCCGGGATGATTTGTTTATTTTTCATAAAGTTCTTTATGCGGCGATCTGAAAAAACCCTATGGGGATTACAATGCAAATAAAAAGTACATGAACCCGCGGACCTATAGCGCCCTCTACCGATATTGACGTCAGAGTCGGTGCTCCCCATACAGGGAGTATTGTCCGAATTCATCACTATTTGAGTCCACTGAGTCTGGGTCCCCGTATGGGGAGTAGGGAGTAGGGAACAACCCTAGCAATTCGAACGCAGCCATAGAGTAGCGCATACATCACTCGCTCTCTGCTGATTTCTGATCGCCTGCACCTTTGTTAAATTGACACACACACGCACACATATACACACACACACACACTCTTCTCTCTCTCTGTCGCTCTAATGAATTAGTCTCATGTCTAGCAGCGCATAGTTTCTCCCGGCGGATCCTGCCTATGCCATAAAAAGCATAGGTGAGTTCCAGGCTACACTAGTCCTAACAAAGTTCTAGTCTTGCCACTCTGTTCTGAGCAAGCTGAAGTTTAGGCCTACTAAGTATTTGCTTTGATGCACTAGACAAGATAACTAGTAAGAGAAATCTATGAAAATCTGGGAACTAAATCGTTACCAAGAAATTTCTTCACCAATGTGTTTCTAAAGGTGTCTAATAACATGTACTAAAAGTTTGAAATTCAACTCCCGTGGGAAATTGAGTTATTAGCATAATATGTGACCATATACCCATAACATCCTATATAAGGCAAAACAGTCCAAATTTCATCATTCTTTAAGTAGCATGTGACATATGAAACTAGGGTGTTTTCATGATTCTGAATCCATTCCAAGCATTAGTTTTGCACAAAAAACACTCCTTGGGAGGAAAACGGCCATAGCCGTCATCACAGGTCAGCACATTTGGTCAAGTGGATATGGCCTAATTTAGCTCAAGGAGTGTTTTTTGTGCAAAACGAATGCTTGGAATGGATTCAGAATCATGAAAACCCCCTAGTTTCATATGTCACATGCTACTTAAAGAATGATGAAATTTGGACTTTTTTGCCTTATATAGGATGTTATGGGTATATGGTCACATATTATGCTAATAACTCAATTTCCCACGGGAGTTGAATTTCAAACTTTTAGTACATGTTATTAGACACCTTTAGAAACACATTGGTGAAGAAATTTCTTGGTAACGATTTAGTTCCCAGATTGGTCAAATACCTGATAAAATGCCCTTACTAAACAGGACAGTAGTCCAGATTTGACAGAACTATAGATTCTATGACTAGTCTGATTGTTGTATTAGTTAGCAGATGAAGATGCGTGCGTGCGTGCGTGGCTCAGGGTCTCTTTATGTTTGAGTTTGCTGTTTCATTTTACGTTTTAAGCTAGATATTTGGGCCTTTGACACATATGACAGCCATCAATTGCAAATGTTAATTTGGAACTGAAGGGCGATGCGAATTGACATCATGTCTGTTGTGTTGCGACTGAGGGAGTTGTGACAGTGTATACAGTATACGTATAGGCTACTAGGCTGTGTATGCTGTGACAAGTACAGTAATACAAGGCTGTGTATTGACATGACAGGGTACAGTAACATGTGTATGTGTCTATTGGTTACTTCTTGTAGCGCCTAAATCATTAGGTGCTACTGGCTGCTGACGGTTGAGGATGAAGTTTAGACGTGTGCTGAAACTGAAAGAACTGAGGTCCAGAATGTTCGTTGAGTGGATATTAAATTATATTTATTTACTGTCCAGAATCCTATACTTTGAATGCAAATAACATAAATAACAAACAATCAAACGTGTCCCTGTCCCTGTCAGAAAACAGTTTGCCTCCTATCAGCAACACCTGCAATTCATTAGGGACAGGGTTAAATACCCTCCCTGTAACCATGGCAACCTAGGCCTTGATTGATAAATTGGCATTGCCCTGTAGTGACATCAGAGAGATGATAAGGAGGCTCAAATGGCTCTTACACTAATTGTGTGTGTTTGCTCTCTCTCTCTCTCTCTCTCTCTCTCTCCCTAGTTTCCTTTTTTCCATTCTAAACGGTCTTTGTTGTATACCTGGCACCAGTCAGTTCACCCATCTCTGTGTGTGTGTGTGTGTGTGTGTGTGTGTGTGTGTGTGTGTGTGTGTGTGTGTGTGTGTGTGTGTGTGTGTGTGTGCGCGCGCGTGCTTAGGATGTCAATTCGAAATTAGACCATGTTGGACTCAGAATGCAAATAAACTCATTTAATCCATTAAGAGCTTCAGTCATTGAATTTAGAAGTGCGAGCAATGTCTTAGGTTCAGTTGCCTGTTCAATCTTTTTTTCTCAATCATGTAGTCTCAAATTAATTAAATGGTAAATGGTGCATTTGCATAGCACCTTTATCCAAGTCGCTTTACATATGTAGATTCACCCATTCCATTCACACACACATTCATGTACACACCGATGGCGGAGGAAACGGAATTAGGGGTTCAGTCTTGATCAAGCCAAGGACACTTCAACACTAACTCTGGGGGAGCACGGGATCGAACTAGGAACCTTCTCGAGAAAAATGGTCCTCCCAACGTCTGGTTCTCAAATTCTGCTACACTTGTGGGTTAACTTTGGTCCTCACATACAAGTACACGCACGCACGCACGCACACACAAGCACACACTCCGGTACATCAAACAGGCACGTTGACACTATCAGCAATAAAGCCTCAATTAATGCTCATCTCAGTAAAGTAAAGTTCTTTGTTTACCCAGGGTGAATGGACTAAGCTCGAGATGGTAGGGGCTCAAGGGCACTTCAGCGGTGGTAATTTTAACGTGCCGGTCCGGGGATTCGAACTGGCGACCTTCCGATAACAAGACCGCTCCGCAAACCGTTCGGCCATCGCTGCCCAATCTCAACCAAGTCATGTGAAAAGATGTCTAACTAGAAAAAGTGCCCTTCTGGGCACAGGTCTCCACCAGGAGGATAGGAGTGTGTGTGATGTTTGGCAAAATGTTTAGGAGTGATATAAACATGTTTGTTTGTTTTTTGCAACAATTTTCCTCATTTTGTTGAGGAAATGCAGAGCCAGATCACTCATAGCATCTCTGAGGATAGAATTCTGGATGAGCAGGACATGTGCAGCATTTTGTACAAAACGGGCCACTCCTGAAGACTTTGGAAGGCAATCTTAGCCAATCAGTGTAGAATCTGAGAAATCCAACAGACTCGTCTTGATCACATGACTACAGACATCATGTATACCGATTTGCATGAGATTTGGATGAAATCTGTGCGACTAATATAAACAATGTGTTTTGGAGAAATCGGCCTCATGGTGGCGCTATAACCGGCAGATGTGGAGGGATGCAGGGAAAATGTTTTTCCATGGCCTCTAGGGAGTGCGCATACAAAGTTGTACACAGATCGATGCAGTTATAGGTAAAAACAGGAATTGCCCTGTTATAGCGCCACCATGAGGCTGGTTTGGAAAATAAATTGTGTCATGTCGTCCTCAGCCTAGTGGAAATGTGTGTGTATAATTTCACGGAAATTGCACACTGTGTTTGTGATTTGTGGCATTTTGTTCGAAACGGACCAATCATGTGAGCTTTGGAAGCGAATCTTAGCCAATCAGGAAGGAAGATGGGAAATGGTGCAGATCCGTGTTGATCACATGACTATGGAGATAGTGTATACCGAATTGTTTGATGTATGGATAAAATGTGTACGAGTAATCTACAGAAATGTGTTTTGCCTAAATCGGCCTCATGGTGGCACTATAACAGGCCGTTGAGGAATATTTGGGGCAGAGGTTCGTCGTTGGCATCCAGAGAGTGTGTGTGCAAAGTTTGGCATGGATCGGGCCAACGGTGCCGGAGATTAGCTGGTAACAGACGGACGGAAGGAAGGAAGGAAGGACGGACACACACACACACACACACGGACGGAGTGCAAAACATACTCTCTCCCCATGCCTTCGGCCTGGTGGAGACAACTGGCCATGTGTGATTATCAGAGTTTCATCCATTAGCACAGGGGTTCTCAACGTTTTTGGCCGGGGACCCCCGGAAATGCTTTGGCAACGTCTCGGGACCCCCGCCCCGCCCCCTCCCGACCCCCAATATAAATTGACTGCTACAATAACCTTAAACCATTTTGGGCGGGAACCCCTTTTGGTGTTTTAAGCATTATGTTATAATTTAGCTATTGAAAAATAGCAGATCTACAAGCTCATAGCGCGCCACCGAGTGGCGCGCTACGAGCTTGCAGATCTGCTATTTTTGAAAAATCGTGAAAATAAAAAATATATATATACATTTTTTTTTTAATAATTTGGGGACCCCCTAAAATAATTTGGCGACCCCCCGAGGGGTCGCGACCCACGGGTTGAGAACCCCTGCATTAGCACAACCAGGGAGAGTTCAATGACATTTCTCTCTGCATGATGGTCCCATGGAGAAAAGAGGATCAAAACATTATGCTACTTTCAGGGTTTCCTTAACCCATTTAGACCTGAGGACGGTTCATGCTTTGGTGCACTGCTCCTCCTCGTGGATAGGGGAGGGAGGGCTGTCTTACTGAGACAACATGTAGTCCAGGAAGTAAGTGAGCCCTGTGTCCATGACATCATGGAGCCCATGGACACTTTGAAATACTAAAATATCTAAAAAACACAAATTACCCACATAAAAAAAGAAACCCAGGAAAGTGTTTCTTGTCTCCCAAACATCATTAAAATAAGATATGGTTGCAAAAGGGGTGAAGTGGCCCTTTAACATGTCCATGCCACACCCAAACAGCCATATAGCCTCTGGTTGTCCCCTAGCAAAACGACCCCCCCAAAGAAAGAAAGAAAGAAAGAATAGCAGATCTACAGGCTCACAAAGCATCATGTCACGTGTTGACACATTGTGAGCAAGTAGATCTGCTATTTTCGCTATTTTTGAATATGTCTGATAAGTTGGCTTGCCCAACATAGAGGAACTGGCACGATAATCTTATGAATTGAACTTGAATTATTCTTTCTCTCTGCCTCCGGCCGGCCGTGCGTGCGTAGGCCTGTGCATACACGGATTACAGGGATTGTGCGGTCGATGGCGCGGCATCGGGTTACGCACACATGCTCTCTCCTTCTGTAACTCAAAGACGGAGCCAATCTTTCTTTATGAAGCGGGCACGTTAGCTCCGTCTGTGTCTGTGTACAGTACATGACTAGAATTTGATCCATAGAAGGTATGCGCGTGACATCATCATCATACCCGGAGGTTATGCGTGAATGCCTATATACTGAGTGGCAAAAAACGACTTTCTGGCCTTGACAGCTCATACATCCAAAAGGAAAAGTCCTATTTGATTGCATTAAATGACTTTAAACAACATTAAATTCACTTTGTCACTCACTTTGCCACTCGATTTGCCACTCGATCTGCCATTCGCTTTATGCATGCGCATACCCTCTATTGCCTTTTCTGATGATACCGCTCTCATACACTGTGTTCTCTCGAATCTGTCAGAACAGCACCCGGTAAGCACCATAGTGTTGTTTTTGACAGCAAATTTAGATTTTAGTTTCAGTCAAATTTGGGCTGTATTTTGAGTGTCTTAAGTACCAGGTCTTATGACTTAACTTAAGACCTGGAGGTGTGGCCAATGCTGTTTGGCCACTCAAAATAGCTAAACAGCATTGGCCACACCTCCAGGTCTTAAGTTAAGTCATAAGACCTGGTACTTAAGACACGCATAATACTGCTCATAGTCTCTTGAATAGTTTTAATTTAGTTTTAGTCACATTTTAGTCACCTGGAATGTTTTAGTGTTGGTCTAGTTTTAGTCGACTAAATATCATAAGATTTAGTCGACTAAATCTACAGTTGATTTTGTCGGCTAAAATGTATTTTGGTGGGCCTTGATGCCGTCGTATAATGACTGATTTTACACTTGCTGAAATTAGCCGATCTCCAAGCTCAGCTTGCACAAGTGAGCTTGTAGATCTGCTATTTTCAGCATGCAACCAAGTATAAAATGAGTTATACTGGATCTCTTGTCCACTAGTCCCTTCCTAACATTTTAGTCTAGTTTTTATTTGTTGACGAAATTGTCAGCATATTTAGTTTCCATTTTGTTTTCGTCAGTGGAAAAAGGTAGTCGACGAACATTTTCCGTCTCAGTTTTAGTCGACAAAATCAACACTGGTAAGCACAGTAGTCTCACCATGGCTGGAAATACAGTAACAGTAACTGTAACTGTACCAATCCATTCGATCCATTGGAGATTCCAAGGGTCTGGAAACAGAATGAAGTAAAAACTGTATTTTTGAGATGTTTTTGAGCGGAGCCTTTTCTGTTGGGTTATTATTTCCCCCCTTTTTTAAATTGATTATGCATGCATGAAGCATATTTGAGTGTCATTATTTTTGATTAATAAAAAGTCTGCACACCAATTTCAGCTCCCAATTATTCTTTACTTTTAAAGGTGGGACCACCTTTAAAAGTAAAGAATTATTGGGAGCTGAAATTGGTGTGCAGACTTGTATTATTCTTATTCTATGATATGATTCTATTTGAACCGGCAACCAGGTAATTGGATGTGCGAGTCTTTCGGCCGTTTGTTCAGCCTCTTTTGCTCCCTGTACACTCGAGACACACTCCATATATGGCCAGAACTGAATTCATTTCATATGTTGATCTGACCCCCCCATGCCAAGAACAAATATGGGTAAATTCACCGTACAGCACTGCATGCCCCCTTCCCTCAAAACAATCAAATCACTGGTTTCCTTTAAAACAAGAATTGAATAAATCAATGAATTACCAGCTGCATTGTTATTATCTGCGGGGGATCCGCTATAACTGCTTCTGTGTCAGTTTAGGTAGGAACCAAAATTATCTAAGGCGGAACTATTGTGTTCTGAGTCGTTCGTTTCCGCCCGGACACACACACACACACACACACACACACACACACACACACACACACACACACACACACACACACACACACACACACACACACACACACACACACACACACACACACATGTTTTGTCTAATAACAGTATCAATCAATCAATCAATCAATCAATCAATCAATCCCAAAGCGCCAGCACTCGCCCAGCAGTCTGTCTGCCATCACCCAGGCGGATGCGTGCACGCGACCTCAGGGCGTCTTACTGGATATATTGTTCTTTGCGAGCCAAATAACGGCGCCTCATGCAGTGTGTAAACTGGACAAACACCACTTGTATGAATGATTCATAGTGTATTGTCCTCCCCCAGAGGAAATTTGTTTTCACGCTCCGCACACAAGGATTGTGACAGATTGATTATAGGCTATACACAGTGTTTGTTACAAAGCAATATTTATCCCCCGACTGTCTTCCCTGAGGCTAAAAGTGAATACCGTAATCAAAGGACACGACAACCGAGTAGTGTGGCAAATGCATGCAGACAATGTAGGGTAATATATGCCAATGCATCTCTCGATGACGTCTTTGCAAACAGTACCAAAACAGAACAGATGGGAGTGTAAGTTCACTGCACCTTACTCGCACGCGCAGGCAGGCAAGCACGCACGCACATTCTGGTTCTGATTCTGACGTCTGAAGGTGGTCGCACATGACATTATTATTCATGTCATGTGTGAGTGGATGGGACCCGAATGGAAACAAGGCCGCAAGGTCTTTCTTCGGTGAAATCCTTTTTCGGACAAAAAAAATGCCTGACTGTACATTGTGCTGTTTGCATTTATATGTTTGCCTAATAAAATATCCAATCAAAAAAAGTCGATACCACCGTTCCCAAACAATGGTCAGTGGCAAAAAAAAATTAAGAAAAAAAATAAAAATTAAATGTGTTGCATCAAGAGAAGGACAACTTTACTTTGAGAAGTTCAGTAGAGTAGCTTGGTTGATTTATAAGTTGTCATGTAGCATTACATGGGCATAATTGAATTATATGATACCCACAATGGCCTTGGGACATTGACAGCGGTGCTGCCTGCTTCCAGTACCCAGTTGAACGTGGGCTAATGCAGTAATAGGCGTTTACAAACATCTTAGTTTAACACACATTTCGCCACACATTATTTCGAGTTAGCGATCGAGTCAGAGTGATATCACATTTTGTAGCTGCGTTTAGGCATGCAGCACATATGCGCACATCTTTTTATATATATTCTTTCAGAGTGAACGTTTTTAACTCAGGGGTCGGCGGCCAATTACATATCGGGGTCCTTGACAAGAAATAGTTTGAGAACCACTGATACAGAAACATATGTTTTTTTTCCTGAAAACTGTCAGGATTTGTAAGACATTTTGCAGTGGTGGAAAGTAACTAAGTACTTTTACTTAAGTACTGTACTTTACTTGAGTATTTCCAATTTCCAGTACTTTTACTTCTACTACACTACATCTCGGAGCCAAAATGTGTACTTTTACTCCACTACAATCATTTGAAAACTTTAGTTACTAGTTACTTACTACTTAATTTTGATTAGAAAACATACATTAACCACTTCAACCCTATACATTTCGGCCATTTGAAAATAGCCGATCTACAAGCTCACAATGCGTCGCAACGCGACGCATTGTGAGCTTGTAGATCTGCTATTTTCAATAGATTTTGTACACATTTTGAACTTGTGAAATGGCACATTCTGCACAATGAGTACTTTTACTTTTAGTACTTTAAGTACATTTTGATGCCGATACTTTTGTACTTTTACTCAAGTACATTTTCAATTCCGTACTTTTACTTGTAACAAAGTAGTTCTAAATTGCAGTATTGGTACTTTTACTTAAGTAAAACAATTGAGTTCTTTTTCCACCCCTGACATTTTGTAGAATCTGGTCTCAGTCATGTGAGTACTATTTTCCCCCACCACTTCTCTTATGTATGCAGCAAGTGACACAGCGATGCATCTTTCATACGCAGCAGCACACTTTAAACATTACGCGTTTTAAACATTATGTTATAATTTAGCTATTGAAAAATAGCAGATCTACAAGCTCATAGCGCGCCACCGAGTGGCGCGCTATGAACTTGTAGGTCTGCTATTTTTGAAAAATCGTTAAAATGTGCCTCAAATCTTTCCGAAAATTGTCATGATTTAGAAAACTTTTTTTTTTTAATTTCGACGTCAGGCCTGAATGTCCTTGACAAGAAATAGTTTGAGAACCACTGATACAGAAACATATGTTTTTTTTCCTGAAAACTGTCAGGATTTGTAAGACATTTTGTAGAATCTGGTCTCAGTCATGTGAGTACTATTTTCCCCCACCACTTCTCTTATGTATGCAGCAAGTGACACAGCGATGCATCTTTCATACGCAGCAGCACACTTTAAATTGTATTCACGCACGTTGAATACTGCATGCTGCCGTTGTCCTTGTCTACTTGTCTACTCTGAGGGTTACAGGGTTATAGGACTGCGACGTGAGCCCATGTTTGTATGTATGTACAGTGCGTGCGTGCGTGCGTGCGTGCGTGCGTGCGCGCGTGCGTGCGTGCGTGCGTGTATGTGTGTGTGTGTGCGCGTGCGTGCGCGCGTGTGTGAGAGAGAGGGGGAGAGAGAGAGAGAGAGGGCGCACTTGCATGTTCTTTGTCTATATAGAAGTGTCTATTTGTACGTCTCTAAATGTTTTGATGAATTGAACATGGTGGACCCTGTTGTAAACAAGTGTAATGCTTATTTGGGTCGTCCACTCACAGTTAACAGCCTTTGTATTGAGTTTGTGCTTGAAATGTACTGTAATTCTGCAAACTGTTAATACAATTTTCAATCAATCAATCAATCAATGTGTGACTGTGTGTGTGTGTGTGTGTGTGTGTGTGTGTGTACTTGTACACTATACTTGAAGTTGTGAGGGCCACATCTTCCCACAATTTACAATTTTACAATGTAGGCATTTAGCAGACTTACATTAAGCAAGAACAAAAAGCACGGCAACACATCACATACATAAAAAGTAGTTATCATTAATCATACGTAAGCCAAGAACGTAACAGTGGAATATCTATATAATGGAACTATGTATACTTTGGAATAGCTAAAATAGCTAAAATCTCAAATGACACGGAAGCTTTCCTGGCGTTAATGGGTTATTTTTATCCTTAAAGGTTGACATTTAATGTTAATTTATTTGTATTTTTCGTTTTTCTTTTAGGTTTTATGACCTCAATTACACCCCAAAAAACCTGAACTGAGCCCAGTGTCTCTGATGTCATCGAAACTTGGCTCACTTACTTCCTGGACTACATGTTGTCTCAGTAAGAAAGCCCATCCACAAGGAGGAGCAGTGCACCAAAGCATTATGGGAATTGTAGTCCAGGAAGGAAGTGAGCCCACTGTCGATGACATCAGAGACACTAGGCTCACTGCTAAAATATCTAAAACCACATGATATTACACACATAAAGACCCCCAAGTGTTCTAAATCTTCTAAACGTCATTAACATATATATTTTTGCAAAAAGGGTGAAATGTCCCTTTAAAATATCAGGTTTTTTGGGTGCAATTGAGCTCAGAACCTACAAAAAATATTTAAAGAATGTTCTATGTCACAATCCCTTTAAGCCATAACCACACCAAAGGGTCGAGTCGGGTTTCACGTTGTCCCAGTGGTGTGAAATGTCCCACGTTGACCCACGTTGACCCACGTCGTCCCAAGTGTGTTCGGTGTTGGGTGTTGATTTTGACAGCAGATTTTGATTTTAGTTTCAGTCATAGTCTCTTGAGTAGTTTTCATTTAGTTTTAGTCACATTTTAGTCACCTGGAATGTCTTGTTTTAGTCGACTAAATATCATAAGATTTTAGTCAACTAAATCTACAGTTTATTTTGTCAACTAAAATGTATTTTGGCGGGCCATGATGCCGTCGTAATGACTTATTTTGCACTTAAATTATCCAATCTACAAGCTCTACGAGCTTCTAGATTGGATATTTTCAGCATGCAACCAAGTGTAAAATGACTTATACTGGATCTCTTGTCCACTAGTCCCTACCCAAAATTATTATTATTTGTTGACGAAATCGTCAATATATTTAGTCATCGTAGCTTGGTTTTTATTTTATTTCTATTTAGTTTTCCTCTGTAGAAAAAGCTAGTCGACGAACATTTTTCGCCATAGTTTATTTAAGTCGGCAAAATCAACACTAGTGTCGCGCTGAAAATAACTTCAACAAGCTCACAACGATGCGTTGTAAAAATATAATATAATGTTTAAAATCCTCCAACCTAAACTGTAGTAACACAAACGGTTGCGTCTACAAAACGTGGTGTGTTCGGCGTACATACTTTATATGCGTTTATGCATGTGTGTCTGTGTGGTGTGTGCTCATGTGTACTTGCGTGCGTGCGTGCGTGCGTGCGTGTCTGTGTACATACATTACACACGTCTTGGTCCCTCTTGGTTATGGGGAACAAAGGAACAAAGGAAGCCGTGTTCGATGTTCTTCATGTATAATAGAATGGGCCTGGTGGGCACCGTGTCCGGGGCAGAAACAGGAGCAGCAGGGGTCACCTTACCATGGACTCTCAACAAAGAGAACAGGAGATGAAGTATTCAACATGCTGTAGGCATGGCCTCTTATGACGCATGCATGCACACACACGTGTGCACACACAGACACACACACACACACACACACAATTATCCGTTTGTGCATACGTGCGTGCGTGCGTGCGTGCGTGCGTGCGTGCGTCTCACCTCTGCTATATCAGAGTCGGTCCTGCTCTTGTATACTCGATGTATTTGAGCAGAACCTTGTCCATGTCGGTGCTCGCGTACTGGAACAGCTTGTTGGTGGAGTTGAAGATGATCAGAGCCATATCACAGCCGCACAGAACGTTCAGCTCACAGTCATACGCCTTCTTATCAGGCCGAACTTATACACTTGGCAAACGTCACCTATAGGAGACAGAAAACAATGTGTATGACTTAACCCTAGAACACTAAGGGCTCCATTTTCGTCACCGCTAAACCCCTTATCCCTAAACTTCTTTGCCTTTTTCTTTTTTACTATTTTGAAAAACATTTTTGAATAGTTCAATCTACATTGACGCGTTGTGAGCTTGTAGACTGGCCATTTTAACTGTTCAAAAATGTTTTGCAAAATAGTTTAGTGGTTGCAAAAATGGAGCCCTAAACGCCTTCTCCATCAGTCTGAACTTACGCTTAGTAAACGTCACCTGAAGAGACGAGAGAGAAAGAGAGAAGACAATGGCTATTATTTAAAGCAATGGTTTTTACCAGTCAGACCAGTGGTTTTCAAACCTTTCAAGATTTGATGACATTTAGCCTCTCAGACCCATTTGTGTAAACTTATTGTCAATTAGGCCATGCAGGGGTTTATCAATAATTTACCAATAATTTAGGGCTACCAAATGGGCCCTTACGGGTCCAGCAGGTAGAACATTACAAAGGATTGAGGGCACGGTGGCACAGTCGGTAGTGCTGTCGGCTCACAGCTAGAAGGTCCTGGGTTTCCATTCAGTCTGTCTCCTCACAGCTAGAATGTCCTGGGTTTCCATTCAGTCTGTCTCCTCACAGCTAGAAGGTCCTGGGGTTCCATTCAGTCTGTCTCCTCACAGCTAGAAGGTCCTGGGTTTCCATTCAGTCTGTCTCTTCACAGCTAGAAGGTCCTGGGTTTCCATTCAGTCTGTCTCCTCACAGCTAGAATGTCCTGGGTTTCCATTCAGTCTGTCTCCTCACAGCTAGAAGGTCCTGGGGTTCCATTCAGTCTGTCTCCTCACAGCTAGAAGGTCCTGGGTTTCCATTCAGTCTGTCTCTTCACAGCTAGAAGGTCCTGGGTTTCCATTCAGTCTGTCTCTTCACAGCTAGAAGGTCCTGGGTTTCCATTCAGTCTGTCTCCTCACAGCTAGAAGGTTTGATTCCCGCTGGGGACGCTGTGGGCGTGTTGAACGCTACTATCAATATTGAGATAATGGTCATACATATCTAGATATACATGACCATATTAGGTCACACATATCCCCATATTGTTCAGCCCTAGATGCTATGGTGATCAATTATTTACCATATTAGGGACGTCCGCAGGCATCAACGTCCTTGATTGGTCAACCCAAACCATCGGCTTCACGGATTGGACAAACTCTGCGTGATGTGTGTGCCTCTTAACGAAAATAAGTGAAGTACGCAGAATATTCCACGCACTTACACATGCAGGACTTTACCACTAGGATACCATTGACCAATAGCATACCATTGACCACTATAGGATACCATTGACCAATAGCATACCATTGACCACTAGGATACCATTGACCAATAGCATACCATTGACCCATAGGATATCATTGACCACTAGGATTCCATCGACCAATAGGATTTATCCACTGTGGTACTGGTGTGAGTAATGTCACGCTGGGTGGTGCGTCTGAGAGCACCAGGATCAGGATCAGCCAATCAAAGTGCTGTGACAGTGAGACACTGTGTTTACTCCTTCGGAGGTGACGAGGATCACATTGATGTGCACATCTTCAACACAGTGTCTTTGATCTGGAGGAAGTTGATCCCTGGGAGAGGAGAACGCCACCTTGAGGTTCCCTTCTGGCGTGAGGGCCACACAGCTGTGCTGATTGAATATACTGTCTACCTCTGGGGAGGGCGGACTAACGCAGGTTACTCCAACGTGCTTTATGCCTTTGATGTTGACGCCCACACATGGTTTAAACCACAGGTTTCGGGGACCATTCCAGCCGGGAGGAGCTACCACCCAGCCTGTGTCTTGGAGAAGGCCATGTTTATTGCTGGAGGAATCACCCAGACTGGATACCCTTTTGACATGTACAAGTTGGACACCACCACAATGGTCTGGTCTTTAGTTAACACCAGAGGAACTCCACCCCCTGCTTCATCAGGTCACTCTGCTACCATCATCGGGACAAAGATGTTTGTATTTGGGGGCGGGAGGATTTGGGATCAGTACTGCAACACCATCAGAGTGTTTGACACAGAGACCAACCACTGGCTGGACACACCTTCTGCACAGCTTCTTCCAGAAGGACGCAGGAGTCATTCAGTCTTTACCTACCATGGAGAGCTGTACATATTTGGTGGTGAAGGCTTGGACAGGAATTTCAATGATCTGTGGAAATTCAGCCCGGAGAACTTCTCCTGGAAGAAGGTTGAGCCCGAAGGGAAACGCCTACATAGGATGAAGAATATGTGCTGTTGCATGGTGGGAGATCGTGTCATCCTCTTTGGAGCAGACAACAGACCAGGTGACCTGTATGTCTTAGACCTCAGTCCAAGTCTCAAGACATTATGCAAGCTAGCAGTTATCCAGTACGGTCTGGAGAAGTCTGAACTCACACACAACATCAGGTGGGAACTGGCAGCCATGACTATAGCAACAGCCAATAGGAACTGGCAGCCATGACTAGCAACAGCCAATAGGAACTGGTAGCATGACTAGCTGTTAACAGCCAATAGGAACTGGCAGCCATGACTAGCAACAGCCAATAGGAACTGGCAGCAATTACGACCAACAGCCAATAGTTACTGGCAGCCATGACTACCAACAACCAATAGGAACTGGCAGCCATGACTAGCAACAGCCAATAGGAACTGGCAGCCATGACTAGCAACAGCGAATAGGAACTGGCAGCCATGACAAGCAACAGCCAATAGGAACTGGCAGCCACGACAAAGAAAAAAAAAAATCTAACAGCGAGGTGAAAAAACGAAACAAAAAGTGATGTGAACTGGCAGCCATGACTACCAACAGCAAACAAATAATACGTTAAAATGAAGAATAAAAATCACACCTGTGTGAAGTGAGGGGCGCTCTTATCACCTAATTCCGGCCAATCACAATTTTTGTCCTCACTTTTCTGTCTTCACTTTACTGCCCTCACTTTTAGCTTCAATATGTACTTTGCTCAGCCAATCAGATCATCGCTATGGGGTGATCAGCCAATCACAAGCCAATGTTTGTGTTCACACAAACCCGGAAAGCTTGCCATGGGAGGGGTTAGTTCCCCTCAAAGCTGGCCATGGGAGAGGCTAACACTAACACTGTGACCAATGAAAAAAAGGAAAATAAAACAGCACACAAAAAACCTCTGGTGTTGGCTCTATGATGTCACTCATCGATGATGTCACTCATCTATGATGTCACTCATCTATGACATCACTCATCATATGAGTGACATCATAGATCCGGAATCATCTGTATTTGGCCACGTACCCCCATCTGAAAATGTAGTTCCAGGGACCCCCCCCCCCCCCCCCCCCCCTCCCCCCAGAAGCAAATATTTGAGTTAAAAACGTTCGCTCTGAAATAATATATATTCAGATTTGCGCCACATTTTCACGATTTTTCAAAAATAGCAGATCTACAAGCTCGGTGCCACGCTATGAGCTTGTAGATCCGCTATTTCTCAATAGTTAAAAGAATTAACATTATGCTTAAAACACCAAAAGGGCTTCCCGTCCTGAATGGCTTAAGTAAGAAATGTGAGTACTTTTTCCACCACTGCATATGGATGTCCTTTCTAATCCTGCACACATTACACAACGCTTTGCATACAGTTGGGTGCCACCGATATTGTCCCTTATTATTTGACCCATTTAGGCCTGACCTCAAAACTTTAAAAAATCCTTCTAAATCCTCCAGTTTTCTGAAATAAATATTTTCACGATTTTTCAAAAATAGCAGACCTAGAAGCTCGTAGCGCGCCACTCGCTATGAGCTTGTAGATCTGCTATTTTTCAATAGCTAAATTATAACATAATGTTTAAAACACCAAAAGGGGTTCCCGCCCAAAATGGGTTAACTGTGCTTTTGCGCAGATCACGCAAACCTCAGCAAAAAGAAAAGGACAATATCGATGGCCTCCAACTGTAGCAACGAGTGCTGCTGTGGCCTCTGCCCTCTGAATCAGAACCCATTTTCTTCATTTTCTAGCCTTTCTTGTGTCATTCCTCGAAATATTTTGGGACGCACAGCGTGAGCTGGAGGGGGACAAATATCCCAGTCTCCAACTCGTCTGCCCATGGTCAGCAAAACTGCTACTATACACTACCAGCCAAATGTGGAAGACACGGACCAACCTTATATTAATAGAGACGGCACCGGATTTCTCCTCCCATCCACTTGCATTAAGTTGCTCAAAAGCGCATGAGGTGATTTCACTCCTCCTTCCGAGTAGGAACAGAGTGCATTCTGGGAAGAATTGGGCCAAATCGTGAACGCGCACGTGAACGTATGAAACAGCGTTCACGTGTCATCATGGACGTGCGCAATGATAGTCAACGGACCAGAATTGGCCCAGCGCTGCAATACCAAATTCGGCCACTATGTCCATTTCGCCTCAGGGTTTCCTCCGGGTGCCGTCTCTATTCATATATACTCTAAGCCTTCTAAGGGACCAACCAACAGGCTTTTGTGCGTCAGCGCCATGCACAATGGATGGAGAGAAAAATAAAGAGGGAAGATCTGCACATGGCTGCAACGTCTTATGGCCAAAATACAATCAGCTGCGCATGCTGGACGTGACTCAAAGGGCACATGAAGAGACGTGTATGTGGCAGCCGCAGCAGCCGCTGTTGTTGCAATTGGAGAAGACGGGAGTGGGGGGAGGAGGAGGGCCAAGAAGAATGAGATGGTGCTGCTGCTGCTGCTGGGGCGCCCCATAGAGTATATAAAAGGATAGAGACTGAACTGGCGCGAAGCTCCGCCCCCCCCCAGCTATTCATGTCAGTGGAAGTTGCTCAGTGGCGTTTTGAAGCACCCGGAAGACTGCCGGAAGTACCGTCTCAGAACGTCTACTTCCGCATTTGACCACTCAATTTTGGTGGTCAAATGCGGAAGTGCAACCGAGCGCTCAATGTTAAAGCCCAGCTGCACGGGGTTTCCCGGTCATGAATCCACGGGTCCGCCTGTAGTCCCTCCTCCTACCACTAGGGCCCAGAGCGATATATTCGGGACGGGCAGAGGCCATTAATGGGTGATAATGAGGATGTGCTGGGCTGGTGGAAGAAAAACACTAACACCTATCCGGCTATCCCAAACTCGCTCAGTTGGCTAGGCAAATTCTTTCTATCCCAGCCAGCAGCAGCAGCAGCAGCAGCAGCAGCAGCGAGAAACGCAGTTTTTATTTATTTTGTTTTGTATTCACCTTTATTGCTGCTGTTTTTAAAGCACTGCACAACAAGAAACGCAGTTTCTGTTATTTTGTTTGAAAGTTTAGCCCTATATATGTGTGTGTGTGGAGTGGACCTGTGTGTGTGTGTGTGTGTGTGTGTGTGTGTGTGTGTGTGTGTGTGTGTGTGTGTGTGTGTGTGTGTGTGTGTGTGTGTGTGTGTGTGTGTGTGTGTGTGTGTGTGTTTAGTATTTCATATTTAGTTTGTTATGTTACGTTTATAGGCAGAGTGAAGGCCTATTTATTGAAGTGCACTACTGGGTGGCCTATTTTTAATCGTGTCAATAAAGTGTTGAGTTAAAGTATTGTTTGCTGTGTTACATTTTATGAATATAAATAGCTTATGAATATAAATAGCTTATGGTCAATCATGAAATAGGAAGGGAGAACAAACGGATTCAAAGCTTATGTTTGTCCCAAAATGATTGATGAGAGTGTAGAAACGAAGTGCCGAGTCTGCCAACTGCTGCGGAAGAGTTCCTCTGGCGTGGCGCCGTGGTCATCATAAGGTGAACGGCCGTAGCCCGAGGCCTACAGTTGGAGGCCATCGATATTGTCCTTTTCTTTTTGCTGAGGTTTGCGTGATCTGCGCAAAAGGACAGTTAACCCATTTTGGGCGGGAACCCCTTTTGGTGTTTTAAACATTGTGTTATAATTTAGCTATTGAAAAATAGCAGATCTACAAGCTCATAGCGCGCCACCGAGTGGCGGAGAGATACAGGCAGCAGAGGCAGAGAAGAACTCACCTCACACTGTTACTGTGTGTGACGTGCGTGAAGGGCGACTGTGGCTCAGGAGGTAGAGCAGGTCATCCAATGATCCATGGGTCGGCGGTTCGAATCCCGTGTCCTTGGGCAAGACACTGAACCCCAAATTGCTCCCGATGTGCTGGTTGGTACCTTGCATGGCTTCCACCGCAATCGGTGTATGAATGGGTGAATGTAATGCACAATCTATGTAAAGCGCCTTGGATAAAGGCGCTATATAAATGCACCATTTACCATTTACGTGTGTCATATCTGTGGAAAAAGATGAGGAAAGAATGATGCAGGATTTAACAACTTCATTTCATAATAACTGCATGTTTTGTATTTCTGTACTGTGACCGTGTATAGTCCATACATGGGCAACTGGCGGCCCGCGGGCCACATGCGGCCCCCACCTTCACTTAATGTGGCCCTCAGATTAATTTCGGAATACTGATATGTTGTTGATTTCAGCTGTTACAATTCCAAACATCCAAACATGATCCGCTTTAATTACTCACAGTCTAAATTAGTAGCTTGCTGAGTAGTATTACAAATAATGTTATTGTCTTTTTTATGTCCAATATGTATTTAGTTAAAATTACTTTTCAGGATCCCAATTAAAAAAAGCAAAAAATTATTCAGGATTTCAATTCAAATATGCTACGACATGCATGCAATGTGGTCCCTCTGGAGTGAGTATGGAAATATAATGGCCCTCTCCATCATCAAAGTTGCCCACCCCTGGTGTGTGTTATGGCCGCCCGCCTCAATGCATTTCCAATGGGAGTCACATGGTTTCATGACACAACATTGTTACATGGCTGTTGCATGGCTGTCTTCTGCCCTCCCCCCCATGCACCAAGGTTGTGTCTTCAAACCATGTGACTCCCATTGGAAATGCATTGAGGCGGCCATGACACACAGGGCACAAGTGTGTCTTGCGTGTGTCTAAGGCTGAGCTCACACGGTTAATGCAGTGATTTTTGTTGTGAGTGTCATGGCCGCCCCAATGTATTTCCAATGGAGGTCACATGGTCTGTTGTATGGCTTTTCGACTGCGCCCCTCCCCCTCACACAACACAATGTTGTGTCAAACCATGTGACTCCCATTGGAAATGCATTGGGGCGGCCATGACACAACACAACATTCATCCAACAAGCACAGTAAAGGTGTGAGCTCAGCCTTAGGGTGCACTCACACGGTTAATGCAATTCTCTGTGCTCGTTGGATCAATGCTGTGTTGTGTCATGGCCGCCCCAATGCATTTCCAATGGAGGTCACATGGTTTGACACAACATTGTGTTGTGTGAGGGGGAGGGGCGCATTCGACTGAGCATTGATCCAACGAGCACAGAGAATTGCATTAACCGTGTGAGTGCACCCTTAGGTGTGAGTGAGGCCTAAGTGCACCATCGTTGTCCAGGCCGTGCTTGAGCACTGTATTTAACACATGATCCAGACAGTCAAGTCTACGATAGGGCTCTAGGGCTTTAACGATGTTTGAGCCCTGGTCAGTCACCCAAACAATGTTTTTCAGTGACAGTGGATCGAAGTTGAATTTCGTCACCAGAAGCTTTATGATTTCTCTTCTGATGTTTTTCACCCGTTCATCCACGCTGGAAACTGCACGGTGGCCAGATTCTTCCCTACCAAATTAAAATCTTCCCCAATAAAATGGCAAGTGACGGCAAGATAGCTGATCTTCCTCTAATCGTCCGTCCACATGTCTGTCGTCATATTCCACTGTGCCTCCGTTTTTGAGGTGGGCCTTTATCTGTGCAGTGAAGGCTTCTCTTTTCACACCAGCCCAGGCCTTGCAATGGTTTGTTACCATGTTGGCGCAAGGTATAACGGAGCTCGCAGGTACCTTTCCGTGAATCGCCCCGACGTCTATCAGCTCTTGGGCCAATTCCATGAAACCTTCGCCTTCCACTACATTGAACGGCCTGATGTCCATCGCGCAAAACGACACACATTTAGCGGTCACTGCCTGCTTCACTTAACCTGACTCCGCCAGATGGCCAATCAGCGGCAGCTAGAGGCGGGATCAAGGCAGCACTGTGTATGCCTTGATCCCGCCTCTAGCTGCCGCTGATTGGCCAGGCCGTTTTGTGGCTGGGCATCAAGTCTGCCTGAGAGTTCCCAGATGGGAGCAGGAGGGGGGAACCCTCTGCTGCCCCATCTGGCGGAGTCAGGTTATGCTTCACTCTCAGCGGGACACTTTCTGCACTCTTTGGTCACAAATGTGGCCATTGATGACTGACCTGAGGTGCTCTGCTGTGGCATCGATGCACACACTTTGTCCATATGCAAAACACTTTGTCCATATGCAAAACACTTTGTCCATATGCAAAACACTTTGTCCATATGCAAAACACTTTGTCCATATGCAAAACACTTTGTCCATATGCAAAACACTTTGTCCATATGCAAAACAGTGCTGTCCTCGTAGGACAGCACTGTTTTGCATGTTATGCATTGCACACATTCCAAGACCTTCCCCTCGGAGTCTACGACTAATTTAAAAGTTTTCCATACCGCTTCCTTCCCTCCCTCCTTAGCAATCACGCCATATTCACCTGCTGCAAGTTTTCTCTTTATATCAGCGATATCCATTTTCTCTAGTTACTTGCAATGCTCGTTAATCACACTCAGCACTCTCTCTGTTTCGTTTCTGACATTGACCTGTTGTTAACCTGTCCGATTAACGCCCACCATCACATTCTCTGCCACTGGGTAAAGAACTGATTTGCAAGTTCTAAACGTGTCTGATCGTGATGCATTGTCGACTTCAGTGGTCTTTGAAGATTGAATGGCTATTTGGTGCGCAACACCAGCTTACAATTAACTATATATCATTCTGTATACTCAATTGCTCATTATACTGGCTGGTCCAATAACAAAGCAGCATGCTATACTGCCTTCTGTGTCAGCGCCGCACAAACTCTCTGTGACTGTCCCTCTCTCTCTCTCGCCACTCGCCAGCACAAACAAATGAAGTGATTAAGTGAAACGCAGTAATGCACTCAGTCAGCGCCAGACAGTGCTTCATAATGAATAGCACTTACAGAGTCAGACAGAACAAAACATCTTGGTGGAGGTCTGCTGCAGTGCAAAGTCCGCTATTCCAAATGCAACCACAATATAGGTACATGGTACCTATAGTACTGCTACCAGTTAGACGCCTGAGGGCGAGGTCACGTGCACGCATCCGCCTCGTTGACGGCAGACTGCTGGGCGAGTGCTGGCAGATCAACATGGAATGAATTATGTACTGGCCATATATGTAGCATCTCTTGAGTTTAGAGGGTTTGATGAGGTCAGATCAACATAATGGAATGTCAGAACAGGTCAGCTCCAAATATGGAGATCTAAGGGTGGTAGCAGGGACATTCTCTTGAGTGTACAGAGTTTGATGAGGGCCCAGGTAAGGCCTTAATTTTCGGGCCTGTTGAGAACTCTAGTTTTCGCCGGCTGCCGGGCGTGGCTGCACTAATGACTTTGGGGCCGGCCCGTCTACATGTTGAATGGACAGATGGGCCTTTTGAGAACTCTATAGTTTTCGCCGGCTGCCGGGCACGCCTGCACTAATGACTCTGGGGCGGGCCCGTCTAGAGTTTGAATGGACAGGTATGAGTCAAAAGGGAGACATGTCAGAACAGGTTCTGAGTTCTGACATATATCTAAGGGTTTGAGGTCAGATGTAGAGTTGCTGGTCAATATCGATGACATCAGGGATCTTGTCTTTTCTCGATTAGATTACTGTAATGCCCTCCTCTCAGGCCTGCCAAAGAAATCAACGGATAGACTCCAACTTGTTCAAAATGCGGCTGCTAGAGTGTTAACTAGAACTAAAATGAGAGAACACATTACTCCAGTTCTATCATCACTGCATTGGCTCCCAGTGGTTTTTAGAATAGATTTTAAAATTCTTTTACTTGTTTATAAATCCCTAAATGGTCTTGCACCTTCGTACCTCCGTGACTGCCTACCTAGATATGTCCCTAACCGCCCCCTCAGGTCCTCCACTGCTGGCCTGCTTGAAGTGCCTAAAAAAATGTGCACAAAAAAATATGGTGAGGCAGCTTTTTGCTTCTACGGCCCAACAGCCTGGAATAAATTACCATTCCAGCTCAGACACGCACCCTCTGTAGACATTTTTAAATCTCAACTCAAGACTCACCTCTTCACTCTTGCTTTTAGTTGAGTTTTAATATCTGCGTTCCTACTCTGTCCTGACTGATTTGCTGCATGTTGTGTTTTTATTTATTTTTTCTCTATGTTTTTATACTTTTATTTTGTTCTTTGCCATTGTTCTATCATTTTAACTACTTGACTGTCTTTTATTGTATTCTATTTTTGTGTCCTGCCCTGTGAAGCACTTTGAGCTGCATTTATGTATGAAAGGTGCTATACAAATAAAGTTTATTATTTATTATTCATATATGGGCTTAACTGTGACGGCAGGTCGCATTTACTATGACATCCCTGATGATGTCACGAGACCTTAGCACCATATATGGGGGCTTTCCCATGTATGGGGATTTTGAGTGATACATTGACTGACGGACAAAAATGTACGATTTCATAGTAAATGTGACCTGCAGTCGCAAATAACTAATGTCTATTACAACTGCTGTTCTAAATCCTTTATACCCGTTATTGACCTTATACTAGGGTTTAATGCCGGGATCCCGGGATTTCGGTCCTCCCGGGCATAGGGCACGCAATTTCCCGCCCGGAAATTTCTTCGGGACCCGTCGTCCCGGAGTTTTTTTTTTCTTGTAGGGAAAATACACTAAAGGGGTTTAAAGGGCCGGATTTAGCCAGCCCCACTCAGGTGGGCAGACAGAATTGTAAGGGGGGCGACTCCGCCGGCGCGGGTGGGGTGTCAAACCCACATTTGGTGGGCAGGACGCACGTTTGGGTGGGCTATGCCCACCCCTGCCCCCCCCCCCTAGAACCGGCCCCAGACAGTGCGCGTTCTTTCCCCTTATCTATGAGTGATCAAATGTCCAATCTGAACCCTCCCATCATTTTCAAACATGTTTGATGATATTTATATGGAATTATGGATTACACTCGAGGGCTGCAATGGGAACTGGAGCCAGCGGGACCCAACGTAAATGTTGGCGGCGCGGGCGGTATTTAAATAGCCTACCTGCGGACGGGCAGGCACGGCCGGTCAAGATGAAATCAGTGGGACCCCGCGAATCCTGCATCCTCCCGCAATTAATCAGATAGGGCCTACAGAGTTTATATACACTTTAGCAAAATATGAATGTCTGACAGACATCTTCAGGCACGCTCCCAAAGCTGCTGCACCTGTCAATCATTAGCCTAATCAGTCACTGAGAATTGTGTGTTTTACGGACGGAGCGAGGAGTTTCCTTTCTCTGTGATGGACATTGTCACTTCTAAACCCCCTTTTGCTTTTGCCTGCATGTGTGCAGCAATAACGTGAAGCGGAACACAAACAAAGATGAGTAGGCTACAATTTGTTTTATAATAACCAGTGACCACCAGCACGCAGCGTCTCTCTCTCTCTCTCTCTAATAATCAGTGTGCTGTGCACTGGACGTGCTGGCTAATTTAACACCCAATCGGACTTTTCATAAAGTACAAAGCGGGATGATCACATTCTCTATAGCGGAGAAGGGGACCCGACCCACTGCATGCTCAAAGGGTGAAAGACCATAGCTAAGGTATCTATGTGAAAGACGTGAGGTCGTTTATTTTTTCCCCCGTGCTTAGTCACATTAGTGCAAACTCCTGTGTCCCTTTTTCTGAATAGCGTAGTAGGCCTATAACGTTATTAATATTTTAATTTAACACTTGTATTGTAGGCTATATGTTCATATTTCGTTCAAATAAAACGTTTTAAACCAAAAAATATCACTATTCTATTGAACATATGAAGTATCTATACATATAAATGCATTTTGGTGGGCACTTTTTTCCTTTTTTTTCTGACGGGAATTCCCGCGGGAGCCCGGGAAAAGGTCCGCAAATCCCCGGGAATTAAAATGAGCCAAATCCGGGAAAATATTAAACCCTACCTTATACCAACCTTGAAACGTATACCTTAAAATGTAGACTTTTTTAAAGCACAGCTCAAGACTCACTTCTACACTCTTGCTTTTAATTGATATTTTATTTATTTATTTGTTATTTCGTCAATTCGTCCTCACTGTATTGTATGGCATATTATATATAGGCCTACATACTGTACAAACAAGTATGATTATCTAAAATGATATGCCTTATACCTTATATTAATCCATTATTTATATATATTTTTTTAACTGGTTCACATTTGAACATTGCTTGAGCTCCACATTCCTACTGTTCCATAGTGTAACTCCACAGATTGAGATACAGAATGATTGTAATGTTGTCCGAGCCGCTCTGGTTTTTAAATATAGGCCTCCCCTTAAATCAGGGGTGGGCAACTGGCGGCCCGGGGGCCACATGCGGCCCCCATCTTCACTTCATGCGGCCCTCAGGTTAATGTCAGAATTCTGATATAATATTGGTTTCAGCTGATTACAATTCCACAACATGCAAACATGACCCGCTTTAATTACTTCAGTCTAAATTAGTAGCTCAATGCTTCAACACAAGTATAATTAAAGGCATTTGAAATGAAAAATATAAATTTTCAGGATTCTGATTAAAAAAAATAGCAAAAATTCAAGATTTCAATTCGAATATAGCAAAAATAGCCGATCTACAAGCTCAAAACGCGTCGCAGCGCGACGCGTTTTGAGCTTGTAGATCGGCTATTTTTGCGACGACCGTAATATATGGCCCTAGGGAGTGAGTGTTGAAATATAGTGGCCCTCTCCATTGTCAAAGTTGCCCACCGCTGCCTTAAATTATACCCCCCCCCCCTCTCTATCAGAGAGTTGATTAGTCCTTGCTTCATAAGGGCAGTTCTATATTCTATTATATCCATAATATTTTTAAAGATTTGAATTTAAAAATGATATATTATAAATAATGTATGCTGTCTATATCTAGTATTATGCATTATCCTTATAGCTCTTTTTTGAAGTATTTATTGCATTAGGTCATATATGTCAAACTCAAGGCCCGGGGGCCAAATCAGGCCCGTGAGTGAATTATCTTTGGCCCGTGGGATGATATTTAATTAGTATTAGAACTGGCCCTCTGGTATATTGCACGGACCACCATAATATTACAAGTCCCACAATGCACTGCAAGTGCATTGGCACATATCACATACTATGAAATCAGTGCTTGGTCTGGATCATAGAACAGGAAACGGAGCTTAATAATAATAAATGCATTTACTTTTTTGCTGTTTGCCTGGGACGTCCTCATGACCGCGGTGTGTTGAAACACAGTCCGGCCCTCGACCTCGACCGATTTCTTTATTTTGGCCCACTGTGTATTTGAGTTTGACATCCCTGCATTAGGTGAATATGTATTCCCCCAAACCTCTGAACAGTATAGTTTACAGGTATGGCAAAACCATACCATACCAAAACAGTAGAGCACATTTTGTAGTAAAAAAGATGCTTTGCTTTGTTCAAAACTAAAATACTTCTAGATAGTTTAGTATGTATATGTTATATGAGACTTCCAGATAATTCTGTCATCTATTATCACCCCAACACATTTTGTTCTCAGAAACTCTCTCAATAGCAACACCTGTATATTTACTTGATTATCTATTTTATAATGATTAGTTTAGTTTTAGCCAGATTTAATGACATATTTCTTTTTTTCAAACCACCCTTTTAACTTGCACAATTCAGAAGTGGAAGTAAAGAAACAGGTCTGTAATTTGTGAAGTTGTGTCCGACATCCCCACATTTAAACAGTGCTATTGACTTCATCTATTTTCATGCTGCTTGGAAATTTACCGGTTTGAAATTATAAATTACAGACGTATGTTAATGGTTCAGAAATCCCTCCAATTGTCTTTTTGACTATAGTTTCATATCGATATTATTACAGTCAGCTGAGACACAGAGCATCTCTGCAGCTGCATCGTGTCTGCTAATCATTTGGGAAATACAGGACTCAAACTATGGTTGAAATCAAATCCACTGTATAGTGTCTGACTGCTTACCTGATTGTTTACTTTTGTTTTGTAGGTTAATGTAATGGGTATTGTAATTCTGTTAGTATATTCCTTTTTTCTTTTTCTTTTTTTACTTGATTGGGTTTTTTAAACTAAAGTGTTACCATATTTTTAGAAAAGTCTGCTGTGGCACCCCATTCGACCGTTATCTCTGTATTGGAAAGGCGAAATCATCCGTTATCAGCACCTTGGAATATGGCCAATATGGCCATACTGGCATACTCACTGTTTCAGTATGCCATTATCACCTATTGTGACGGGGGATAATGGTATTTTTGTGTCACTGATGTCAATGACGGAGCCGCATCGTGTCTGGTGGCCTTGAGCCACGTGAGGCACCGCCGAGTCGCCGTGCCGAGCGCTGCGACGGCCACCAGACCCGACTCAGCGCCGTCCGAGTTACGTCCCGATAGGCAGAGAATAGATTAGTAGCCCCTAGTTTCCATGCGCCGACAATAGAGTTGGAAATGACACGTTCAGCCAAGGGTGAGTATGCCAGTATGGCCATATTGGCCGTATTCCAAGGTGCTGATAACGGTTGATTTCGCCACAGGCAGCGAATCCGCTGCCTGTGGACAGGTGGTGAAAACTAGCACGTATATGTGCTGCAATGCATCTACAAAATATGTGATTGTGATGTGCATATCAAATAAATAAACATAGACCATGCATTGAAAGGCGGATTTATTTATTCCTTGAGAGTGTGAATTCCCTGAGATGTACTGTACATCATTTCTGCCATGGCTTTTCGATTATGACTCGCATTATATTGTGTACGGTATCGGTATGATTCATTCGTCTACAAGGCTTTGCTGAAGGATGCTCCTGACTCTGTTCGGTGGACCAAAGGAGATGAGAGATGAGAGGCATCACAACAAGTAACACCTCTGCATGGGCTTTGCTGGCTCTGCCAGATTAAACACATTAAGGACCGGAAAGCATCTGCGTCGCCATGCCGTTTAACCACTTTAACCCTTATTTTAAACTTTGGCTGTTGAAAAAATAGCAGATCTACAAGCCCTTGTAGATCTGCTATTTTTGAAAAGTCGTGAAAATGTGTGCAATTCTTTCAATTTATATTCTTTCACAGCAAGCGTTTTTAACCCGGAACTTAGCTTAACCCTGGAACAACATAATTCAGATGGGGGTCGGCGGCCAATTTCATATAATTTCTGGCGTCCTTGACATGAAATAGTTTGAGAACCACTTGATATATAGATTGGAAACATAGGTTTTTTTCAGAATAACTGTCACGATTGAGAAGACATTGTAGAATCTGGTCTCAGTCCTAAATTGGTTAGATTACACCCTGACAATGCATCTATTATGTTACGGATGATGGGTTCGCTGCCTGTAATAGGCTCAGAGACGTCCACGGCGCTAGATCGGCTGAGGGCTCATGGACCTGCACGCTTACACGAGCATCACAGCCAAAGAATATTCAGGACAGGTCGCTGATAAGTTTTCCGAAGATCGTGATGTAGAAATGAATAAGGGCCTCTCTCGGCCCCGCCTCTCTCCCTGTGTTTTAGGATCCAAGATGGCCGCAGCACCAGGAGGGGGTGGGGCGGAGGTGAGCGGGCGGGGTCGACATATGCCCTTACTGGGCTGCATTCAAGACACTTGCCTTGTGTCTGACACCTGACTTGTGTCTGAACACAGCTTTGATGGATGTGTTATGCCCCCCTCCCCCCCATCAAACAAAATGTTTGTTCAAACCATATGGGGTTCCATTGGAAATGCATTGGAGTGGCCATTAAACACAGACGCAAGACAGGTGTCTTGAATTTGTGAATGCAGCCCAGTAAGGCCACCCCCTCCTGGTGCTGCGGCCATCTTGGATCCTAAAACACAGGGAGAGAGGTGGGGCCGAGAAAGGCCCTTAGGCTTGGTGGTGAAGGTGAACTCATCCCTCTCCCTCAACAACTCAAGTTGAGGTGCCTGTGAGTCCGTGTTGATTTTGTCGACTAAAACTGTGACGACAAATTAAGTTAGTCCGCTACCTTTTTTCACTGACGAAAACAGACGGAGGGGTTACATCGACTCACTGGCCCGTGGAACGCCTGCGGCGTCCCCCAGGAGGAAGTTACTAATGTTGCTCTGGAGAGGAGAGAGGTGGCGTGGTGGAGCTGTTATTGCCCCCCGCGAACAGACTACAGATAAGCGGTTGATGGATGGATGGAGACGAGCATGAGTCGAAACTCGAGTCGAGCCTCCTTCCTTCTCAACTCTAGACAATTGAGACATGGTGGAGTCGGGGGGCGGCAGTGGCTCATGGCCATGGCGGTATAGCGGCCGGATGGGAACCGCAAGCCTCCCAGTTCGATCCCTGTGGGCTCGCCCAGAATGTCGAAGTGTCCTATGAATGTGTGTGTGAATGTACTGTAATGCCCAATCTACAGGGGTGAAAGTGGGCCGGAACGGTCCGGAGCTCCGACCCGGTAAGACATGACCGGCCGGAGCGCACCGGAGCTATCAAAATACTATATTAAATAACCTACCAAAACGCATGTCCAAGAGGAAAACAATCAAAACATAATCTACTAACGTCAGAATCGGGGTTTCTTAATAAAAAGTGCTTCTGAATTGTAACAGTGTGTTTGTGTCAGCCAGCGTAATGATCCGTTGTTATTTTAATAATCCACCACCGCACGGCACGGACTGGAGGAGAAGAGTTTGGTTTCTCCCTTCGGTTCGCTCGCAGCAGCCCCGTGCAGACAGTACCAGTTCACTTTGCAGGTTGGAAATCCGCTATAGAGCGGATACGGAAACGGACGTTTGTCTGACTAAGGTATACGTGCAAATGACCGGATATAGAAGGCGGGCTCTCTAATCCACTAACGTTCAAACCATGTTTCTGGTTGGCTGACAAGACTGGCACAACGCAATACTTAGTTCTGATTGGTTCATAAAAAAACAAAAAAACAAAACAGGAAACTAATAATGAAATGCCGGTGGCAACTGTTTTGAGAAGTAAACTAAAAAGTCAGCAGAAGAATGCGCTAAAAATATATATAAGCAAAATGGCAACGCAACCAACATTAGCTCAGCTCTTTAAGAGAAAGGAAAGAGTTGAAGAAGATAATGTCATTAAAGACAAAGTTAGAAAAACAACCAAGACCATACAGTTGCATGACAGAGAGTGACAGATGGGGAGGAGGAGGCAGAAGTGGCAGCAGGACCAGCATCAAGCACAGGTAATAATAATAATAATAATAATATTATGAAATTCCTGATATTATATCAGGAATTTTATAGCACAGTATAACTGTGCAAAAAAAAGCAGTTTTCTATGCATTTCAGGGGTACTGTGGGTTTACTTTGAACCCCAAATGTTATTGGCACAGTATACAAAAAAGCAGTTTTCTATGCATTTCAGGGGTACTGTGGGGTTTGAACCCCCAATTTCTTTATTGGCTGTGCCAAAAAAAAACAGTTTTCTATGCATTTCAGGGGTACTGTGGGGTTTGAACCCCCAAAAATTTTTGGGCCGCGCCGCTTTGCGGCGCGTCCGGGTGTCGTCGCAGAATGACATTTCTGGGAGCTCCTGTAAGAAATGAAAGCCACTTTCACCCCTGCCAATCTATGTCCAGTGCTTTGGATTAAAGTGCTATATGCATGCATTATCATTCACCATTGTGGGGATGGAGGGGGATTGCTCGTTGCTTCCTGCAAAGAGAATGACAGGGTAGTGACATTTAAAGGCCAATCACTGAATGGCTGGAATCACTTCAAGCTGTGATTGACAGGACGTTTGTGAGGCGTCCCCATGCAGCGATAAAGATGGAAGTGTATGAGAGAGAGAGAGAGAGATGAGAGATCTTCCCGATTGAACTCACGCTGAAAAGACGGATTCCAATCGCCTGATTGCTGACTGCAGATTGACTAGAGGAGCTGCCACCTCCAGCTGAATGGCAAGATGTTTATGAAGCATTCGCACCAAAAAAGATCAAAGTGTCAGTAACAAAGTAACTAAGTACATTTACTCAATTACTGTACATTTTCAGGTATTATTTTACAGTTACACTGTACTTGAGTATTTGCAATTTTCAGTAGGCTAAACTTTTACTTCTATACTCCACTACATCTCAGATAAAATTATACTTTATACTTTTTTTTAATTTATTTTTTATATATACTTTTACTCCACTGCAATTATTTAGTTACTAGTTACTTTGCAGGTTTTGATTAGTATCGCAAAACGGACATTAATCACTTCAGCCTATACCTGTATACTGTATATACTTTGGCTAATGGCTATTTGAAAATAGCAGATCTACAAGCTCACTATTTTACTGTTGCCCCCACGACCCGAATCCGGATAAGTGGTTGAAGATGGATGGAGGGACAGTTAGTTACTTTGTAGATTTTGATTATTACAAAACATACATTAACCTAACCACTTAAAAATGTCATCCATTTATAAATCTACAAGCTCACAATGTGTTGCGATGCATTGTGAGCTTGTAGATCTGCTATTTTAAAAGGATTTCTATACATTTGACAACTTGAAATGGGACGTTCTACAGTACATAATGAGTAGCCTACTTTTACTTTTGGTACTTTAAATGTATACATTTTGATGCCAATACTTTTGTACTTTTACTCAAGTACATTTAGAATTCCGGACATTTACTTACGTAACATATGGAGCGTGTCTTGAGTGTATAGGGTTTGATGAGGTCAGATCAACACATGGAATGCCAGAACAGGAAGGACGGGCGGGGAAGGATCAACATATGGAATGTCAGAACAGGTCAGCTGAGCTCCATACTGTATATATATATATATGGAGATTAAGGGTTTGAAGGTTTGTGGTCAGATGTAAAGTTGCTGGCCGGCTCCATATATGTCGATATGGTCTATCTGTCTCCATGATGTCACGTGATGTCACGAGGCATGACCATATATGGAGGCGTGATGTCACGAGGCATAACCATAATATGGAGACGTGATGTCACGAAGCGTGACTAACGGACGGACGGGACAGACGGGAGATGCAGATTTTCATAGTAAATAATAATAATTCATAAGACATGAATCTGAATTCAGCGGCCAGCCACTGCTGCCTTGGAAGATTGGAGGACTGCCCATAGATCCGAAGTCCCGTTAGTCCGAACATGCATTAAGGTTAGTGAACATGCATTAAGGTTGGCGAACATGCATTAAGGTTGGCGAACATGCATTAAGGTTGGCGAACATGCATTAAGGTTGGCAAACATGCATTAAGGTTGGCAAACATGCATTAAGGTTGGGGAACATGCATGAAGGTTGGCGAACATGCATGAAGGTTGGTGAACATGCATTAAGGTTGGCGAACATGCATTAAGGTTGGCGAACATGCATTAAGGTTGGCGAACATGCGCTGTTCCCGTGCTTGCGGTTATGTTTAGGTTAGGGTTAGAGATAGGGTTAGTAATGGTCGAACTAATGGGAGGTCGAACCAATGACATGGGGCAGTTTGTGAAGACCAATTTCACATTTCTAAAGTCGTACAGCTCCCGAGGTTACAGGTGGTCAGTGTTGTTGTTTTTCATTTTTATTTGTGGGGGGGGGGGTGTCCTTCATAGCAGCTTGTTTACTGTCTCGTCTAGGCATCAACCCAGGCTTTTTGTTTTTGTGAAGAAATATTTTCTTTGTATTCCTGAACATCCGGAACCTTGACCTCGTCACACTCGCATGGGGATTCAAAAGGACAGACTAATACCAGCCACCATTTCATTTCCTTTCACAGTGAAGAGAGAACCACAATGAATGAATCACAATCACAATCGTTCAGAATGAAGAGAGAAAGCATGACAGACAGGAAAAGATTTTTCCGGAAAGTTTTCAAACATAAAATGACTTGTCTTTTAGTTCTACTGGACCTCTTCTCCACTTGTCCCTTCTAAACATTTTAGTTTATATTTGTTGACAAAATTGTCAGTATATATGGGGCCCTATTATGCATGACTTAAGTACCAGGTCTTATTACTTAACTTAAGACCTGGAGGCGTGATCAATGCCATTTGGCTATTCTGAGTGGCCAAACAGCATTGACCACGCCTCCAGGTCTTAAGTTAAGTCATAAGACCTGGTACTTAAGACACGCATAATAGGGCCCTTAGTCTCAGTCTTAGTCATCCTTACCTTTGTTTTTATTTCGTTTTCATGTCGTTTTCGTCAGTAAAAAAAAAGGTAGTCGACGAACATTTTTCGTCAAAATCAACACTGATGCTTGCTTACTAAAGTAAAGCTGACTAACTCGGGCTTTGCAACAGCAGGTGTGCCTATAGCTTGTAAAAACCTGTCGTCACCAAGGGGCCGTGGCGTCTGAAAGGGTAGCAGGAGCCATGTTTCAGGTACACTAATATACAGTACAGATACAGTAGGCGCTTCAGACTAGGGTGACGTGAATAGCGGTCTGTGTTTGTAAATATGGTTGATTGATTGATTGATTGATTGATTGATTGATTGATTGATTGAAAGTTTTCCAGACAAGTTCAATAGGGTTGAAATCTGGTGACTCCGCTGGGGTGCGCTGCCAATTAATTCCAGCGCGTTCAATGGCCAGACGAGAGGCAGTGTGCTTCGGGTCGTTGTCTGAAGAAAGAAAGAGGGGGGATGGGGTGTTATTATTATATACACATGTCACACACACACACACACACACACACAGAAATCACACTGACCTTGGAAAGAACGATGTGTTGTCAATTTCCATTCCTTTTTGAAAAAGGGCTCAGCAGTGTTTTAAATCACTTCCTCCTCAAAGAACACACGATCCATAATACCTGAAAGTGAATAGTGGAAAGTTTTGTTGAATGTTATTTCTTGACGTCGTACAGCTGAGCCATCGGACATCTCTTTGTTAATGTCCCTGTGAAGCTGGAACGCTGAAAAAAATCAAACCCCTCGCTCTACCACATTCCCTCAACGCAACGTGATCTTTGACTCCGACCTCTCCTTCAACAAGCAAATAACCGCAGTTGTCCAACCATGTTACTTCCAGCTGAGGAACATCGCCAAAATCAAATCATTCCTGTCAGCCCCCTGACCTCGAGAAAGTTATACATGCCCTCGTTGAATCACGGCGCGACTATACTGCAGCTCCCTCTACTCCGGCCTTAACAAGAAATCCATATCCCGGCTGCAACTGATACAGAACTCTGCCTCTCGACCACTCACAATTTGTCACAAACACGAAGAAACAGGACCATAATCACACCCATACCCTACTAGCTGCTCTTCATTGGCTGCCTGTGTGCTCCAGGAGCGCTGAATGGGCAGGTGATGATTCAGCGAGATTCAGTGAGATTTCAGCTCACCCTTAACCTATAAGTGACGGCGTGTCATTATAGAATACAACTCCTGGGCCTGGGCCGTGGCTCAGCGGTCCAGGCACCTTGGCCGGTAGCCGGAGTCTGGCAGTGTGTGCCGCGGGTTCGACTCCCGATCCCGACGGCCTTCACTGCATGTCACTCCCCCATCTCTCTTCCCCATTTCCTGTCAGCCTACTGTCTGTCTCTATAGTGTGTACCAAAATCTCCTGGAAGGGGCGTCAACATGTGTCACGTGGTAGCGGCCGCCATACTTGTTGGCTTGTCTGGTTTGTTTACATTGAGCGACTATCCAGTTCTTTTCACAATGGTGCAGACTTGCTCAGTAAATAAGTGCCACAGCAGGTCACGTCGAGGGAATGAGCCAGAAAACGGAATTAGATGTTCAGCTTTCCAGCATGGAGACAGCATCAAGGAAACCAGATTGACGAGTTTACAAAAAGACGTAGAATGGCTTGGATCTCGGCTGTACGGCGCACAGGCGCAGAGACATAACGTTCAACAAAGTATCTAAGCACAGCCGTGTTTGTTCACAACATTTTCCTTGTCCTTGTAATGTATTTGGGCCCGACGTTCTTTCTACCCATCCTGGTGTTGGTTCACTATGTTATCGCCAATAACGAGCTCAATATTTACAAAAACATACCACCGTCACTCTATTCTGAGTGATGTGGGCTAGAATTTAATGCCCACGAGAGGGCCGTCCCTAGCTTTTCAGACGCCGCCCTCCTCTTGGTGACGTACACGTTTTCACACGCTATAGAAAAAACATTACAAAAAAAAAAGAATACAACTCTGGTAATGAGTAGGGAACTGTTGGGCCGATGAGAGTTGGAGACAGGTGTACAGGTCTGTATTGTGGTCCAACTGTCTCCATGGACATTTTATTGCACCACAATTTGTGGTGCAATAAAATGTGCATGGAGACAGACCGTGACAGTTTGAGAACGTGTGAAATTGGACATTCCTTTCTACTCTCGGCACTTTAAGTACATTTTGATACCGATACCGATTTGAATTCCCGACCTTTACTTGCAAAAGAGTATTTCCACATTGCAGTAGTGATACTTTTACTTAAGTATGGGAGTCCTTCTTCCAGCACTGACTGAAGGTGTGGGGAGAGACCTGCAGCAGACTCTGTAGGTGCTGCCACACTATCGAAAGAGCTGCGCACGTTCTCGGCTGCGAGCAGCTTAAATTCCGAGTTTTTAGACAGCTGGTGGATGGAAAAGAAGCTCCACCTCCGCAGACTTTTTGCGCGACGGCCAGATTCCAGGAAACGCTCTCCTCCGCGCAAAAAGTCCGCGGAGGTGGAGCTTCTTTTCCATCCACCAGCTGTCTAAAAACTCAGAATTTAAGCTGCGCGCAGCTTAAGAAGTGCGCAGCTTAAGACCGTTTTGCGCTAAGGTGTGGAGACGGTGTGTGTGGGACAGATGAAAACCTCAACACTTTGACTTTGACCAAACTTAAAACACCAAGCAGTGTTTTAGACAGACCTAGGTAATCACCATTAACCTTTTTTGGGAGTCAATGACTGACAATATATTTATCATCGCTTAATTTAATTATCAGATATAATTATCAGACTGATTAAAATGGCAAGTCCTTAAGCCATTAAGACCGGGAAAGCAGCTGTGTCATTTTAGATTTGAACCCCCATTATTTCATACTTTTTGCTCTTCCAAAATATCAGATATACAGGTGCCCGCTGGCCAAGCGGTCCAGGCACATGCCACATAATATAGGCTTTGGCCTGACAGTGCGCCGCGTGTTCGAGTCCCGTTCACGATGACCTTTGCTACATAGTTTGTCTCTCTCCCTCTTTCCTGTCAGTCTTCACTTGACACTGTGGCAGAAAAAAGAGCTAAAAAGCAGATATACAAGCTTATAGCGTGGCATGAAGTGACACGCTATGAGCTTGTAGATCTGCTATTTCTTTTTAAATCGTGGTGAACGTTATAGTTTTACATATATTTAACTCAAATCATTGCTTCTGCATGGCGCAAAATATTGGAACATATTATTTGAGAAGAACCACTAACAGAGCAACATATGTTTTTTTTTCTCAGAAAACATCTGTAGAATCGGCCTCAGGTCTTAATGAGTTAAACCCCTCAACAGCGTGTGACTTTGTCCCAACGTAAAAGTCCCACAGCGCCGGTAGTGTTTTAGACAAATCTATGTAATAATCATTAACCTCTACAAGTCAATGGCTGAAGATGTTTAGTATAGATTCGTTATCAGATATTTCATTTATTATGATATGGCAAGTCATTAAAAAACCTCAACGCTGTGACTTTGACTACATTTAATAGTGGCTCAGCAGCGGTGTTTTAAACAAATCTACGTAATGACCATTAACCTTTCTAAGTCGGCGACTGAGGATCTATTTATTACTGATTTCTTATCTGACGTAACAGTTTATCCCATTTTGGGCGGGAACCCCTTTTGGTGTTTTAAGCATTATGTTATACTTTAGCTATTGAAAAATAGCAGATCTACAAGCTCATAGCGCGGCACCGAGTGCCGCGCTATGAGCTTGTAGGTCTGCTATTTTTTTTTTAAATCGTGAAAATGTGCCTCAAATCTTTGAATATATATTCTTTCAGAGTTTCAGGTTTGACTCAAATCTTTGCTTCTGGAGAGGTCCCCTGGAACAACATATTTTCAGATGGGGGTCGGCGGCATATTACATATAAGTTTTGGGGTCCTTGACATGAAATATTGAGAACCCCTGATATAGAAACATGAGGTTTTTCAGAAAAAAATACATTTTAAAAAGACATTTTTTAAATGCCTTAATGGGTTAATGAAATGGCATAGTCATTAAAAAGCGTAGCAGTATAACTTCTGAGCCATTAGAATAAGGATATATTGGAATCACTGAGGTGAATGTGAGTCCTTGAAGGAATGCCACAGGAGCACTGCTGAAGTACCCTTGAGTTTGCTTGCCCAAGGTCCCCAGGCAGTGAGTTCCACAGCCGAGGGGACTGGAACGAGGCGAGACTTTAGAACTGTTAATAGCTTCTCATGCAGCGGCCTGGCTTATATGGGGATTAAAAGATCTAAATCAATCCGTCCAATTCTAATCAAAGATTATGTTTTCGACGGCCCATCGCGGTGCCCGTCGCTATAGTCGCGTTAGAATTAACCATACCTCCCGTTGTTGTCAATCGCCTCGGGGGTGTTTTGGCCATAGACATATATACATAGACGCCTCATTTGCCGCTGCAGTTCATTGGAGCGACGTGTATCCCAATGAAGGCGGAAGTGCAGTGCTGAAGGCTTTTTTTTTTTTTAACAAATCTTTATAACAGTCATGACAATATACATTACAAAACAAGACAAACAAACACAAACAACAAAGTTATTAACAATACAACATCAGAGCCAGGGGGGATTAGATTACTAACAGAAAACATTAAAAGAGTGAACACAAAGCAACAGTTCTCCGCAGCTTTCTTATTTAGAAGTGCTGAAGGCATTTGCTGAAGGCGACTGCGTCGCTGCCCGAGTGACGTCACTCATGTGAATCCTCCATGTCTCTCGCTGTCACTCAAGTGACTACTGGCCAATCACAGCGCGTCTTTTCCGGGACTTATGTTACGCACGCGGAAGCTTGACAAGCTTCCGCTTTGCTTCCGCTATTCTTCGCAAGGAATGTCGGGAAAATAGTGCCTTCAATTTTGACACACGCCTCAGAGCCGGAAGGGGCGTCTATGTATATATGTCTATGGTTTTGGCTACATCTACCTACTTCAAGCTACTTCCCAAAATGGCGCGGAGCCACCTTGAAATAGGTCCTGAAGAAACAAATCGCTGGGCGTCCTGATTTAATGGTTACAAATACCCCCGGGCGGTACTTTTTTAATATATTACTTTTTAATGGTGTCTCTCTCACTTTGGCATGGCCTTGGTCAGGTTGCGACTCTTGAAGACTATTGAAGAGTCAATGCTACTACAAAATCATTGTTTTTGGCAGCACATTTTTATTTTAGTTTTAGTCGTAGTCTCTTGAATAGTTTTCATTTAGTTTTAGTCACCAGGAATGTTTTAGTGTTAGTCTAGTTTTAGTCGACTAAATGTCAAGGTTCAAGGTTCATTATTATTTGTCTCCCGAGGAAGAAATGGGGGGGGGGGGGGGGGGGGGGGGGGGGGTAAGAAGACATCACATCACATTTCAAGTAAGATTGATAATACTCGGCTGTGCAGGCACGTTTCTGGGTGGGGGTGGCGGGGGCTTGGGCTAGACACAAAAAAAGCTCTCCTCCTAAGCAGAAAAACAGATAACCTAGCTGGGGGAGTGGTAGGGGGGGGGGCTAGAAGACGGCTGTGTGTAAGACATGTGTGTCCATGAGGAAAGTTCGGTGGAACAGTTCATTTCCCATGTGTTTGTGTAAGTGTGTTCCTGGCATATCTCCCGAAGGTCATGATGTCACGTTGCCTCAAAGTCCTGCGTTATCATGGCGGGTTCAGTGGAAACGAACACGGCCCAGTCTGAAGACACAACAGGTATCAGGGAGGAGGGAGGGTGGGGTTTGAGGTGGGGGGGGGAGGCAGAGGATTATTTTCTTGCGCTGTCATAAGATTTTAGTTGACTAAATCTACAGTTGATTTAGTTGAACGAAATGTATTTTGGCGGGCCTTGATGCCGTCGTAATGACTCTCTCTCTCTCTCTCTCTCTCTCTCTCTCTATCTCTCTCTCTCTCTGTCTCTCTCAAAGCGCCGTGCGCCTTTCTGACATAATAGTAGAAACGGCGTTGCGCTGTCTGTCTGTCTTCCGTGTCGGACTATTGGCTTGTCTGATCTATGATTGTCGGACCATTGCTAAAACCCTTGTGGGGTAATGTTATGTCGGACTGTTGGGGTGAAAAAGGGGGAATTTCTATGACGTGTCGGACTATTGGCTGTCGGACTATTGGTTGTCGGACTCCCGGTATGTCGGAAAAAATACCTGTACCCCTATTGAACACCCTTTACATCTGTGTGTTGTTTCGAAAATATTGAACCAATGGAAAGTAGTAAAAAGTGCTTTGGACAAAACCTCTTAACTCCATTGGACCCTCAAACTGTCTGCTAAAGCAACTTAGTTCCACCACCTCTCCCCCTCTCATGGAAGTAAATTAACAATATATAAAGTTACAACACCAACTTTGATGAGGCTGCATTGCTTTGTTTTAAAAAATATAAGGATTTCTTGAAAAAATTACATTTTACATATTATTGAGATATATAATACAGGATGTATACGTGAAGGAGAGAGAGAGAGAGAGAGAGAGAGAGAGAGAGAGAATCAATTTATTTTATTCGTCAAGGTTAATCGTTTACCCGCCAGGAACATAGGAATATTAACACGTAGAATCTTGTAGCCTGCCACAAACGGAAAAGCCGTTTTAACAGCGATGTATTCATTAATGCATGTTTTAATACGATCGTATCGAAATCTACCGTCCGTTAGCTTTGTTATGCTTCTGACACAATGGGCGCGGCCATTTTGAAAATGCGCGCGCATCCACTAACATTGCCGGCTCTGTTTTCAGACGGCTTTATCTCACAGAAGCGACATTGCAGAGGACGCTTTGTCCCAGACAAGCGTTTTCAACGGCCTGTAGCAGGCGCTGTGATACTCGCGGTCCACTTTTTCCACCACCGACCGAGAGAACGAGCACCATGCAGCTTCGTCAACACACACGGAATGGTTTCATAGTAAAATGCGATACGGATATTTGGCTCTTCAAAGTAAGTGTCACGCGTGATTAAACCATGGCAATACGCAATCGAGGGATTAATTAATGGCGGCAGGAATTGTGTTAAAAGAAAAACACATTTGACATGCTTCTCACAGAAACGTCAAGGATAAATACACAATAAAGTCAGTGACTAGTTTCCATTGTACTTAAATCCCTTTGTTCTGATGTGGGAGTATCAATAGTGTAGTGTGGCAAAAAAAAAAGTACCCAGTCTTTTGTGTAATTCTGTGCAGAATACACGAGACAGGACACACAAGATTTGACGTCACAAAATGGCGATGTCAAAATGCCATGTCATTGTTTTTCTATAAGAGGCCCAAATGGAATGAATAGCTTTCTAAATGTGTTTTATTGTGGATTTAGCTAAATGTGTTTTATTGTGGATTTATATATTACATACCGTTGCTGCTGTCGGAAACCTCATAACTCTTTTTGAGGTTTTTGATTTTTTTTTCCATAAATCAGCACTATTGAACACTGTGTTTTTTTCGAAAATATTGAACCAATGGAAAGTAGTAAAAAAAAACATTGGACCCTCAAACTGTCTGCTAAAACAGCTAACTCCACCACCTCTCCCCCTCTCATGCAAGTAATTGACAAAATCTAATGTCACAACACCAACTTTGATGAGGCAGTATTGCATCGTTTAAAAAAATATAAGGTTTTATTAATTTCCTTAAAAATTTATATTGCATTTTGGAGTTATGAGGTTGTATTTTGTTCTGGTATGTGCTGTTTTATATGGCTGCTATCTTGGCCAGGTCTGATTTGTGATCTCTCAATGAGACTTCCTGGTAAAATACAAACACATTGGCCTGGGCCTGGCCGGCTGAGCGGTCCAGGCACCTATAATCCAGCCTGACGGCGTGTCGTGGGTTCGAGTCCCGAGCCCGTCTGCATCTCTTCTCACCAAACCAAGCTACGATGACTAAAACCAAGACTGATACTTTCATCAACAAATAAAAACTTTAGTCTTACTTAGACAGTAAGACTAAAATGTTCAGGAGAGACGAGTGGAGAAAAGTCATTTCATGCTTGGTTGCATGCTGAAACTATAGCAGATCTGCAAGCTCACGTGAGCTTGTAGATCTGCCACTTTCAGCATGCAACCAAGTTTAAAATCGGACACCATCAAGGCCCGCCAAAATACATTTAAGTCTACCAAATCAACTGCAGGTTTAGTCGGCTAAAATCTTGTGACATTTAGTCGACTAAAACTAGACCTAGACTAGACTAAAAACTTTTCAGACGACCAAAATGACGATTCACACTAGATTCATTGCATTCAAAAGACTAGCGGCTATAAAAACCACATCGATAATGTGCCGTCAAAATCAGCACACTGCCGCCGACACGGCGTCCAGGGTTGATTTCGTCGACAAAAACTAAGACGAAACATGTTCGTCGACTACCTTTTTTCACTGGCGAAAACTAAATGGAAACTAAATGAAGACTAAGCTATGATGATTAAAACTAAGACTAAAATATACTGACAATTTCGGTAACAAATAAAAACTAGACTAAAATGTTATGAAGGGACTAGTGGAGATCCAGTATAAGTCATTTTACACTTGGTTGCATGCTGAAAATAGCCGATCTACAAGCTCACAACGCGTCGCAGCACAATGCGTTGTGAGCTTGTAGATCGGCTATTTTCAGCATGCAACTAATTGAAAGAGGACTTATATTGGATCTCTTGTCCACTAGTCCCTTCCTAAAATGTCTATTTTTTATTTGTTGACGAAATTGTCAATATATTTAGTCATCATAGCTTAGTTTTAATTTAGTTTCCATTTTGTTTTCCTCAGTGGAAAATACAGACGGATGTGGTGGTGATATATGAAACCATTCCAGTTCTGCCTGTCAGCACACAGAGTGCATGAGCTGACAAATAGCTCAGTGAAAACACTGACCCGTGGAGGGCTTGGGGGAAGAAACACATCTTCAGTGACGCTGACACATTCAGACATGGGGCCTGTTTGGTATACGACAGATTTAAAAAGGCTGAAACGCTAAAAAAGACAGAACGTGATGATGCATGATGGGTCTAAACTAGATAGACACACACACACACACACACACACACACACACACACACACACACACACACACACACACACACACACACACAGAGCGAGAGGCGGGTGGTGTACAGTGTGACAGACAGACAGACAGACAGACAGACAGACAGTTTTGGCCATCTTCTATAGTTAGTGCTCACTTCGTTCGCAATCACTTCGTTCGCAATAATCCTTAGCTGCAAGCAACTGCAGTGCATCTTGATGTCCTTCTAGTGCTACTTCAGCAGCCGTATAGGACAATATTGTCTTTCTTTTTTGAGTTTGTCTTTAGTTCAAAGTTTGTTTTGTAAACGCATTGACAATGAGGGGAACATTTACGTCATTATGGTGTCGTTTTCGTCATATTGTCTCTTTATTGTTAAAGGAGAATTCCATGCTAGAAGGCTTTCTTACCTTTATTTGCAGTTGTTACGTCCCCACCAAAGAGGTCCAGGTGTTATTTTGTGCAAAAGTGCATTATTGGCTATTTCCCCTAATATAAGCCCTCAATGGGGGTTAGGTTTTTGTGCTAATTCGCTTATTTCCATCGAAATAAGTAGTAAAGTGTGCCGCTTGGGATACTATTTACATTATGAAGAGAGGATATATACAAAAATAATTGATGTTTGAGCGATGGAAATAAGCAAATTAGCACAACACCCCATAGCCCCATTCAATTCAATGCAATTCAATTCATTGAGGGCTTATGGTAGGGGAAATCGCCAATAATGCGCTTTTGCACAAAATAACACCTGGACCTCTTTGGTGGGGACGTAACAACTACAAATAAAGGTAAGAAAGCCTTCTAGAATAGACTCCTTTAATGGTGTTTACTGTTTGTGTTGGCACCGTTTTTGTACATCACCATTACATCACCTAATCAACATGAGTTTGACTTTGATATATTGCTCACAGCTGCTCGGCGTTCAATTCAATGCTGCCGTTTGTAGTATTCGGGAAAAACGTTCAAGTCTCAACAGAACGAAGTATAAAATAAACGAAAAAATAAACTGTGGCCATCTGCATCTGCTTGACGTGGATTTTGGAAATTGCTTCACCACTGGAAACCAAGCAGTCAATTTGTCGTCCCCGCATGGTCCCTTCACTTCAACTAAGGTTTGTAAAGAACTCGGAAAAAAACTTTAGTGCATGTCTCGCCATTCCATTAAGTGTTCATTTTACCTCTCCCAGCAGGACAAATGCTGAATAAAAATGTGGGTAAAAAGCGGCCAAAAAGCCAGTGAAAAAAGTGAAAAGTGAAAAAAGGTAGTCGACGAACATGTTTCGTCTTAGTTTTTGTCGACGGAATCAACCCTGGACGCCGTGTCGGCGGCAGTGTGCTGATTTTGACGGCACATTATCGATGTGGTTTTTATAGCCGTTAGTCTTTTGAATGCAATGAATCTAGTGTGAGTCGTCATTTTGGTCGTCTGAAAAGTTTTTAGTCTAGTCTAGGTCTAGTTTTAGTCGACTAAATGTCACAAGATTTTAGCCGACTAAACCTGCAGTTGATTTGGTCGACTAAAATGTATTTTGGCGGGCCTTGATGGTGTCTGATTTTAAACTTGGTTGCATGCTGAAAGTGGCAGATCTACAAGCTCACGTGAGCTTGCAGATCTGCTATAGTTTCAGCATGCAACCAAGCATGAAATGACTTTTTTCCACTCGTCTGGTGTTGTGGGTGTGGACTTCGTTAACATTAAGGAAGTATCTAGACAGGTACATGGGTATCTTGGTGGTGTATCGAATCTTGTGGACCAGACCCATTGCAAGATGCTGTACTCTGTCGTCGACCCTAAGCCATTCCAGCCTGTCGAAGTGGGCAGGGGTGAGGTGGGTTCGGGGGGCTAGATCAAGTAGGAGCCTGACCAGTTTGTTTTGGGAAGTCTGGAGCCTGGTTTTAAGGGCCTTTGAGGTGCTGTGGTACCAGGAGGTGCATGCATAGTCAAAGAAACCCTGTACAAGGGCTCCTGTTAAGGTCTTCAAGGTGTTTTTGTTGACCAGTGAGGAGATCCTGTAGAGGAATCTTGTTCTATGGTTGACTTTTTTGATTACGTTGGTGGCCATTTTATCACCGGAAAGATTAGCCTCCAGGATGGAACCTAGGTAGGTAATTTCATCTTTACGTGTGATAACATTGTCACCCACTCTAACCAAGAAGCCATTTGCCTTGCTGAGATTACTAATAGAGCCAAAGAGAATGGATTCAGTTTTTCCCAGGTGTAAAGATAGTTTGTTATCAGCGAGCCAGGTGCAGATTCTACCGAGTTCAGAGCTGAGGGCATTTTCAACCTGCAGTTTGTCCCTGTCCGAGACCAGCAGTGCTGAGTCATCTGCGAACAGGAACAAGTTGCAGTCACAGGCTGAAGTCATGTCGTTTACATATATTAGGAACAGTAGAGGCCCTAGTATGCTTCCTTGTGGAACGCCACAGCTCACTGGGAGGGGGGGGGACAGTGTTCCGTTCACTTCCACCATCTGTTCTCTCCCCTCCAGGTAGGATTGCATCCAGCTCACTGATGTGCTATCGAAACCAATTGCTTTTAGCTTGTTAACCAGTATGGAGTGGTTCACGGTGTCAAAAGCCTTTTGGAGGTCCAGCATGACCATGCCGCAGTATTTGCCAGCGTCCACCTCTTGTTTGATGTGGTCGCTCAAATAGAGGAGGCATGTGTCAGTGGAGTGGGATGTTCTGAAGCCAGATTGGAACTCGTACAATAATTTATTAGTGGCAAGATACTTTTCAACCTGTTCATAGACTATTTTTTCCATCACTTTCGAGATGGAACTAAGAATAGAAATAGGGCGGTAGTTGCCGGGGTCTAATTTACTCCCTTTCTTGTGCAAGGGGGTTACTTTGGCCAGTTTGAAATCTTGGGGGACCTGTCCCTGTTTGATGGAGAGGTTTACTATGTGGGTGATGATTGGAGCTATAGAGATGGCTGAGTCTCTGAGAAATTTGGAGGGAATGTTGTCATGGCCTGTGGCCTTGTGGGGTTGGAGGGCACTCAGTTTCTTAATTACCTCATCAGTTGTTACCATAACTAGTTTAAAATCGTCTTTACAAACACCTAGGTTTTTGTAGAAGGTTGTAATGTGCTCTACACCAAAGAGCCCAGAGTGGGAGGGCAGTTTGTTAACCAGAGTTGTTGATATGTTTGTAAAGAAGATATTCAAGTAGTTGGCCACATCAAGGTTGTCAGTGATGAGAGTGTTGTCAGATTTGATGTTTATGTTCGAAAATCTGGTTTTTAGTTTCTGACCATAGCTTAGTTGATTGTTTAGTAGCTTCCAGAGCTCATGAGGATTGTTTTTGTTTTCCTGAGCTTTATCATTAATGAAGTTACTTTTAGCTGATTTGGTCATGGCAGTTACACTGTTTCGTAGTTTGATTCGTTGTGTATTTAGGTTGTTCAAACGAGCTTGGCGAACACTGTCGAAGCGCTTGGCTAGCTTTGACTTGCATTTTAGAACTTCAGAGCATTTTTTGTCTCTGGCTTTCATTGCAGCCAGTATGTCCGAATTCATCCATGGTTCCGAGCGGGTTTTGCCCCTGGTGGTTCTCAAAGGAGCCATGTTGTTCAGTACTGATGTAAATTTGGTTTTGAAGCCAAGCCAAGCTTCTTCGACATGTGTGCTTTTAAGCTCATCGGACCAATCCAGACTCTCCAATACTTGGTTAAAGACCTCACTAGAGTAGGTTTTGAGGTCCCTTGATATGACTGTTTTGTGGCAGCCGGTCTTAAGTTTTTGTATTTTGCGGGTACAGAATATCATAAAATGATCACTAAGCCCACATACAATAACCCCTTTCTTGGAGATTCTGGATTTGTCCGAGGACAGAATGAGATCAATGACAGTTTGAGTAGAATCACACACTCTAGTGGGTTGGGTAATTAGCTGACTGACACTATGTAGATCACAGAACTTACTGAATGACTTAAACACAGGTGCTTCCTTTCGTTGCATGTCTGTATTGTAGTCGCCAATCAGGATTTTCTCTACACATTCCTCCTCAGCTAAGCACCCCTCAAGTATATCATAGAACCCATGTTGGTCAGGCGGTCTGTAGACGGTGCCCACTAATACTGATTTAGCTTTTTTGAAAATTAATTCAACCCACACAGTTTCAATTTCATCATGCTGTAAGTCAGTACGAGTAACATATTCAGTGTCTTTGTGAATATACATACACACGCCACCACCATGCCTGTTTCTGTCGTTTCTGATCAAAGAATAGTTCTCTATTTCAACTTCTGGGTCTTTGGTTGACTCATCAAGTTTGGTTTCAGAGAAGCTAATGATGTTCGCCTTACCGCATTGAAACATATGCCTGATTTCAGCCATTTTGGGTCCAAGGCTGTTGACATTCAGGTGAAAGATATGAAGTCCGTTGGCTCTGACTATGGTGCTTATCTCCTCCATGGCGAAGTAGGGGAGCGGAGGGCCATTGTTGATGTCTGTAGAAGCCGCGGGTTGCCGTGGGGGGAGGGTGGGGGGTGCGTGGGGGTCGTCGTGGGGTGGCGGGAGTGGGGGATGGGGTCCCTCGTCCAGGTTTGTTGAGGGCTCTGGTGGGGCCGATTGAGCCATGGTGTCGACCGGAGAAACAGCAGAAATAGCAGGTAAAGTATCACGGTGTCCGTCTCCAGCCTCGTTGTCCCCCTTGGTTGGATGTGGAGACTCTTCACGCCTGTAGATGGTGGTGTTGTCCGTGTCTTTTGCCTCGACTGCCGCCGATGTAAGATCTGCGTTGGGTCCCCAAGACGGCTCCGTGCCCGTACCTTGAGTTGGCTGTGTGGCCGTGACCGTCTCATGCGTTGTCCTTGCGATGGATCCCCAAGGCGGCTCCGTGCCCGTATCTTGAGTTGGCTGTGTGGCCGCGACCGTCTCCTTTGTTGTCCTTGCGTCCGTGATCATCAGGCTGCAAGTTTGTTTTTTCGCCTGAAGTCTAGTGAGTACAGGACCAGGATTGGGTTGGATGTCTCCTGCCATTAACAAGAATATACAACAGAACAGGCGTCTGTCGATCTTGCCAAGTAGGGGTTTGTTTCTTTTGGCCGGATTGCAGGTTAACAGTGCGTGGATTCCAGCCGCGCCGTGTCCGAGATGTTTACCGGTCGATCCATTGTTGTTGTTGCCGAGGAGATAGAACGTGCTGTGTTCTTCGTTGTTTACGCTGGTGTTGTTCTCGTAATCAATTTTCCTCATATCCACGTGATGGTAGAACCAGGGTGAATTGGAGTAGAAATCCATAATCCACAGGAGTATGAAAAGAAAATGAGCGAGAAAATGCGCTTTTTTGTCAACATTCTGTGACTTGGCGCAGGAGCGAGACGAAACACGTCTGTCCATCTCAACGACCGGATGCATTCCTTTTTACCTCCTTTTTGATGAATTCCTTTTTGATGAATTCCTGTTCTGTCTATAGAAGTGTCTATTTGTACGTCTCTAAATGTTTTGATGATTTGAACATGGTGGACCCTGTTGGAAACAAGTGTAATGCTTAATTGGGTCGTCCACTCACAGTTAACAGCCTTTGTATTGAGTTTGTGCTTGAAATGTACTGTAATTCTGCAAACTGTTAATAAATTCTTCAATCAATCAATCAATCAAGTCTCTCCTGAACATTTTAGTCTTACTGTCTAGTTTTTATTTGTTGATGAAAGTATCAGTCTTGGTTTTAGTCATCGTAGCTTGGTTTGGTGGGAAGACATGCGGCAAAGGCAGACGGGCTCGGGACTCGAACCCACGACACGCCGTCAGGCTGGATTATAGGTGCCTGGACCGCTCAGCCGGCCAGGCCCAGGCCAATGTGTTTGTATTTTACCAGGAAGTCTCATTGAGAGATCACAAATCAGACCTGGCCAAGATAGCAGCCATATAAAACAGCACATACCAGAACAAAATACAACCTCATAACTCCAAAATGTTCATTTTTCAGGAAATGTGCAATATACATTTTAGGTTTTTGTGCTAATTCGCTTATTTCCATTGAAATAAGTAGTAAAGTGTGCCGCTTGGGATACTATTTACATTATGAAGAGAGGATATATACAAAATTAATTGATGTTTGAGCGATGGAAATAAGCAAATTAGCACAACACCCCATAGCCCCATTCAATTCAATGCAATTCAATTCATTGAGGGCTTATGGTAGGGGAAATCGCTAATAATGCGCTTTTGCACAAAATAACACCTGGACCTCTTTGGTGGGGACGTAACAACTACAAATACAGGTAAGAAAGCCTTCTAGAATAGAATTCTCCTTTAATGGTGTTTACTGTTTGTGTTGGCACCGTTTTTTTACATCACCATTACATCACCTAATCAACATGAGTTTGACTTTGATATATTGCTCACAGCTGCTCGGCGTTCAATTCAATGCTGCCGTTTGTAGTATTCGGGAAAAACGTTCAAGTCTCAACAGAACGAAGTATAAAATAAAATAAAAAATAAACTGTGGCCATCTGCATCTGCTTGACGTGGAAATTGCTTCACCACTGGAAACCAAGCAATCAATTTGTCGTCCCCGCATGGTCCCTTCACTACAACTAAGGTTTGTAAAGAACTCGAAAAAAAAAACTTTAGTGCATGTCTCGCCATTCCATTAAGTGTCCATTTTACCTCTCCCAGCAGGACAAAATGCTGAATAAAAATGTGTGTAAAAGCGGCCAAAAAGCTTTTTTTCCAAATATTGTAACCTACTTTTACTTCACTACATTTATTTATGAATTACTTTGTAGTAATTTGTAATTATTACAAAACATACATGAACCACTTCAGCCTATTTCGGCCATTTGACAATAGCAAATCTACAAGCTCACAATGTGTCACATTGTGATCTGCTGTTTTCAAAAGACGTGTATACATTTAAAATGGGACATTCTGCATAATGAGTATACTCTCTACTTGTGGTACTTTGGTTAGTTTTACATTGCAGTATATTGATACTTTTACTTAAAGTAAAACATTTGAGTGCTTTTTTCCACCACTTTTCAACCCCTCCGAGGGCCCTGGAGGGGTTGAGCACTGTGTGCTGAAGTGGTTCATGTATGTTTTGTAATAATTACAAATTACTACAAAGTAATTAATAAATAAAGTTTTCAAATAAATGTAGTGGAGTAAAAGTAGGCTACAATATTTGGGGGGAAAAATGAAAAAGAAAAGAAAAAACGCTTTTTGGCCGCTCTTACCAACATTTTTATTCAGCATTTTGTCCAGCTGGGAGAGGTAAAAATGGACACTTAATGGGATGGCGAGACATGCACTAAAGTTTGTTCGAGTTCTTTACAAACCTTAGTTGAAGTGAAGGGACCACGCGGGGACGAAGCCACAACTGCATGTGGCTTCAACCAAATCAAAAGGCCCCATGTGTCACGCGCGTGCCTGTGATTTGCGCGTGCACGACACGTTTCGCGTTTGCGCGCCCAGTGAATGAACGCGCGTGCATGTGTTCAGTGCACTGCTCCCCAGTGGCGTGCACAGATAGACACTAGGGGGTGCTGGAGCACCCCCTGCCCTTTTGGCAATGTGCCCTTTTTTTTCTTATTTTGTACAGTTACACTGTACAGTATGTGGACCATGGTAACATTGATCAATTCTTGATAAAAAGCTTCTAATATATTATTTAGGCCCCACAATCTATAAATCTCACACTATTATTAAGGCAACCGGCCGGTTCCACGCGCTGCACAAAGTGCCCTTTTTTCCACTTGAGCACCTGCCCCTCTAAATGTCTGTGCACGCCACTGCTGCTCCCATAGAGTTATAAGGCTGCTCCCTCCTCCCACCGAGTCGTTAAGAAACTGTTGGACGACCAATAACACTAGCTGGGGTTCCTGTGTTGCGTTATACATTGAAATGGGTGACCTACAGTTGGAGGCCATCGATATTGTCCTTTTCTTTTTGCTGAGGTTTGCGTGATCTGCGCAAAAGGACAGTTAACCCATTTTGGGCGGGAACCCCTTTTGGTGTTTTAAACATTATGTTATAATTTAGCTATTGAAAAATAGCAGATCTACAAGCTCATAGCGCGAGTGGCGCGCTACGAGCTTGTAGGTCTGCTATTTTTGAAAAATCATGAGAATATTTATTTCAGAAAACTGGAGGATTTAGAAGGATTTTTTAAAATTTTGAGGTCAGGCCTAAATGGGTCAAATGATAAGGGACAATATCGGTGGCACCCAACTGTATGAATACGGTTTTCGACGGAAGCAACAGTTGTACCTATTTTAGTCTCTCACAGGGCCCTGCAAGCTGCCTGTCCTGCTTAAGCTCTAGTAAGTTCCATTGTTAATGCGGGCCTGGACACGTCGTCCAGATACGAAGCTAAACAAACAGCTAGCACTAATCAAACTGATACTCCCCTGATAGCAGCTCCCTGAATTAACCCGCTGAGACCCTGTAAGGGCAGTTCTACAAAATGTCTTCTGCAATCCTCCGACGGTTTTCGGAAAAAACAAACAAACAAACACAAACAAACAAAATACACATGTTTCTATGTCCGTGGTGCTCCAACTTTATTATGAGCACCCCCCCCCCCCCCCCCCCCATCATAAAATATTTTGTTCCAGTGACCTCCAGAAGCAAAGATTTCAGTTAAAACATTTTCGCCTTAAAAAAACAAAGACGCAAACAAAAACAATGATATCAATGATTTGCAAAACTGTTTCACGATCGTTCTACTTTTCTGCTATTTTTTGAACGGCATAACATAAGTATGACATAACGATTAAAGTGGTCAAAATCAAAAAAATGACTCGGTTGCTTTTCCCGGTTCGAAAGGGTTAAAACTCATCAATCCGTTCATTATCCTGTCCTCCGCCTCGCGCAGGCGAGTGTACGCAGCAATTTAGGAACCGCTGGCCTCTTTAAATGGCTAATCAATGAAAGCTAAAATAGAAAGTAACCCAATAACGGCTGTTTGACGTTTCGTTCTGGCGCAGTGGAGATAGGAGCAGCCTGGTCCCCATTGTTGTCTGACCACGGATGACTTTCACAGTAGCAGTGGTGGAAAGTCAAGTACATGTACTTAAGTACTGTACTTCAGTACAAATTTGAGGCATCTGTACTTTACTTTACTTTACTAGTGTTTTCATTTCCCAGTACTTATACTCCACTATACCTCAGAGGCAAATATTGTACTTTTACTCCTCTACATTTATTTGAAACATTTATTACTTACTTAAAGGAGAATTCCATGCTAGAAGGCCTTCTTACCTTTCTTTGAAGTTGTTACGTCCCCACCAAAGAGGACCAGGTGTTTTTTTGTGCAAAAACTCCTTATTGGCTATTTCCCCTACCATAAGCCCTCAATTAATTGCATTGAATTGAATGGGGCTATGGGGTGTTGTGCTAATTCGCTTATTTCCATCTAAATAAGTAGTAAAGTGTGCCGCCTGGGATATTATTTACATTATGAAGAGAGGATATATACAAAAAAATAATAATTTTGAGCGATGGAAATAAGCGAATTAGCACAACACCCCATAGCCCCATTCAATTCCCATTCAATTCAATGCAATTCATTTAGGGCTTATGGTAGGGGAAATAGCCAATAAGGAGCTTTTGCACAAAATAACACCTGGACCTCTTTGGTGGGGACGTAACAACTTCAAAGAATGGTAAGAAAGCCTTTTAGTATGGAATTCTCCGGAAAACCACCCATTTTCAACATTTTACTATGTCATTAATATACCTTAGAGCTGTTGTGTGGAAATAATAAAAAAGTCCCCCCATTCTGTGTTTTCTAGAACTAGAGGTCTGAAAAAAATCATTAACATGGTGAAACACATCTTGATGATGTCATCAAGATGTGTTTCACCATGTTAATGATTTTTTTCATAATTACAGTTCTAGGAAACACAGAATGGGGGGACTTTTTTATTATTTCCACACAACAGCTCTAAGGTATATTAATGACATAGTAAAATGTTGAAAATGGGTGGTTTTCCCCTTTAAGGCCTATTCATAGTCTGGATTTTCGGTGGTGAGGTGACCACCGGAGCTGTAATAACGTGGAGCGGTCAGGTGGTGAGTAAAAACAGAGAGAAGGGCTGCGGAGAGCGGTGGTTTGCTCTTCACCGCGGCTCAGTGACGTCATGTTGTAGTTGTCGAAAATATTAGACTATGAATAACGCTTTACTTACTTATTTGAACATTTCAGTTAGGCCTAGTGTAGTTACTTATAACTTACAAAACATACACCAACCACTTCAGCCCAATATACATTTCTCCATTTTCAAGTAGGCCAGGCCAGCAGGAGCCAGACAGATACTGCACCTATAGCTAATTAATGCAGACTGCCTCTCAGACGTGAGTGCAGTGGCGTGCACAGACATTTAGAGGGGCAGGTGCTCAAGTGAAAAAAGGGCACCTTGTGCAGCGCGTGGAACTGGCCCGTTTGCCTTAATAGTGTGAGATTTATAGATTTTGGGGCCTAAATAATATATTAGAAGCTTTTTATCAAGAATTGATCAATGTCACCATGGTCCAGAAAAAAAAATAATCAAAAGGGCACATTGCTGTCCAGAGGGAAAAGGGCAGGGGGTGCTCTAGCACCCCCTAGTGTCTATCTGTGCACGCCACTGCGTGAGTGTGGAAACTCCTTCAGGTTTGAGCAAAACCTGGTCCCTCTCGACTTTCCCTACTTGCAGGACTCTTTATCCCCTAAAATGGTGCATTTATATAGCGCCTTTATCCAAGGCGCTTTACATAGATTGCATTCACACACACATTCATACACCGATTGCGGCGGAAGCCATGCAAGGTACCAACCAGCACATCGGGAGCAATTTGGGGTTCAGTGTCTTGCCCAAGGACACTTCGACATGTAGACAGGAGGAGCCGGGATTCAAACCGCCGACCCATGGATCATTGGACGACCTGCTCTACCTCTTGAGCCACAGTCACAGTCTGCTCTACCTCTTGAGCCACCCCTACTACTAGTAGGAGGGGGGCGTGAACATTTACTCAAAGCCAAAAGAGATTCCACACTAGGCTCTCATACCCATTCAGCCATGACTGCCCCTGAGGAGTATTGAGTAGCAAAATAGCATATACAGTAAGTCTAAGTCTAAGTGGTTGAACTAAGTGGTTGAACTCATCGTGATGCTATATTAAGATAAAACAGTAGTTAATGTAGCATCACAAGCATTTTAACCACTAACAATACGTATATGTTGGCTATTAAAAAAAAGCAGATCTGCAAGCTTACAGCGCATTGTCTATTTTTTAAAACATTAATTTGAATAGTTTAGATTCAGTTTAGTTTTTTTGTTTGTTTTTCCGTAAATTATTTTCATCTGGGGGTCCCTGCTACAAAACCTTTTCAGATGGGTTAGACGTTAAGATCCACTGATGTATGCTGTATACTGTTACTTCGTCCGTGTACTTTGTTCTCTATCCCAGGGTTTCTCAATAACAGGACATGTCTGTTACTGTCCTGTTATTGTCTTGTATTTATTGTCACTGGCAGAGCTGTGTTACTTATTCCGCCTCTTCTCTTGGCCAGTTTTATCCAAACCATGGAGAGCTCTGTAGATTTCGAGTTATTCGGCTTTTTAGTCAGCCTGTATAATGGGAGGTGGACGGCAGCGCAGTTGCGCAATCCGGTCTAGGGTCGCTACAGAAGGAAAGGCCAAGCCAAAAAGATAATAAAAAGAAATAAATCAGCGATCCGGTTTGATATCAATAATAAAGCTTATCAGACGGAACATTACGCCAGAAGCAGTTGCTAGTTGGATTCCTTATGACGGAACGTTCCGCCAGGAGCAGTTAATTTGTTAAGTAAAAGTACCAATACTGCAAATGCAATATAGAAGTACTCAAAATGTACAAAAAGTATTGACATCAAAATGTACTTAAAGTAAGAAAAGTAGCCTACTCAATCCCATTTCTAATGTAAAAAATTAAAACAAATTGTTTGAAAATAGCCGATCTACAAGCTCACAATGTGTCGCATCGCGACGCATTGTGAGCTTGTAGAAGTTTTCAAATAAATGCAGTGGAGTAAAAGTACAATATGTGGATCCGAGATGTAGTGGAGTAGAAGTAGGCCTAAGTATTGGAAATTGGAAAGTAAAGTACAAATACCTCAAAATTATACTTAAGTATTAATGTACTTAGTTACTTTCCACCACTGAATGATACGAGGTGGCTAGGAGATGGATACACAAACGGAAATGAACATTTGGCCTGGCATCCGCCTCCATGATATAAGATTTAGAGAAATCTCTGCTTCTTTTACCATGATTGAGTCTTTGGTTCTTGTGTTTTAAGGATTATGTTACACTTTAGCTATTGAAAAATAGCTAAATAAATTTTCCTTTTTTTTGTGTGAAAATGTGACGCAAATCTTTGAATATATATTCTTTCAGAGCGTTCAACGTTTTTAGCTCAAATCTTTGCTGCTGCGGGGGTCCCTGGAACTACAGATTTGCATGGGGGTCGGCGGCCAAATACGGAAAAGTCCGGGGGACCTTGACATGAAAAAGGTTGAGCACCACTGATACAGAAACAGGTTTTTCAGAAAACTCATGTCATGATTTAGAAGACATTTTGTAGAATCTGTTCTAAAATGGTAAATGGTGCATTTATATAGCGCCTTTATCCAAGGCGCTTTACATAGATTGTGCATTACATTCACCCATTCACACACACATTCATACACCGATTGCGGTGGAAGCCATGCAAGGTACCAACCAGCACATCGGGAGCAATTTGGGGTTCAGTGTCTTGCCCAAGGACACTTCGACATGTAGCCAGGAGGAGCCGGGATTCGAACCGCCGACCCATGGATCATTGGGCGACCTGCTCTACCTCTTGAGCCACAGTCGTTCTCAGGGGTTATCAACGTTTTTGGCTGGGGACTCCCGGAAATGCTTTGGCCATGTACCGCGACCCGCCCCCCTAAAATAACCTTAATAATAGAGAAAATACATCATAAATAAATACTGAAACCAGATATAATCATTAAGGAAAGTTTATGCATGCATGCACTATAGCCTATTTACTATGTCAACTCTTAATTTGTGTTCCAGCCATTCAGTTGCAAAAAATAATAATAATTTGGGCCCAAAATAATTTGGCGACCCCCGGGGGTCGCGACACACGGGTTGAGCACCCCTGGCCTAAAGAACGGATGGATCACGTTTACAAAAATGCATTTTCCGGCTGAAAGAACATACAACCGTTATGCGCTCCTCCACAGTCACAGCCTTTGTTTGGCAGATAGGTATGTATAATGAATGTATTTGCCTCCCGTGGTTCGCACCCTGTTGTGTTTCCCATCAAGCTGCGTAAACAGCGGCAAAGATGGACCCACGGAACGCTCAATTGAACCCGTTTAACCCATTTAGACCCGAGGGACCCATGCTTCTATACAAATGTCTTCTAAATCCTGGCAGTGTTCCTGAAAAACCTATGTTTCTGTGTCAGTGCGGTTCTCAAACTCTTCCATGTCAAGGACCCCCAAAATTATACGAAATTGGCCGCCAACCCGCATCTCAGAATATTATGTTCCAGAGACCCCCCCCCCCCCCCCCCCCCCCGCAGTAGCAAATATTTGAGTTAAAAACGTTCACTGTGAAAGAATATATAATTCAAAGATTTGCACGATAAAACAGAAAAAAATCAACTGAGTGAACTGAGTGGTGAAAATCCCCCCCCCCTCTCTCTCTCTCATTAGCAGGCAACAGTGCAGCACTATCTCTCTCTCTCTGTTTCTGGCACAACAGCGCCACTTTTGGTACTCATTGGTACTGGTGCTCATTAACGTCACACACAAACAAACATAGTCACACACATAGTTGAACGTCACGGACATTGCTGTTCCTTGGAGTGGTTGCATCACTCAAAAATAGCAAAACTACAAGCTCGTAGAGTCGTACAGCGCTAAAGCATAAAACGATGTGTTTCAGGTCTGAACGTTTTAATTTTCTCATTCTCTGATTGCTGTGCCTCTGTGGGTAGGTGGTTATGTCCGGTCTGTTGTCTGATTGCCACTACAAACAGCACTTTAATCAATCAGCTATACGAATGGGTCAAATGCTGTTCCTGCTGATTAGAGATATAGACCCGGGAGGATACGCGCATGCAGCCCTGCCTAGATGGAGGTCTCTCTCTCTCTCTCTCTCTCTCTCTCTCTCTCTCTCTCGGGCTATCTCCTATTTTTCCTGTTTTCACGCCATGCCTGCCAACTGCTGGGATGACTTGAAATGCAGTGGGGTTTTTTTTTTTTTACATGCCCCCCCCCCCCCCCCCCCAGTCGCCACCCTCCCTCCCCTATCCCCCTCCCTCTTCTTCTTTCCCTGTTCTGAGATGCAAGGAGGGGAGTAGTCGCAGCGGCTCGGTGCACTCCCCAGCACATCGTAATTTTGTTGTACTTGTACCTGTACCTGTTACAATGACAATACATATCTATTCTATTCTATTCTATTCTATTCTCTCTCTCTCTTACTCTCTCTCTCTCTCTCTCTCTCTCTCTCCGTCTCTCGACAGGTGTGACATTCCAAAGTTTCAGAGAAGCTCACTTAACACGCATTTTTGTAACAAAATACCTCAAATCATTCAATTGCCATCCAAGGCGTGGCATCCTTTTCACATTGGCCTATTATAGCGCCACCAGGAGGCCACAACCTGACCTGCCCTGGTGGAGACCTGTGCCCCGCTTGACGCGTTGTGAGCTTGTAGATTGGCTATTTTCAGCAAGGGTAAATAAGTCATTACAACGGCATCAAGGCCGGCCAAAATACATTTTTACACCTAATGAAAACTATTCCAGAGCCTATGACGAAAACTAAAATCAAAATTTGCTGTCAAAAGCAACACTGGTAGGTATACTCTCACTGCAGACTGAAAGAACGAGGACGAGTTGAGAAGGGACGGACGCGAGCGAGCGAGCACGGGTCAAGATCAACACTGGCTTCAGTGAAATATCAGTAAATTGTGACTAAGGCCTGGAGGTTAGCGGTCAACAGGTCGGCAATTGTGAAACTGTAGAAACAAGGAAAACTACAAAAAGTGCCCCTCGGGGCACAGGTCTCCACCAGGGCAGGTCAGGTTGTGGCCTCCTGGTGGTGCTATAATAGGCCAATGTGAAAAGGATGCCATTTCTTCTTACGCCTTGGATGGCAATTGAATGATTTGAGGCATTTTGTTACAAAAATGTGTTTTGCAAAAATCCACCTGTTGGTGGTGCTATAACAGGCCAATGTGAAAAAGGTGGTACAGTATATATTCCTCAGCCTAGTAGGAAAGTCTGTGAAAGATTTCAAGTAAATTGCACGCTGCGTTAATGATTTGATGCATGTTGTTCCAAAAATGGGTTTTGCAAAAATCCACTTGTTGGTGGCGCTATAACAGGCCAATTTGAAAAGGGTGGGATATATTCCTCAGCCTAGTAGGAAAGTCTGTGAAAGATTTCACGTAAATTGCACGGCATGCACACTGCGTTCATGATTTGAGGCTTTTTGTTCAAAACGGGACAATCCTGCAAACTTTGAAAGCCAATGTTAGCCAATTAGGATGGAATATGAAATATCGGACAGATCCGTCTTGAACACATGACTATAGAGATATTGTGTAACGATTTGCGAGATTTTTGGACAGAATCCAAAAATGTGTTTTTCAAAAGTCGTCCTCCTGGTGGCGCTAACAGGCCGTACTGGAACACGGACGGAGTGCAAAACATACTCTCTCCCCATGCCTTCGGCCTGGTGGAGACAAAAAGTCATTAAATGGTTACATGTATATGGCAAAGAAGGCTTGCTTTTGTTCACATTTATCTGTGTGTTCGTAGCATCTTTAACGGACAAAGTGCATGGAGACTTGCCAAATGTGAAATGGTGCCAGGTGTGAATTGGCCTCTTTTCACACTAGGCAAATCAGCAGTGGTAAAATGTTTTACTTAAGTAAAAGTATCAATACTGCAATGTAAAACTACTCTGTTACAATAAAAGTCTGGAATTCAAAATGCACTTGAGTAAAAGTATAAAAGTACTGGCATCAAAATGTACTTAAAGTAACAAAAGTAGAACGTACTCTGTATGCAGAATGTTCCATTTCATCTTTTTCAAATGTATAGAAATCTTTTGAAAAATAAATGTATAGGGCTGAAGCAGTTAATGTATGTTTTGTAATAATAATCAAAGTAACTAGTAATTAACCAATGTTTTCAAATAAAGAGATGTAGTGGAGTAGAAGTATAAGTATTGGCAATTGGCAATACTCAAGTAAAGTACAAATAACCTCAGAATGGTACTGCAAATCAGGCATGACAAAGGGGGAGGTGTGAAGTGTGAAGAGGAGAGATGTCATGTATGTATAGAGCGTCGCAGTCCTGCCCCCTTTGAGGGCACAGAGAATGGGAACGGCCCATAGATCAGAAGTCCCGTTAGTCCGAACATGCATTAAGGTTGGCGAACACGCACTGCTCCCGTGCTTGCGGTTATGTTTAGGTTAGGGTTAGAGATAGGGATAGTAATTTCGGAACAATGAACCTTCTGACTAATGACTAATAGTTATTATATGACTAATAACTTTGATGAATTGAACATGGTGGACCCTGTTGTAAACAAGTGTAATGCTTAATTGGGTCGTCCACTCACAGTTAACATTATTGAGTTTGTGCTTGAAATGTACTGTAATTCTGCAAACTGTTAATACAATTTTCAATCAATCAATCAATCAATCAATCAATCAATGACACGGCACCCAGAGAATTTCCCATTAACCCTGAGCGGCATAAACTGAGTTCTCCGTCCTATCAAATAGTAACGCCAGGCGCTCAGGACGGAGATTAATAAAAGGACAGAGATTTAATTATATCAAAACCGATCACATCTCTCCACAGGCTGGGAACGCCTGTTGGGCAACATTCGATGTAATTTCGTCCCAAAATGTTCCCCCCCCATTTTAGTGGATGAGACCGAAAATCTTAAAACGTGAATAACTCTTGATCTAAATCATTCCGTCCAATTCTAAGCAAAGATTGTTTTAGACGGGCCATGGCGGTCCCGTCGTACGGCTCCTATTTGAAGTGACACCACCGCACTTCCGGGAACATGGAATCATGTCCGGGGCACAGGGCCCATACTTTCGTTTTCATAATTTAATCTGCCTGGAACGGTCCCGCGAGGTCGCGATGATTTTTTTATTGACCTCCAAAAACATGGATGTTTTGTATGATCACCTCAATCTGAGCTCAGTTCCAATACAAATATTTTTTTGGATAAGCGCTAGCCGGGGACCAGTGGATGGAAAGCCGGTCAAAATCCTTACTAAACATTATAAACCCTTATCTCGTCCAATCTCGCCCTAGGAGGGGGATGAGCCTTAATTGGACAAAGCCAACTGGGATCATGACAAATCATGACTGTTAGAAAGGCCACACTGCCCTGACCTAATTGTGTGTATTGCCAGGTCACACTGACTTTAACTAATAATGGTTTATTGCCTCCCGATTCTGATTGGTTCATTTTCATTGCTACTCACTCTGATCACAGGTGCTCCTAATTTGTCTATAATTAAATACCAGCTATACTGATTTCTCTAGTCATTGCTGCCAGTTTATCCTGACTGCCTGAAGTTTGTCCTGCTCTCATACCAATTCTGCCATGTGGCTTGTGCTATGGTCTTCTATTATTTGCTGCGTGTAGATGCACAAAGGTATGTTTTCTAGACTAGACACTGCAGTTTGTTCGATGTTTTTTCTTTGTTTAAACCGCATGTGTAGTTTATTCGATTTGTTTGTGTGTATTAGCCTACCAGCAAAGTACTTGTTCTACAGTAGCCTAACACATGTGTATTATGTTTGTTTGCCCTATCAATGTGAATTATTTATTGTTTTACATATTTAGTGAGATGCAATTATGTTGTATGATTCAGACCACAGCTGTAATAAATACCGTCATCTGGTAAAGTCTGGATTATTTCCGTGTCCTCTGACCGGGACACACCCCCATACCTTGCGCCACTCTCAACCACATTCCCTGGAGACCCCGTCTCCTTTTCATGATAAACATTAAATTGTTTTGGGCCTAACCAATAATTAGAAAGAAGAGTTTGAGTTTTACTTCTTTCTAATTATTTGTCCGGCCCAATTTTTTTTCTTTATTGTCATGATTTGGCTCTGGCCGAGGCTTACGGGTCTTTAAATAAATACTTATTGAAACGTCTATGGGGAAAATGAATGGGAAATTATTTTCTGGTGCCCTCGTTGTTCTGAAAGGGGGCGGGACTGCGACGCTCTATACTGTACATCGGTGTAAATCAAATAGTGAAACCGGGCGATCTACATATTGTAAATCTGCTATTTTGGCCATATTTGTCCACATTCTTTGCCAAATGTCCGTCGATTGTTTGCTTTTTTTTGGCCGACTGTTTGCCTATTGCGACATGTCCAGAATGAATGGGGGACGCTGGGGGGGATTCGTGTGGGTTCATTTTAATATTCATGACCTCCACCCCCCCCCCACCCCCCTCGTTAAAATGCGGCGCTGGAATCGTCTCATATCCCTCCGCGCTGCAGTTACTAATTGAGTTTACCATGCCAAGGTGGAGCGGTGCTTAATTCAGCCCCCCGGGGCTGTGTGCACACACACACGCACGCACGCGCACACACACATACACACAGATACACCCACACACAGCGAGCGAACAACAGGTTCCCTCATTACCCACCCTGGAAATTAAGGACGGGGAGAGGAGATAATACAACAGCACCAATCTGTGAACCCATTGGCAAAACAAAGGTAAAACAGCACCCTCTATTCCTTTGAATAACAGTCTGTCCGAGAGAGACTGCAACAACACAGACAGTGACGAGAGACAGAGACTGCAGGGATCCAGTGGTGGAAGAATGTTGGATTTATATTAATTAATTAATATTAGTCACATGTTTTCAAGTGTTTTTAGTGTTTTTTTTCTCGTTTTTACACTAGATAGCTAACCTATGATCCACCTTTCAATTTATATCGTGTCACTTATGACGTGATTCGTCTTCATTTTATTAATTTAGATTGTGTCGAAGGTCATGTCATTGACCTGATGGTCAAGGTTAAATTAAGTCCCCTGAGCAAGCTCGACAGTATGAGTTTTCGAGTGACTGGTATGACTGGGATGACAATAAAAGTGGGCCAGCGTTAGAGAGACAGAGGGTGCTTGTGAAATACAATTGTACAAGGATGATGGGAGGGGGGGAGGAATCTCACAAGATGTATTGATATAACTATATCTAACTATAAATGCATCCACATAACTCGAGAACCGTTCACCCCACCGACTTCACGCGTTCCACCCCACCACAGGGTCGGTGTCGAGTCAGTCGGACCCACGGTTGTCTAGAACCGCCCCCCAAAAAAGGCCTCTGCCCGGGCTCTGGACAGTGTCCATGTACTGTATGGAGCTAGCCTGTGCTGACATCATTCTGACGTCTACATAGACTCCATATTTGGGCATGCCTGACAAAGAACTCGCTGGGGTTGAACCCGGGGCTCCCACTCGCCAGACCAACTCGCAACCCACCGTGCCAACCGGGCTGAGCCCGATTGGCAGTGCTGCTGCGGGCTGGGTCTTGGCTGGGGGGCTACAATCACCCCCCCCCCCCCCCCCCCCAGTCTTCACTTCACACCGCGGACCGCCGCACACGATGTCTCTCATGTCCCTCACGCGAGGATATCACGCTCCACGTCCTGCCGACTACGCCAGATTCTAAATCTGCGCAACAGTCTCTGGACACGCCTACAATTATTGTACAATTTTGAGGTATTTGTTTTTTAATTTGTTGAGTATTTCCAATTTGCAGTACTGTTACTCCTACTCCACTATATCTCAGAGGCAAATGTTATACTTTTATTCCACAGCATTCATTCGAAAACTTTACAGTTCTAGTTTCTTTGTAAACTGTGATTATCGTCATTACAAAATATACATGAACCATTTCAGCCCTACGTTTTGGCCTTTTTATAATAGCAGATCTGCAAGCTCTTTTTGTCAGTTTTGCGTACTTTTTGCACCACTGGTTTCCATATACTGAAAGGTAACATTTCTGGACATGCAGTATTCCAGCTAACAGCAACGATAAGAGCACAGTAATAGTAAGTAAGTACATTTTATTTATAGAGCACATTTCACAGACATCAGTCACAAAGTGCTTCACAACGATAAAAGCAAAACAATAGTAACAATAGTAATATTAATAATAAAAATAAGAATAATGAAAAATAAAGCAAAGAAAGAGAAAACAGAACAAACGGCACTGGTAAAAAATAAATAATAATAATCAAGAGATCAATTACAGCACTGTGTTACAAAGGCCTGTCTAAAAAGGTGGGTCTTTTAAATGTTTTTTAAAAAGGTCCACTGAGGCCACAGATATCAGGTGCTCCGGGAGGTCATTCCATAGCCTGGGGGCGAAACTACTGAACACAAGAACAGCCGCAGAGTGAGTGAGCCAGACAGTGGGGGGGCCCGGGGGGCAACGTTTGATTGTTCAGACACGAAGGGGAAACAAGTCAACACGTAGGTACCCTCACTGCAGACTGAAAGAACCTGTCACGATGTGAAGAGGGTTAGGACCCAAACGCAGGACAAAGGCAGAGAGGCAGAGCAGTCAAAATTGCCGGCGGTTTATTCACCAAAATCCATAACACGAGGAGAACACAAGGAGGAACACTGGAACACTGGGAGTCAAAGTACTAGGAGCATAACAATAGTGACATACAAACAATGATCTGACAAAGAACTGAAAAAACAGGGGAGTAAATACACAGGGAAAACAGGGCACAGGTGAACATAACTAACTAGAAAAAGTGCCCTTCTGGGCACAGGTCTCCACCAGGAGGATAGGACTGTGTGAGATGTTTGACAAAATGTTTAGGAGTAATATAAACATGTTTGTTTTTTGCAACAGTTTTCTTCATTTTGTTGAGGAACACAAATCAAGCTGTTGGTGGCGCTATAACAGGCCAATGTGAAAAGGGTGGGATATATTCCTCAGCCTAGTAAGAAAATGTGTGAAAGATTTCACGTAAATTGCATGCTGCGTTCATGATTTGAGGCTTTTGTTCAAAACGGGGCAATCTTGCAAACTGTGAAAGCCAATTATAGCCAATTATGATGGAATATGATATATCGGACAGATCCGACTTGAGCACATGACCATAGAGATACTGTGTAACGATTTGTGAGATTTTTGGACAGAATCTGGAGGAGTAATATAACAAAATGTGTTTTACAAAAGTCGGCCTCCTGGTGGCGCTATAAAAGGCAGATGCGGAAAATGCAGGTCAAAGGTTTGTCCTTGGCCTCTAGGGAGTGTGCATGCAACGTTTCACGCAGATCGGTGCAGTTTTAGGTAACAAATGTGAAAAGCTGCCTCATGGTGGCGCTATAACAGGCCGTTCTGGAAAATGTGGGGCAGAGGTTCATCGTTGGCATCCAGGGAGTGTGTGTGCAAAGTTTGGCATCGACCGGGTTAACGGTGCCGGAGATTAGCTGGTAACGGACGGACGGAAGGACGGACACACACACGGACGGACGGACACACACACGGACGGAGTGCAAAACATACTCTCTCCCCATGCCTTTGGCCTGGTGGAGACAATAATCAACACTGGGATAGGCTGGGGAACTAACAGGACAAGGTGGAAACACTAGGCTAATCAAGGTGAGACACCACAGGCAACAAAAGCAACAGAGGAAACCAAGAGACAAAACGTACTACAAAATAATAGTACACAAGTGCAAAGGAAACTCCAACTGGAACTAAGACACCAAGAACACACAATACTTCAAAAATCACAAGAGCACAACAAGTAAAACACCAACTAAAACTAAGTACAAGGAACACTAGAAAACATAACACATGTCACGGATCGTGACAGAACCAGGGCGAGGAGGGAAGGTGAGGACGGGACAGGAAGGAAGCGAGCGAGCGGGCGAGCACCGGTGCAAAAGAAGTCCAAGAGCAAAGAGCAACGCCGATGTAGAGGCAATGAGTCAGCCCAGCGGACTTCAAGGTTTCTTTATTGTACATGTTGTGTGTACAGTATGTACATCTGGTACCTTAATAAGAAATAACTAATACTAACTAACTAATGCTAAAATATTTCATTTCATCAGAAATATAAATGTCACACAGTCTCTAAATATATTATATAAAAAGGATATTTTGCTCATCATCATGAATATCAAACAAGACAACTGTTAGCTGTGGTAAGGTGGAATGTAATTCCATTGCCAGGTTATATTATTCAAGTCAGTACAAAAGAAGGATTCAAAAAGATGGTAAAATTGTGATCTCCTTTTTCCTGAAATGAACAATATTGTTTATTTTTATTATATTGTAAATTGTTAACTTTTGCAGGCAAACTATTGCCTGTTTGTGTATCTGTTGTACGTTGCTGTGTAGGATGTGTATTTGGGCGTGACCGAGGGCAATTATTTTTATTTATTACATGGCTTGGTTGAATGCTTGATTCTGATTGGTCAATCGCTTAATTCAGCGGTGAATTATGTGTCGATAATGACCGCTGCCTAATCAAACCCTCTGAGCACCGGCTGCGCCCCGCTTGATTTACTGCTGTTTCCAACATGACAGTCATGTAAACACACACACACTAGTGACACACAATGTCATTTACAGCTAAACATTGCTCTTAAAAATGTTTTTGAAAACATTTGAGCGAGAAATAGACGAAGCAGGACCCGAAAATGGATTCTATTTGATCAACTCACTTCCTTGTTTTCCGACAGTGCTTCAGCCCTGCAGCTGCAGACGCAGCCAGCGCAAACTTATGGAATACTTTTTTTGTTGTGTTTTGGGTCAATGTATTAATTTATGTTAGTTAGCCATGTAATAATTGAAATATTGAATTATTAGGTTTAGCTATTTGCTACATAGGCCTACCTAGTTTTTGGAGGTAAAAAAGTAGTATTGTTAAGTATGGTGAGAGACGGCTTTCGATGGTGACGTATATGTCGATCAGTGTCGGGTGGATTAAAGGAAATGCCTCTATGTATATGTATATGTAATTTGTAAGTTGATTAGCGGTATACTGTGGTTACTTTGCGTATGCCCCGTTTGATGCGTATGTATCGTAGCAGCATATGACGTCAGGTATAACTAGCTCTCAATGATGACGTAATAAAGATGTGGATTAATCGGCTTTCGATGGTGACGTATATGTCGATCAGTGTCGGCTGGATTAAAGGAAAGGTGAAAGGTGGAAAGGAAATGCCTCTATGTATACCGTATGTATATGTAATTTGTAAGTTGATTAGCGGTATACTGTGGTTACTTTGCCCCGTTTGATGCGTATGTATCGTAGCAGCATATGACGTCAGGGTATAACTGGTATAACTAGCTCTCAATGATGACGTAATAAAGATTAAAGGACCCAATGCCAGGGTGTGATTGGTTTTCGATGGTGACGTAATGACGATATGTTTTAGTGTCGGGAGGATTAAAGGTAATGCCCCTAATCCAACACCACCGCCATATCAAGCACGAGTAGTCATTACGTCATACGCTGGCACGGCGCATACGCATCAAACGGCGACATGGACGAAAACTATTACTTGCGCGCTCTGCTTGCGCAAGTAATAACTAGAAAAGTGTGGTTGCCGCAGTCGCTTACATAGCCCCCCCCCGTATAACGCTTGAATAGTTTGGTCTTCTGCCCCTGCAAGGGAATTTATGTCTTTATAAACGATTGTAAAACAGATTGGTTACGTAACCAACAACAGCCAATTACTACAAACATTATTTAAAGCTCGGCCAATCACAACGGAAGTTAGGTAGGTTACTCCAGAAGAAGAAAGTGTGACAATAACTATAGTCTAACCACACTAATAATATAGCACCTTTCATGACATGAATGCAGCCCAAAGTTCTAGTACTAGAGTACATCAATAATAACAAAACCTCAACTAAAAGCACGATCGGAGGCTGCCTGTCTACGATATAATGGGATTGAATTCCAAGCCGTCGGCCTGTAGAAGCAGAAAGCTGTTCTATGGTTGTGTTTGTCCTACACAAACATTAAATTCCCATTGACATGATGCGCCCCTCACTTCACACGGGTGTGTTTTGTATATGTACTATTATGTATTTAACAAAAAGATAAATTGAGGTTTGAGGCTAAGACTGTAGTAATATGAATCAATTGCTGGCCAAACGAGAGCCAAGGTTTTGGGGTATAAAGCAGTTCTTCATTTACTATAAGATATACAGAAACACAAACAGTGATAGCGATGCTGTGGCACTGCATGGGTGGAGAGAAACTACAGCTACAGAAGAAACTGTTGCAGTGGAGAGAAGACAGTTGCATGTGCATCGATTCGCTCGATGCGCAGGGGGTGCATAGTCATACCTAGCTCTGAGTCTAATTTGGTTGACTCAGTCAGCAGACAGGTGTGACTGATTAAAGCAGCCGTTAGCGTTCCTCCTGTGTGAATATGCTGGTGTCTGTTTAGATGACTTGAATGATTGAAACTCTTGTTGCAGTGTTTACAGCGGTAAGGTCTTTCTCCAGTGTGACGATGCCGGTGTCTCCTTACATCACTTAAATCACTGAAGCTCTTGTCACACTCTTTACAGCGGTAAGGTATTTCTCCTGTGTGGACGTGCTGATGCTTCTTCAGGTTACTTTACGCAATGAAAGGCTCCAGTGTGGGTTTCTCCAGTGTGGGTCCGTTGGTGTATCTTCAGGTAACTCAATCCGCTGAAACTCCTCCCGCACCACTTGTAGACGAAGGGCGTGCATGGTCCGTTGGTGTTTCATCAAGCCGCCCATCTCGCTGAAACTCTTGGCAGTGGTAAGGTCTTTCTCCGGTGTGGGTACGCTGGTGTGTCTTCAGATGAGAAATCCCACCGAAGCTCTTGTCGCAGTGTTGGCAGTAGAAAGGTTTTTTTCTCCAGTGTGGACGTGCTGATGCGCCTTCAGGTTACACGACACACTGAAGCTCTATCCGCAACGTTGGCAGCCAAACGTTTTTTTCTCCAGTGTGGCTCTGTTGGTGTATTTGCAGGCCAATTAATGCACTGAAACTCTTCTCACACTGTTGGCAGTGGAAAGGTTTTTCTCCAGTATGGGTCCGTTGGTGTTGCTTAAAGGGACACTTCACCCTTTTTGCAAAAAGATATATGTTAATGACGTTTAGAAGATTTAGAACACTTTCCTGGGGGTCAATTTTAGATTTCAGCAGTGAGTCCAGTGTCTCTGATATGTCATGGACACTGGGCTCACTTACTGGGCTCACTTACTTCCTAGACTACAATTCCCATAATGCTTTGGTGCACTGCTCCTCCTTGTAGATAGGGGGAGAGCTGTCTTACTGAGACAACATGTAGTCCAGGAAGTAAGTGGGCCCAGTGTCCATGACATCAGAGACACTGGGCTCACTGGTGAAATCTAAAATATCTAAAACCACATATTACACACAAAGACCACCAGGAAAGTGTTCTAATTCTTCTAAACGTTATTAACATATATTCTTTTGCAAAAAGGGTCCCTTTAAGATTACCTGAGATACTGAAACTCTTGTCACACAGTTTACAGTGGAAAGGTTTTTATCCAGTGTGGCTACGCTGTATGTCTCGTTAGCTTGCTTATACAAGTAAGATGCGCGAACACGGGAAGCGAACGGAGCTCGTAAATTGCAATAATTAGAATAAACTACGTACATTTTTAAGCTTTTTTTTAGTGTGTGTGCGTGGGTGTTTTTTTTTTTTTTAAGTTTTTTGTACGTTTTTTTTAAGTACATTTTTTGGTGTGTGTGTGTGTGATAGAGCTGTGCCCTCTGGTGGTGGGCCGGTGGTGTTACAGCGTGACACACACACACAGACAGACAGACAGACAGACAGACAGACAGACAGACAGACAGACACAGTTTAGGCCATCTTCTATATTCTATATTCTTACACCGGGGCTCCACCGGGCGTCCCGTCACCGTCAGGGAATGTTCCCTTTTTAATCAATGAAGGGTGGCTCCACTGCCCGCGTTGCGTGACATTAACGCGTGCATTAAAATTGAACCGGTGCGTTTTTTGACGCACGCAACGGAGACGCAACGCGTCCGGTGGAGCCCTGCCGTGAGTGCTCACTGCGTTCGCCACCACTGAAAGCCTTGTCACACGTTTTACAATGGAATGGCTTTTCTCCGGTGAGTCCAATGTCTGCTTGTTCCCGGCTGGTTGCAGAGCTTTCCATTTGCTGACAGTGAGTCAGGTGAGGAGATATGTCCTTTCTGCAACATGTGGGGAGGTCGCTAATGAAAAAGTCCTGAAAGTACGGCGATAATATAGAGAGCTTCGCGAGGATCGCAGTGGGAATCTGCTCTCTCGCTGAGAGCGCAGTGGCTTATAAGTAATCCCGGTTGTGACGCTCTCGTCATCCCAATTCGGTCGTGATGAGTCGGCCATATGTGGAATTCCAGGTCAGACATGCCCCTCAGGTCAGACAGCGCCCCTCAAAAACAGCAAATTTTTCCTGTTTTGAATTTACCTTTAGCACATAAAAACGTGCCGATAAATGTAAGTATCTCTGAGGACCAGACCCCCTGTTGTCCTATTGACGGCTAGATATCGACGTGTCTCGTAATTCCTTTTCGGTGAGAGGCGAGCGGGCATGGAGGGACTCGCAGGCTTTCTGACAGGCAGAGTAAATGGTAAATGGTGCATTTATGTAGCGCCTTTATCCAAGGCGCTTTACAGAGATTGTGCATTACATTCACCCATTCACACACCGATGGCGGCGGAAACCATGCAAGGCACCAACCAGCACATCAGGAGCAATTAGGGGTTCAGTATCTTGCTCAAGGACACCTCGACACCAACTCTGGGGGAGCCCGGGTTCGAACTGGCAACCTTGCGGTTACCATCCAGCTGCTCTACCCCTGAGCCATCGCCGCCCCTGTACAAGTACAAGCTCACAGCACGTCGGCATTGATCTGCTATTTTCCACGTTTGACAAACGTTGAAGAATTTGACGTTTAGTACTGCACTGTATGGATGAAGGCAATACGTTTGTACTTTGTAAGCTTTCCTTAACCGATTAAGACCGGTGTCATTCTGTCATCTGTGTCATTTACTCATTTTAGATTAGAGCTAAAAAGCTAAAAAGCATTACTTTGGCTATTAAACAAATTGCATATATACAAGCTCAAAGCCCGTGCTATGAGCTTGTACATCTGCTATTTTTGAAAAATCGTGAAAATGTGTACAAATTTTATTTTGAAGGCGTACATCTTTAACTGAAATCTTTGTCCCCGGAACAAATGAGACGGGGTCGGCGGCCAAATACATACAATTTTGGGGTCCTTGACAGGAAAAAGTCTGAGCACCACCCACATAGAAATATACGTTTATTTATCTTTTTTTTTTTTTTTTTTAGAATCGGCCTCGTGGTCTTAATGGGATACGGAAAAAGAATTTGTACTTCTTCCAGCAATGGGTGTTGTTGTTGTTGTTGTCACACTGAGAGAAGAAAAGAACATTCACAGTCTGTGAAGCCATGGCTATTAAAGCAGCCTTCTTCTCCTCGCTGTGGTTAATTCAATGAAACAAAGTGTAAATATGTGTGGCCATGCAGTGATTATGTGGTGGACCGATTCACTTTATGCAATTAAAATCAACTGAGCTCTCTCTGTTGTAAATGAGTTTGTGCGTGGGCTCAACATATTAATGCTCCAGGCAGCGCTTCTTCCACTGAGAAAATGCCTGTATGTGTGGCCTAATGATGATTTACTAGTGTGGCTAGGGTAATTAGCCTGTGTGTGTGTGTGTGTGTGTGTGTGTGTGTGTGTGTGCGCGTGTGTGTGTGTGTGTGTGTGTGTGTGTGTGTGTGTGTGTGTGTGTGTGCGCGTGTATGTATGTGTGTGTGTTTGTGTGTGTGTGAGTGTGAGTGCGTGCGTGCGTGCGTGCGTGCGTGCGTGCGTGTGCGTGCTTGTGCATGTGTGCGTGTGTGCGCGTGTGAGAGTGTGCACGTGCATGCATGCCATTTACAAGTGTCCACGGTGGAACCAGGTGTCTGCCAGCAGAAAGTACTTAATGACTTGTCACTTGTTACTCCCTATATGCTTCTTAATACAAGTAAGACGCGCGAACGCGGGAAGCGAACGCAGCTCGTAAATTGCAAAAACAACAATTAGAATAAATTACGTAATTTTGTAAGGTTTTTTTTAAGTTCTCTTTTTTTGTGTTTAAGTTTTTTTCTTAAGTTAAGTTTTTTTTAAGTTTTTCTTTCCTTTTAAAGTTTTTCCTTTTTAAGTTTTTTTTTTAAGTTAAGTTTTTTTTTAAGTTAAGTTTTTTGTGTGTGTGCGTTTTTCCTTTTTAAGTTTTTTTTTTAAGTTAAGGTTTTTTTTAAGTTAAGTTTTTTTTAAGTTAAGTTTTTTGTGTGTGCATGCGTGCGTGCGTTCGTGCGTGCGTGCGTGCGTGTGTGTGTGTGTGCGTGCATGTGTGTGTGTTTTTGTGTGTGATACAGCTGCGCCCTCTGGTGGTGGGCGGGTGGTGTTAAGTTTTTTTTAAGTTAAGTTTTTTGTGTGTGCATGCGTGCGTGCGTGCGTGCGTGCGTGCGTGCGTGCGTGCGTGCGTGTGCGTGCATGTGTGTGTGTGTGTTTTTGTGTGTGATACAGCTGCGCCCTCTGGTGGTGGGCGGGTGGTGTTACAGCGTGACACACAGACACACACACACACACACACACAGACGTGATCTGCTGGGTCTCATAGTAAATGCTCACTGCGTTCGCAATCACTGCGTTCGCAATAAACACACACACACACACGCACATGCACGCTCACGTGCACAGACACACGTACACACAACTTGTTTTGAATTTACCTTTAGCACACAAAAACGTGGCGATAAATGTAAGTATCTCTGAGGACCGGACCCCCTGTTGTCCTATTGACTTGTCACTTGTTACTCCCTATATGCTTCTTAATATAAACACACACACACACACACGCACATGCACGCTCACGTGCACAGACACACGTACACACAACTTGCTTTTTTTTACGGCAACATGATTCTCCTGGGAGGTGGTGGTGGGGTCGCAGTGGGGCGGGAGCATTTACTTGAGACATCAGAGGTGACGTGTGAAGTGCTGTCGCACACGGTTGTGTGAGTGAGTGGCAGAAAATGATGCCTCGAGGGCAGTGGTGTTGGGTGTGTGGGTGAGAGAGAGAGAGAGAGCACACACCCACCCGTGCACACGAAACAAGGTGCGGGAAAACATGCTACACTCGTGTGACACAAACTTTGCACGGATTATGAACAGTCGGGCTGTTTAAAGACTAATGACAAATCACTCCCACGTGTGTGTGTGTGTGTGTGTGTGTGTGTGTGTGTGTGTGTGTGTGTGTGTGTGTGTGTGTGTGTGTGTGTGTGTGTGTGTGCATGCGTGCGTGTGTGCCTGCTGTTAAGTGCAAGCAATGTGCCAACACAGCAGCGAGAGAGAGAGTGTAGGAGCTGGTGTGACAGGGCTAGGATGTCAAACGCAATACAAGCTCTGCGCGCAGTAGCTGTGTCAATCACCGGTGTATTCCTGCACCGCACTAGGCACTCTATGGTATGCTAGAGGGTTGCAGTTATATAGATGCATTATAGATGGAGTGCCGTGATTTTTTTTTACAGTTTTTCATGTGTTTATGAGGTGACATTTGGGCCGGCGGCGGCGGTGGCTCAGGGGTAGAGTGGCTGTATGGTAACCGCGAGGTTGCCAGCTCGAACCCGGGCTCCCCCAGAGCTTGTGTCGAAGTGTCCTTTCCTTGAGCAAGACACTGCCTTGCATGGTTTCCGTATGAATGTGTGTGTGAATGGGTGAATGTAATGCACACCCCTTGGTGTGGTTATGTGCAATGATGTCTTCCCTTTGTATTTAGGGTTTCTTCCTAGAGGCTGAAACCTTGACAGTCAAACGTGCCAATGAAAAAAAAAACACAGTGATTACAATATCATCCCCTCCCCTAACCCCTCCCACTTTACCATAGAACAACAGCTGTGGGTGCGGCTTCAGTTCAGGTGGATCACCACCCACCACAGGCAAACCAGCTGGGTGTAGCATTACGCAGAAGCGGGGATTGAACCCGGGGCTCCCACTCGCCAGTCCAACGCGCAACCTACCGTGCCAACAGGGCTGAGCCCGATTGGCAGGGCTCAGGGGGGCTGGGTCTTGGCTGGCCAGTCTTTGAAGCACATCCTCGCGGTTCTCACTTCACACCACGGACCGCAGCGGTGTGAAGTGCCACGATGTCCCTCAAGTGCCACGATGTCCCTCACGCGAGGATATCACGCTCCACGTCCTGCCGACTACGCCAGATTGTAGCATTACGCGGAAGCGGGGATTGAACCCGGGGCTCCCACTCGCCAGTCCAACCCGCAACCCTATTGGACACGACAGGTTGCGAGTTCGTCTGGCGAGTGGGAGCCCCGGGTTCAATCCCTGCTTCCGCGCAATGCTACACAGGCATACTTAATGAACTGGTGGGCGTATATATCCACATAAGAACGACGTTTTTAACAAATACTGTACAAGCGGGGTGCTATGGGCTATAGTTCCAAACATTGGAACTATCCCATTGAGATAGAATGAACACGTCCGCATTCCATCGTCACAATGGGAGTCAACGACTTGAATTTGGATCGTGAAAAGCAACAGTTTGGGCCATGTGAGGTTTCCACTCGACAGAGACGAATTGTAGATTTATTTATGTATTTATTTATATTGTGTGAAAAAAAGGCTGCTATTTTAATGTATTCCTTAGTTACTGTGTGTCAGAGTGCACGTGCGTCCATGTGTATGTGTTTGTGACAGCGACAGTGTTCCTTTTTAAAGTGGTCCTTTCAGTTTTCACGCGTGCCGTGGCAACGTAAACATGCACTTCCCATGCCATTAGACCCAGTGTAAATTGAACTTAATTGACAGAGAATGACAGAGTGGCATATGGGTGGTTGAGGTGGTGGTGGGGGAGAATGGCACGGAGGAAGGGAGTGTTGTGTTAGGCTGAGCTCAGACCTTTACAGCGTTGTGAGTGTCATGGCCGCCCCAATGCATTTCCAATGGAGGTCACATGGTCTGTTGTATGGCTTTCAGCTGTGTTTCGACTGCCCCCTCCCCCTCACACAACACAAATGTTGTGTCAAACCATGTGACCTCCATTGGAAATGCATTGGGGCGGCCATGACACTACACAACATTCATCCAACAAGCATACAGCAATGCAGTAAAGGTCTGAGCTCAGCCTTTTTTTTTTTTTTAAGATATTCTTTCACGACTTACGCCTTTTTTTTTTTTTTTTAAGATATTTTTTTTTGCGGCTTACGCCTTTTATTGGTTTTTGAAGGGACAGACAGTAGGCTGACAGGAAACGGGAGAGAGATGGGGGAAGACATGCAGTAAAGGCCGTGTCGGGCTCGGGAGTCGAACCCGCGGCACACTGCGACTGGATTACCAGTCGGGTGCCCAGTCGGTTACGCCACCGCCTGGGCTGAGCTCAGCCTTAACCCGTTAACACCTGAGGCCAGATTAAATAACAAATATCTTCTTAAATCCTATCCTATGGTAAATGGTGCATTTATATAGCTCCTTTATCCAAGGCGCTTTACATAGTGCATTACATTCACCCATTCACACACACATTTATACACCGATTGCGGCGGAAGCCATGCAAGGCACCAACCAGCACATCGGGAGCAATTTGGGGTTCAATGTCTTCGACATGTGGACAGGAGGAGCCGGGATTCGAGCCGCCGACCCATGGATCATTGGACGACCTGCTCTACCTCCTGAGCCACAGTCGCCCCTATGGAAAACACATGTTTCTATATCAGTGGTGCTCAAACATTTTCATGTCAAAAACCCCTAGAATTTCAAGTAGGCCTATTTGACCGCCTCAATCTCAAAATATTTGAGAGTTAAAAGCGTTCGCTGTGAAATAATAATATATTCAAAGATTGGCACAGGTTTTCACGATAAAAAAAAAAGAAGCAAAGTTTAAAATAATGGTTAAAGTGGTTAAGGCGACGACACATAATGCGTTCCAGATCTTAATGGACTATAAGGCTGTGCACACATTTAGCTGTCACTCGCTGTGACAGCAGGGAAAAGCAAAGCGCCTGGAGCGAGTGAGTGGCGCCTCGGGGAGACACGTGCCAGCAGTGCACGGGCAGTGACACCGACATGCACGTGGCACGAGGGAACACACACACACACACACACACACACACACACACACACACACACCCACACACACACACACACACACACACACACACACACACACACACACACACACACACACACACACACATGCGATAGGCTACGTTCATGCACACTTCCACATCTGCAGTGGTGGAGAAAGTATGTTTACTCCAGTGGTGCTAGTACTTGAGTACCGGTATATGTCCCCCAAGTATAGCAATTATTTATACTTCTACTCCACTAAATATCGCATACTTTTTTTTTGTACTCCACTACAGTTATTTGATAACTTTAGTTCGCTGAATTCAGCGGTGAGTTATTTCTTTATTTTTCGACGCCGCGTCATATGTTATCCCTCTCTGAGAGGAGTATTGTTTGTATTGTGTTGTATATGTGTTGTTTTTTTGTATCCTGATGAGTGCTTGGCACAAAACAAATTTCCGAGTACAAAAACACAAACACGTGCTGCACCAGTGGTGGAAGTCTGTGGGCTAATGCTCATATATCAAACTGAAATAGGAACAGTGGTAGAAAGTACTGTAACTACCGATAAGTACATTTACGTAAGTGCTGTACTTAAGTAAAGTATCTTTACTTTACTTTACTACATCTCTGATCAAAATATTGTACTCTTACTCCACTACAATCATAATGCAAACTTTAGTTATTACAGTAGTTACTTTCTAGATTTTGATTATTATTTCAAAACACTCTAACCACATCAGCCCTTATAAATATATTTCGGCCATTAGAAGAAAAAAAAAGGAAAAATATCTGAAAGTTCACAATGTGTCGTGACACATCGTGAGCTTCATGTAGATAGTTTTTCACATTTCTTTTGTTTTCATTAAAAAATTGCTAAAATCGTTCAAACGAAAGAAAGCAGAGAATGAAAAATAAATTGAACACTCATGTTTCACTTTCTCTAATAACAATCTAAAACATCAACCTTGGTTGAAAAAGTAGCCTACATTTTGATGCCAATACTTTTACTCACGTACATTTTGAATTCTGGACTTTTACTTGTAACGGAGTATAGTTCTACATTGCAGTATTGATACTTTTACTTATGTAAAACATGTGAGTTCGTTTTCCACCGCTGACACGCTCGCACGCACGCACGCACGCACGCACGCACGCACACACACACACACACACACACACACACACACACACTAGACTAGATGGTTCCATGTGGGAGATATAAGGGCAGAGTCCCGACGGACGTTATTCCCTCTGTCAGTGTGATTAAGACCTGCCACCACCATTAATGGTTTTAATTAGAGAGCTGAAAAGGCCACGCTGGGGCTTACTGATGAGATAGTGCTGTTGGGAGGGACAGCGGGCAGCCATCGCTATAGGCCCATTAACCCATTTAGGCCTGACGTCTTCAAAATCCTGACCGTTTCTGTATCAGTGGTGCTCAATATTTCATGTCAAGGACCCCAAAAATCATGTAAAATGCCTCTGCCCCCCCATCTGATTGATTGATTGATTGATTGAAAATTGTATTAACAGTTTGCAGAATTACAGTACATTTCAAGCACAAACTCAATACAAAGGCTGTTAACTGTGAGTGGACGACCCAATTAAGCATTACACTTTTTTTACAACAGGGTCCACCATGTTCAATTCATCAAAACATATGTTGTTCCAGGGACCACCCCAGAAGCAAAGATTTGATTTAAAATGTTCACTCTGTAATAATATACTCAAAGGTTTGCGCCACATTTTCACGATTTTTTAGAAATAGCAGATCTACAAGTTCATAGCGCGGCACTCGGTGCCGCGCTATGAGCTTGTAGATCTGCTATTTGTTCAATAGCTAAATTATAACATAATGCTTTAAAACACCAGAAGAGGTTCCCGCCCAAAATGGGTTAAATCTAACCAATGAGATACTGCTGTTCGGCTGGCCATCAATATAGGCCAGTGGTTTAACCCTTGTCACTATTTATTCAACATTTCTCAGACCACCATTTGATGACATTTAGCCTCTCAGACCCAAAACGAAAGAATATTCTTTTATCGTTGGATAAAGATGTTGTCCACAATAGGCATGCTGTGTCTTTGTTGGTAACATTAGGAGAGATAACAGGCAAACATTGATCAAAAACAACAATTGCTTTGACATACCGGTACTCTAATTGTGTAGACTGCTTGTAAATTAAGCAATGCACATGTTTAACAACAATTTAACTCTTGCAGAGCGTGTACGGATCCATTTGGTTTCATGTCACGCTCTCAAGAGCGCCTGTCACAGACATGCCCAGAGCAAGTTCAGTCAGGCTTCGTACACACCTACACAACAAATGTTCGGTCCGTGTGTGATGTCTGATTGCTGTTTGATTGCTGCTCCAATTCATTTTCAATGGGAGTCACATGGTTTGACCAAACATTTTTGTTTGATGAGGGGGGAGCAATCGGCAATCAGCAATCAAACACAAATGTTTGATCAAACCATGTGACTCCCATTGGAAAAGCATTGTGGTGGCCCAAAAAAACAAAAAAACGACCAAACATTGCTTGATTGGTGTTTGGTACGTGTGAACTAGGCCTCAGGAAACTCATTCGCATGATGTCTCATCCAATCACACACTCGTTCCATCTTCATGCCGGCTATTTAAACTGGAAGTTTGCATGACTGCTCATCCTGTTTGCAGCTTGCTGCTGCATACTGATGATACTGCTGCGCTGCTGTCTGCTTAGACGTTTGCTGCTCACCCTCCTCCACCCCAGCCAGGGCCGTATAGCCACCATTGAGGACGCTTTCCCGGACGAGACTTGACGAAAATACTATTGTGTGAGGGGCGCTCTTAATTCTTATCATTGTACATCATCATGACGTAAAATAGACAGTATGCCTATTTGCTCTGCAGACAGAAGTAGAATTGTCCATTCATTGTCAATGGGAATCTAATGTGTGTATAGGGCAAAAATAGACACTAGGCCGATTTGCTCGTCTACATATGACGTAAGTTCTCCATTCATTGTCAATGGGAATCTGGGAATCTGTGAGACAAACATCCGATTCCATACTAATAGCTGACTATAGGAGGCGCTAGCACCCCTCAAAAATAAATAAAAATACAAATAAAATGTCAGTACTTCTCACTACCATCTGTATTTATCTGTGTGTCTCCCACCCCTATCCTTCCTTTACGTATGCATGTCTCCATCTCATCTCAGCAGTGGCGTGCACAGACATTTAGAGGGGCAGGTGCTCAAGGAGAAAAAAGGGCACCTTGTGCAGCGTGTGGAACCGGCCGGTTGCCTAAATAGTGTGAGATTTATAGATTCCGGGGACTAAATAATATATTAGAAGCTTTTTATTAAGAATTGATCAATGTCACCATGGTCCACATACTGTACATAAAAAATAAAAATACTTTTTTTTTTCTTTTTTCAAAAGGGCACATTGCCAAAAGGGCCCCCTAGTGTCTATCTGTGCACGCCACTGCATCTCAGCCACCCTCATCACCATAAACAGATTATATGTTTGGCTTTCATCGTCCCACTGTGGAATTATAATGTTAATCCATTTTGGGCGGGAACCCCTTTTAGTGTTTTAAACATGTTACAATTTAGCTATTGAAAAATAGCAGATCTACAAGCTCACACACACACACACACACACACACACACACACACACACACACACACACACACACACACACACACACACACACACACACACAATTCTGCATACTAAAAAACATTTCATAACTGGGTGTGCCATGCATTTCCAAATCATTCATGAGTAGGCCGGTGCCCAACAGGCACTGTTCTAGTTTTGAATAATTCGATTTTGTAATTCAATTTTTCAATTCAAAGGAGCTTTATTGGCATGAGAAAACATATGTTTAAATTGCCAAAGCAAGTGTCAAAATACAATAAAAACAGTTGAAAATGGCGAGTGTATACAGTTGGAGGGGAGTACAGCTCTTGTATGCCATGGTTTAATAATTCCATGTAACTTTCTTCTGTTTTACAAAGTGTCATCAGCATTAATTCCAGGCATGGTTTAACATATTTCCTTTTGAAGTTTGGGTTGTACTAATAACATATTGGTGGTAACAGGTAAAAGGCTATTAAGTTGGAAATACTACCAGCATCTGTTGTTATTCATGGCATTCTGGGTCCTGGCCCATGTCCTATCTAACTCTAGTTCCCCACATATTTTTCGCTGTTGTCTCATTTGTGTATTATGTACATGCCACACTGTCTCCAACACTATATGATAATTATTAGCTATTTGTGTGTATTCTCTACAGGGTTTTCAACTGGTGGTCCGTGGACTACTGTCCACTGGTGGTCCGTGGAGGTATTGCATGTGGTTTCTGACCATGCATTTAGTAATGTAGGAAAGTTACGAGTCTTTTACATATATTATTTGATGTTCTTCCACTGAACAGAGTGAACTGGTGACCTATTACGAGGAGTCTCTCAAGAATCTCTCGTAAAATCTCCAGTATACTAGAGTGACTGGTGATAATCAAGTATACTATTTATTTACATGTGGAACACAGATGATCTGATGGCTAAATATTCACTAACAATCATTTCAGGTAACACATCACCTGCTATTAAGACATTCTACACACATCACACTATTCCAATGAACACAAGTTTAAAGACATCATACATTTTGGATGCCAGTCACTTTCTTTCTGAACATCAGGGACGGGTTAACCCCCACGAGGGCCCCTGGGCCAGTATTTTTATTTTTTAACTTTTCAGGTTTTTTTGTATCTTTTTACCATCTTTTTTTTACCTAGACCTGAGGACAAATTCTACAAATGCCTTCTAAATCCTGACAGTTTTCTGAAAAACCCATGTTTCTATGTCAGTCTTCTCAAACATTTTCATGTCAAGGACCCCCAAAAATATGTGTAATTGGCCGCCGATCCCCATCTGAAAATATGTAGTTTCAGGGACCCCGCAGACGCAAAGATTTTAGTTAAAAAAGTTCACTCTGAAAGAATATACATTCAAAGATTTGAGCCACATTTTCAACATTTTTCAAAAGTAGCAAATCTACAAGCTCATAGCGCTACGAGCTTGTAGGTCTGCTATTTTTCAATAGCCAAAGTATAACATAATGCTAAAAAAAACCCAAAAGGGGTTCCCGCCCAAAATGGGTTAAACAAACGCTTCTCAATGTTCTTCTGAAAACAACTAACTATTCTAATGAACAATGAACACAAGGTTAAAGTGGTCTCACGTTTCGGGTGCCAGCAGAGTGTCTCAGATCTCCGAGCTGGGTGTTGTGGTGAAGTGAAGTCACGGTCTTCCCGATAGCACGACGTCCTTCAAATGATGTACTCTCCACTTTACCTCCTCTATCCATTCCCCTTGCTTGTTGTACAGCTTGCACATATAAGTATTTCTTTTGATGGTTATTCTATGGAAATTCATATACATAATCACCTGTAATCACCGGGTTATGCAAACCTTCGTGCAAACTCGTTGTTTCCGGAGGTTATCCAGCCATGGGCGACAATGATGTGGCGATAAGTCATGTAACTTTTATTTGCACTGGCTTAACAACTTGAATCCCAGCATCAGATATACAAGCTCACAACCAGTGGGGGAAAGTAACTAAGTACATGCACTCAAGTACTTTTAAGTAACATTTGAGGGTTTGTTTTTTCTTTACTATTTTCAATTTCCTTTTACTTTACTATTTTCATATTTTCAATTTCCAATACTTTACTCCACTACAATTATTTGAAAACTTTAGTTTTAAAACTAGTGCATTTGTAGATTTATTTTTTATTTTTTACCAAACATACATTAAAGAACAGCTTGCACTGGTTAGTCACTATAGCCACTGATTAGAAATTCAACCAATACAACAGACCGTTGATTGAATGTCTCACAGACTAAACACAAACTAGATAGAAAGTGGTGGGAAAAATCGGTGAAAAAAGTTGGGAACTTCTCAAGCTCCAGACCCACAGGAACGCCCCACGTCCGAAACGGTTGAGAAATGACAGATTTACCGTGTGGGGGTCCCTCTGCTGTACCTTCTACTGTACTGTACTGTCACTGTACTGTACTGGCACACCCGGAATCACCATATATACAGTTAATATGTGCGTGTGTGTTTGTGTGTGTGTTAGGTTGCGCACAGGTGGTGAAAAACAACCATGCTGTTTTCGTGCTCAGACGCACCCACCCACCCACCCAGCAACACACATAGCTCCGTAAGGGAGTGGTTGCACCACTCAAAAAAACAGGGATGTGGGCAGGGAAGCAAACCTACCTTCCTAGGTACTGAAAGACCCACCCACCATCAGCAACATTATGAAAATTAACAGGAATATATCCGTCCGGGTGAAAATCACCCGTGTGTATAGTGTTCTAGGGTTAATGTTGCATGTAAAACACTTTGAATGGCCTTAATTTGTTGTTGAAATGGTGCTATACAAATGAACTCGCCTCGCCTTGCCTTGTCTGCCGTCCTGCAGTAAAATGAGGGCTGCCTCTGTGTGTGACATTCAAATGAAAGACTGGCGTGGTGCTCCATGATGCAGAAAAACCAACCATTCATTCGCCAACATGGCTTTTTTGATTGATTGATTTAAAATTGTATTAACAGTTTGCAGAATTACAGTACATTTCAAGCACAAACTCAATACAAAGGCTGTTAACTGTGAGTGGACGACCCAATTAAGCATTACACTTGTTTACAACAGGGTCCACCATGTTCAATTCATCAAAACATTTAGAGACGTACAAATAGACACTTCTATATAGACAAAGAACAGTACAGGAATTCATCATAATGGAGGTAAAAAAGGAAAATAAACATATACAGTGAGGGGAAAAACGGGGGGGGGGGGGGCGGTGGGGGGGGATTCAGATTTTACGGGGGCCAGTTTCGAATTGCAGCCATCCGTAGGTGCCCTTTGAGAGCGGTTTTGAAGGAGTCAAGGGATTCGCATGTCTTAATGACTGTTGGTAGGGCGTTCCACATTTTGGTGGCATAGCCGCGAAAATAATTTAGTCCCTTGTTTGTGCCGAATCTGGGTTGAACATGATTCGTTGCACTCCCTCTGGTGTTGTGGGTGTGGACTTCGTTAACATTAAGGAAGTATCTACACAGGTACATGGGTATCTTGGGGGAGTATCGAATCTTGTGGACCAGACCCATTGCAAGATGCTGTACTCTGTCGCCGACCCTAAGCCATGCCAGTCTGTCAAAGTGGGCAGGGGTGAGGTGGGTTTGGGGGGTGAGGCCAAGTAGGAGCCTGACCAGTTTGTTTTGGGAGGTCTGGAGCCTAGTTTTAAGGGCCTTTGAGGTGCTGTGGTACCAGGAGGTGCATGCATAGTCAAAGAAGCCTTGTACAAGGGCTCCTGTTAAGGTCTTCAAGGTGTTTTTGTCGACCAGTGAGGAGATCCTGTGAGGAATCTTGTTCTTTGGTTGACTTTTTTGATTACGTTGGTGGCCATTTTATCACCGGAAAGATTAGCCTCCAGGATGGAACCTAGGTAGGTAATTTCATCTTTACGTGTGATAACATTGTCACCCACTCTAACCAAGAAGCCATTTGCCTTGCTGAGATTACTATTAGATCCAAAGAGAATGGATTCAGTTTTTCCCAGGTGTAAAGATAGTTTGTTATCAGCGAGCCAGGTGCAGATTCTACCGAGTTCAGAGCTGAGGGCATTTTCAACCTGCAGTTATTTGTCCCTGTCCGAGACCAGCAGTGCCGAGTCATCTGCGAACAGGAACAAGTTGCAGTCACAAGCTGAAGTCATGTCGTTAACATATATTAGGAACAGTAGAGGCCCTAGTATGCTTCCTTGTGGAACGCCACAGCTCACTGGGAGGGGGGGGGGACAGTGTTCCGTTCACTTCCACCATCTGTGCTCAATGCAAAACGGTGTTCCTGACATCGACATGATTGAACTGAAGCTAGCTAGTCTCCATTATCATTGTTGACACCACACAACCACTAGCCTGGAACTCACCTATGCTTTTTATGGCATAGGCAGCTCCCGGCAGGATCCGCCGGGAGAAACTATGCGCAGCTGCGCGACATGAGACTAATTACTTAGAGCGACAGAGAGAGAGAGCAGAGCCATATAATAGAAGAGTTGAGTTATTGAGGGGGCACAGATCACGTGACGCCCGGTCACGTGATCCCGGAAGCGCTCGGGCGCACAGCTGCGCTCTCATGGAGAGCCTGATTAGGGACAGCCTGGGGACAGCCTGGAGTTGAAGTACATTGTTTTCAACGAGAGCGCCGCGGATATCGGATATTTTAGGTATGTATGCAAAATGACAACTGTTTTAACGTATTACTCAGTGACAACTAAAGTCTCTGTAATGTTTATGTTGTACTATTACTAAAAAGCGATCTAAAATAAATGTATTTAAGATCATTAAAAGCCGGGCCGGGGCTGTTGCCTTTCACTCTTCCAGTCACTGAAGTGTAGCCACTAGTGTTGTTGTTCACCAACAATGAACGTGGCAATAAATGTTTGATTTTCTTTTACACACCATTATAATGTTCTTATTTTGATCATAACACCCACTTTAATACTGAAGAATATGTACGGGAATTATTTACTATGACACTATATATGGCACATTAGGAGTCCACTAGTAGTCTAGTAGTGCTTCTCAAATGTTTTATTTGCAAAGACATGGGTCCATTTGGTTCCATTCGAACACTACACATTTGTTATGGTCAGGGCTATCTATTCATGTGTTTCTGGTAATATTTTTGTCCACTCATTTAGTCATTTTGTATGTCCGTGGCAAGAATGTATGGTATGTGTTATCACAGGCAAAAACGTTGATCAAAGTAATAATTCTTCCACATTCTCTAATTGTATAGACTTCTTGTAAATTCAGTAATGCAGATGTTTAACAACAATTTAACTCTTGAGAGTGTAAAATGAAACCGTGCCAAATCAACCACGTCCATTTGGTTTCATTTTACACGGTCAACTCTCCATTTGGCTGGGGACCACTGGAAATGATATTGGTGCCCAAGGAGTGTATTTTGTGCAAAACTAATGCTTGAAATGGATTCAGAATCATGAAAACCCCCTAGTTTGACATGTCACATGCAAAAGGAAAGTTTGACATTTTTGCCAATGTTTTATCCAATGTTCACAAGTTGGACCAATACACCCAAGAAGGGAGCTGTAGGGAAGAAACTTGACGAGACACTTCTTGGGGTCTTAAATAAGGTAAGTACTTGAAGTATTGTAGGAAAGTATCAGCAAGAATGAAAGGGAAGGTGTGCAGGACGATGGTGAGACCAGCTATGTTACAGACAGCTATCTTGTATGGTTTTTAGACCAGTGTTTATTTCGTTGACTAAAACTAAGATGGAAAATGTTCGTCGACTACCTTTTTCCACTGACGAAACCTAAATGGAAACTAAATGAAAACTAAGCTATGATGACTAAAACTAAGAGTAAATATATTGACAATTTTGTCAACAAATAAAAACTAGACAAATGTTAGGAATGGACAAGAGACCCAGTATAAGTCATTTTACGCTTGGTTGTATGCTGAAAATAGCAAAAGATTTCAGAAAGTGTAAAATCAGCCATTACGATTTACGATGGCATCAAGGCCCGCCAAAATACATTTTAGTCGACTAAATCAATTGTAGATCTAGTCGACTAAAACTAGACTAACACTAAAACATTCCAGGTGACTAAAATGTGATTAAAACTATTCACTGAGGAGAAGGCAGGAAACCGAGTTGGAGGTAGCAGAGACTAAAATGTTGAGGTTCTCTCTTGGAGTAACAAAGATGGATAGGATTGGGAACTACTAGTACATCAGAGGGACAGTGCATGTTAGATGTTTTGGAGATGAAGCCAGAGAGGCCAGACTGAGATGGTTTACTTTGGACATGTACAGAGGAGGGACAGTGAGTATATCAGTAGAAGGATGCGGTTATTTATGGATATAGTGAATGTGATGTACAATCTCATTTCATGTGTTTGTAGGACCACAGCATTGAGTCCCGTAGAGAAGAGGCCTCATTGTCTTCCTTGGGAAAAGACGGAGCAGTTGATCGACTACAAGGTAAAGAAAATGTACCTCTATTCTCGCTAAAAGGCCTAGCCCAGAGGTCCTCAACTAGAAATGCTGAAGGTCCACTAATCATTTTTGAAAAAGACTAAGGTCCGGTCGCTGTGGACCACGCAGCGGAGAGCGGGGCTCTATGCCTGTTTAGTACAGTCAAACCAAGGCAAGCTTATACAAATCGGATCCCCTCCCAACCAACCAATACTGTATGAAAATAAAATGTTTCACAAATATTCCCCTCCAAAAAAAATCACAGCAAATGAGAGGTATTGTGTTGAGGCACAAAGAACACTTTTATTTTGTCAAGTTGTGCCTGCTAAAAGGACCACTTCACCACGTTTCAACCTATCGTCATATAATAGGTCCTCACTAATAATCATGAAAAAATGGCGCAATTTTTTCCTACTATCTGTGTCTCATAGGAGGGCTGTGGGCAGTTCAGAAACCGTCCTCCAGTGACATCATCGATGGGGAATACAAGCTAATAGAAACTGCAGGCTTTCTAGTCCTGAAAAGTTGCAATGCGAAAATGGAAGCCATCGTTCTCACGATAATGAAAATCTAAACGTTTTTGTAAAAAAAAACGTATTTAAAAAAAAAAATCTGCCTAATGATGATGTCACTGAAGGACGGTTTCTAAACTGCCCAAAGCCCTCCTATGAGACACAGACTGAGTAGAAAAAAATCGTGCCATTTTATCATGATTATTAGTGAGGTTGTGGTAGTGGTCCTTTAATAATAAGAGAAATAGCACATTGGTTACCAATAATTCTTAATTTAACAACAATCTGAGCTGTCTGAAGTGAGTTGTACTGTACTGTACTGTACTGTACTGTACTGTACTGTACTGTACTGTACTGTACTGTACTGTACTGTACTGTACTGTACTGTACTGTACTGTACTGTACAAGCCCTCCTCCCTGGCCTGTGTGTGTCTGTGTATTAGGCTGTGCAACAGTGACGCTTGGTGGTGAACAAACGCTATTTTCGTGCTCGAACACAGGGAGGGACAGTGTTGTACCCGAACGCGTTCAAAGAACGATCGTTCACGAACACGTTCATATTTTCTAAACATGTTGTTCATCACCTCATTATGTACATTGTACAACATTATTTTATTTTTCTGCATCAGAATGGCTTCTTGTGCTTACCCTATAATCTGAACGTACTTTATCATCGCTTTATCATCAGTCATAAGACCAGGCGTCACTGTTGCATGCATATTTAACACTCTGAGCAAATCATGGTTTTACTGTGAACAGTACACAGTATAAAGCGTGTACCCGTTTGCAAATCTACCTTTCTTAGTGCTTGGCTGGCATATGAAAACGATATGTTTATACATGTAAGCAGTAGTGGAAATTATACTAGTAGTATGCTACTGCATGCTTTACTCCACTTGAATGCAGTACTGTACTTCTACTTCACACCTGGAGGAGAATATTCAACTTTTTACTATTGTTATTACAATTACAAACTAATTCATACTACTGTACATATAGTCCTATACAAATGTGTGCTATGTATCACTGGCACTGCTTTACTGTGACATTACTGTACTAGTTTTAATAATCCGATTCCTTGAGCAATACTTGAATCAGTTGCACACATTTGCCAGAAATAGAATATATAAATGTATTGTAATGCATTTGTGTTTTCTTGTATTTACTGACAGGAGGGGTGGAGCACTTCATGTCCATCCATCATTGATGTTGAAAGGCACTTATGATGTCTTTGTGAGGAACAGTGTTGTGGACTGGGTGAGTAGTAATTTTAATTAAAGTATTATGGCCTGACCTGAGTTTACACCTTTAGCGGAACTCTGTAGTGTACTACGGTCCGGAAAACAGAATATTTGTTTATGTACATTGATCACACCCTACCAACTGTCATTAAGACATGGAATCCCTTGACTCCTTCAAAACCGCTCTCAAAGGGCACCTACGGACGGCTGCAATTCGAAACTGGTAAATGGTGCATTTATATAGTGCCTTTATCCAAGGCGCTTTACATAGATTGTGCATTACATTCACCCATTCACACGCACATTAATACACCGATGGCGGCAGAAACCATACAAGGCACCAAGCCATAGCACTTTATATAGTATGTATAGTTTACGCATGTTTCATGATAACTACTTACGTATGTGATTGTTATGACCCTATAGGGTCATTATGTATTTTAGTGTTGGTATTGCTCTGCATTGTCTTCCTTCTGTATGTGTGTGTGTGTGTGTGTGTGTGTGTGTGTGTCCACTCAATCAGTCCCTCCTCACCACTCAATCACCCGCATGCAGACACACACACACACACACACACACACACACACACACACACACACAATGCAGGGCAATACCAACACTAAAATACATAATGACCCTATAGGGTCATAACAGTTATGTATTGCCATGCTTTTTGTTCTTGCTTATTGTAAATCGCTCCGGATTAAGAGCGTCTGCTAAATGCCTGAATTGTAAATTGTAATTGCCCAAATGTGCTGACATCATCACATTTGTGATGGCGGCTATTGCCGTTTTTAGCCCAAGGACTGTTTTTTTTTTGGCAAAACTAATGCTTGGAATGGATTCAGCATCATGAAAACCTGTTTGACACATCGCATGCTACTTAAAGCATGATGACATTTTGTTTTTTACCCCCTTTGTTAATGGTAGGGTCACATATTGCTTATTACATGCTGGGGCCGGTGGACCCATACTCAACATTTCTTTTTTTTGTCAAATAGGTTTTTATTGAGAACAGATTATAAATTGTTGTATTTCTACAGGGCCCATAAATTAGAGCTGGCATACTTGGTCTGCATATTGAGACAGGTAGATATGTAGGCACGGTTGAGGAGGATAGATTATGTAGTCTGTGTGATCTAAAGGAAATTGAAAGTGAAATGCATTTTGTTTTTTATTGTCCATTCTACAACTCAAATTAGGGCGAGACTTCTTAATACGATGGATCCAAATCATAAATTGATATGGTTGGAGGACTTTAAGAAACTGAAACGCCTATTTAAAAAGTACACCTTTTCATTTGCCTCATTCCTTGAAAAGGCCTGGTCAATGAGGAGGAGAGCCATTTACATGGCCTTGTTTTATTTGTTTTAATTTTGTTCAAATACTGTACAAATATGTATTCATGTATTTAATAATGCATTATGGAATATGAACAGGAAGGACTGTAATGTCAGTTGTTCTTAACGTACCGGTACTTTGTTAAATGTGTCATAATCCCATATGGGATGAGCCCAAGTGGCATGACACGAAAATAAATGTCATTCATATAGTATGATGATGATATGCTCATAGTGCAGCATGACACGCTATAAGCTTGCATATCTGCTATCCGATATAAGAAATGTGACTGTATTACACTGATGCTTTCCTGTTCTTAACAAATGTGTCTATAGTCTTTGTATTTTTCAGACCGTCCAGATACGATATGGAGGAGTCCACAGACTTGCAGCTGTACATTTATGGCCACTACACCATTAAATACAGCCATGCCCATGGACATTAACCAGACTGCTAACATGGATTCACTCACATGTTGCTCCACGCTACATTTGAGTGAATCCACGTATCAGTCTGATACATGCCTAGACTCCTGGCTTCACTGGAACTCCATCTCCATGCGCAGCCTGGGAGCAGATGTGTCTATTATTCACCAACTCACTCACCAAGTCATTGTGAATTATATGGTTTTACAGCTAAATTAGGAAACAACTTCAAACAAATACTGTAAAATAAGGTACTATTTCACTATTATTATTGCTGTTATTATACTATTGGCATTAAAGTATTTTTTGCTATATTGGTTTACCTATTTAGGGCTCACCTCATTCAGATAATAGGATGATAATAAATTATATAGCACATTTCCAGACATAGTCACATAGTCAACTATACTTTAGAGACCAGGATTACTGCATTTTGTGAGGGGACATGGGGAGAACATGCAAACTCCACACAGAAAGGCCCTTTTGCAAACCCCCGCAAAATATTTAATGTGCAGGGTTCCCATTCACTCCAGTATGAATGCAATGAAGCATGCTTTATTAACAACAAGTTAACATAACGAGATAATAAACTCTCTCACTATAAGCCTTATAGCAAATGTTGGTATAAAAGTATTTATTTTATGGACATTCAGTGACAGTTTCTCTTCTCAATCTGGAAATCAAGTTGTTGTTTTTTTACTCTATGGTATGATAGAGCAGAACAGGTCCTTTAAAAAAAATAGAATATGTTGCTGTACTTGGTGGACTAAGTCTGACACCTCTGGGGAGGGATGGCAAAGGGCACCTGCTTTGTACTCTTTCGGGGCCATTAAAGTATATATTATATTGAAATTTTATTTCCTTTAGAGGATAGCCCCTTGAGATGTATCATCTCGTTTTAGAGGGGGTCCTCTGCAATACTGTCCTCTGCAATACTGGCACACTCGCTGTCGGTCTTTTCTGTTTTACATTCATTACAAATGCTGCCGTTCTTGCTAATACTATGAGCAATGTAGCCCGCTAGGGAGAAGAGAATGTTCTTTTCAGTTTTTGTAAATTCGGGTGCAGTTTTGTCTTCCAACAGCTCCACACAGATATACTGTAGCTGAGGTACGACTTTCATGATGGCTGAGATCTTCTCAAAGTCTTCACCACCGGTTCCTGTGCTAACTGCTGCACTCGTGACAGCTAAAGAGAGATAGACAGATAGGGACAAAGGTTAAGGGAGAAGAAAGATAATGAGTCACTAGTACTACACAATATTAAGTTAAGAAAATACTGGGATAATAATGCCATTATTTATACATGGATCTATACATTTGGGCTTCCTTTTTGAGAGGAAGCCCTGAAGGGGGGTCTTAAGGTCTTTAACATGTTCTTTTCTAGAAATATGTCTGCCTTCAAGTCAAGATTACATTCTGTAAAAGGGGTTTTACACTGCATGTAGATGCGTTTGGTCTAATTGTGCAAAGCTAGAGCCATCTCAGAAAGATGACCAACCAACATGTAGGCTCTACGGGTGTCATATTGTGACAATACTCACACAACACTATGCAGTATCATAGTGTTATACAATACAGTACCTACCTGTGGTCAGTAATATGTGGGTGTGAAGTGTGGTTTACATTATAGAACATTTTGCAAGTAACACTCAAGTGTGAACCTGCTACAGTAGGTTCTGTTGACAGGCTTGTTAACAGGTTATCTGAGGGTCATGCATGGTCAGTGAAATCAACGACATGAATTAATAATTGGCTTTGGATGCTTGAAAATGTTAATATATTATCCCACGGTGCTGTGAGGATGGGCTAATTCCAGTTCTGATCAACGAGTTGTGTGTTACCCCTACCATATTATAACACTGTTCCTGTTTTAATTAAATCACTATTGCTTTAAACACACTGAGTTCAGGTGGTAGCTCAGTTGCAGGTTCTTTATTCTGCATTCATAATAAAAGATAGTTGTATGTCAGCGAATGTGGACATCAAAATCACATTTCTGTCTCCTTGGGGATCCTCCATTGCTCTCAGAATGAGATAATATACTATTCTGACTGATTCAGTGATCTTATATAGTGGATACAGTTTACATAAATAAAACCAAATAAAACAAGACTGTTATCTTAATATAAAATACAGAATATAGCCTATAAAATACATGTAGCATATTTGACCATGAACTGTTAGCTTTAATATTATTTTAAATTATGTATCAAGTCACATGAATGTAGACCATGATTATGTCAGCACATGTAGACACTTTTCTGTCTGGAAAGACATGTCAACTAGTTTAGATAAACACACACACACACTGCACTTAGGCAAACACTTTTTAAATGTCTACAATAAAACAAGGCTGCTGCTGTGCTGATCCATATTTATGAAACAAATCAACTTACCAGTTATCACCAGTGCCCATTGCCCAAGCATGCAATTCTATGAAACATCAATAGGTTACATTATCATATCTTAGCGAAATCGCACTAAAACACATTGATAAGGTGATTCAAATGAAATCTGTTGATAATAACAGGCTATTTGTATTAAAAGACATGCATATAGGCTGTTATCGCGAGAATCTCAGTTCTTAACAGCTTGTCAATGAATTATCGCGATACTGTCAGCTCAGAAACTCTTATTGTGCTCTTTCGAGACGTCAATATATATCGTTTGCAAATCATAAAACATAGTATCCGAAAATAACCTGTGACATGTCTTCTTTCATCTGTCAGCATCGATTATTTTTTAGAAGGGCATAGTCATTAATATCGATGTTTGTTCATGACTTGTCCGCTGGACTCCATTCGGATCCATGCAGTCTGTCAACATCCGGTTCAGGAACTGTCCCTAATCGGCGTCCCCAGTAGCGCTAGAGGCCGCCATTACGCAGGCCCCATGAAGTCAACGGAGTTTGCAGAACTCTGTCTTTTCTAAGGCTCTGAGAGAGAGGAGTGTGTGCGTGTACATGTGTGCGTGTGTGTGTCAATTTAACAAAGGTGCAGACGATCAGAAATCAGCAGAGAGTGAGAGATGTTTGCGCTACTCTATGCCGTATTGAAGTGGACTCGGACCACTTTTTTTCTCCCTGGAAATAAAAACGTCTGGGTTTCCGAGGCTACACAACCACTAACGTTAACTAGAACACACACACACACACACCAAGCCATGGTAAAATAAATGTCTTTATTTTTTTTTAAAGAAAACACAACAGCAAACAGCTCCAAACTGGCCATAATCCTGGATGGAGGTTGGCTGTTCTGACGTTATAAGACAACATATTCATGGACGTATTTCCATAGGCAGCATGCAAAAGACATTTGACACTGATTGATTTAGTGGTTTGCGAGATTACTTACCAGAGACAGGAACAAACACTGTCTTCAGAATCAGTATTCACTTTCCCTCATGAATTATACATTAATTAGCACTTCATCCAGTGCCCTCACCAAATGAAACATATTATTGGCCTGACTCAAGCAGACATGGGTTATGCATTTTATGAAATGTGTGTGTGTGTGTGTGTGTGTGTGCGCGTGTGTGCATGTGTGCGTGTGTACACGGTAACACACACCACACAGTGCACACACACACTCCAGACTCCAGAGACACACAAGTGACAAGTCCCACTCCCAGGTCCGTCCCATGTGGCTCGACACAGCGGCCATGACCGGCGAAACTGCCCTCTCGCACGGCAGGAAAATAATTACACACTGGATAGAATCTCTCGACGGCTTGTTTAGTAAATGACACGTCCAGTTTAAGGGGTAAATATGTCAGTTGTGGAATCTGTATTATTTTTATTTTTACACGGCTACTTTTGATTTTTGTTTTCAGAACTCGCATCGTTGGTGCGGTGCGTTTGTGTGGCGTTGTTTCAGGAAATAATGATATGCATGCTCGACTCCGCCCCCTCCCCCCACACAACAACGGCTGCATTTGATGTTTCTTTTAATTTCTCAATTCTGATCAAATAAAATGACGAATGTGTAAACAATCAAGCACAAATGAAAATAGCAGATGTACAATCAAGCACAAATGAAAATAGCAGATGTACAATCAAGCACAAATGAAAATAGCAGATGTACAATCTCACAGCGACACGTTGTTGAGATTGTACATCTGTTATTTTAAAATATATATATATTTCTTCTACACGCACGCACGCACGCAAGCACGCACGCACACACACACACACACACACACACACACACACACACACACAAGGCGGAGACACCCATTCTTTCGTTTAGAGTTTCGTCATATTTATGAATCATGAAATGAAAATAAGACTTCATGGCGACGGGGGGAAGTAATCGTGATTATGCAAACGTCCTTTGGCGGCGACGGAGTCGTGTACGAGTACGGTGACTGTGCTGAAACAAGTAAGTGATGCAGGCCGTGTGATTGCGGGAGGGGGTGGAAGGCAGGATATATGTGAAATGGAGCGGAGAGAGAGAGAGAGAGAGAGGGAGAGGGAGGGGGGGGGGGGGGGGTTGAGCGGTCTGCTTTATCCCATTTTGGGCGGGAACCCCTTTTGGTGTTAACTATTGAAAAATAGCAGATCTACAAGCTCATAGCGCGCCACCGAGTGGCGCGCTATGAGCTTGTAGGTCTGCAATTTTTGGAAAATCGAAGAACGACTGACATAGAAACATAGCTTTTTCAGAAAACTGTCAGGATGTAGAAGACATTTTTTAGAATCTGATCTCAGGTCAAAATGGGTTAAGTACCAGACACACAGGGCATTAGACAGGAGCGATAAAGTACAAATATACCTCCACATGATACTTATGTACAGTACTTTCCACCACAGCTGGTTTATGTTCCAGACACAGGGCCTTAGACGTGAGCCATGGGCAGAGATGGGCAAAATACATTGAAAATGTATTTTGTTACAAAATACAAATACTGGGTCACAGAATGTATTTAAATACAAAATACAAATACTGGTCTGAGAAATGTATTTGAGATACAAATAAGTATTTTGTATTTTGAAAATACATGAAAATACATTTTCATTAAAATGTAAATTCATAATTAATTGCCAAATATTAAATTGATGACCTGTCAGAATGTCTAATACATTGAAGGTTATTAAGAATGATACACTTTATATTTTAAGCAAATCAATGTGCTATAACTGTATCAAACAGGACCCACAAAGGAATGGATTGGCCATCTGATTCATCACTGTCACTCCTCTTTGACTTCTACCTCAAGAAAAATGTAGAAAGAGATTGATTGATTGATTGATTGATTGATTGATTAGGCCTACCACCAATTTACATTTAAACCAACAATAAAAAACAAGATAAGTAAACAAGATACTAATGACTAAGATGAATAGATTATCAATTAAAGGAGCATTCAGTGATTTGGAAAACCCCCCGGTCTTCCCCGGTAACAAGATGTGCACATGCAGTGCCGATTCTGGCCTCCAAGGGGCCCTAAGCATAATTGTAGCAAGGGGGCCCCCCATGAAAAAATGGGGGGTTTTGAAACAGTTTAAAACAGTTTTAAGTAGACAAACAGAGCAGAATAAGGTATAAACATTTATTGTCTGTCTGTCTGTCTGTCTGTCTGTCTGTCTGTCTGTCTGTCTGTCTGTCTGTCTGTCTGTGTATGACAGACTGACTGGTATAAACAGCGCCCCCGGTGTAGAGGGATGGTATGACAGACTGGTATAAACAGCGCCCCCAGTGGGGAGGGATGGTATGACAGACTGGTATAAACAGCGCCCCCAGTGGGGAGGGATGGTATGACAGACTGGTATAAACAGTGCCCCCAGTGGGGAGGGATGGTATGACAGACTGACTGGTATAAACAGCGCCCCCAGTGGGGAGGGATGGTATGACACTGGTATAAACAGTGCCCCCAGTGGGGAGGGATGGTATGACAGACTGACTGGTATAAACAGTGCCCCCAGTGGAGAGGGATGCTATGACAGAGAGACTGGTATAAACAGCGTCCCCAGTGGGGAGGGATGGTATAAACAGCACCCCCAGTGTAGAGGGATGGTATAAACAGCGCCCCCAGTGGGGAGAGATGGTATGACAGACTGACTGGTATAAACAGTGCCCCCAGTGGAGAGGGATGCTATGACAGAGAGACTGGTATAAACAGCGTCCCCAGTGGGGAGGGATGGTATAAACAGCACCCCCAGTGTAGAGGGATTGTATAAACAGCGCCCCCAGTGGGGAGGGATGGTATGACAGACTGACTGGTATAAACAGCGCCCCCAGTGGGGAGGGATGGTATGACAGACTGACTGGTATAAACAGTGCCCCCAGTGGAGAGGGATGCTATGACAGAGAGACTGGTATAAACAGCGTCCCCAGTGGGGAGGGATGGTATAAACAGCACCCCCAGTGTAGAGGGATGGTATAAACAGCGCCCCCAGTGGGGAGGGATGGTATGACAGACTGACTGGTATAAACAGCGCCCCCAGTGGGGAGGGATGGTATGACAGAGAGACTGGTATAAACAGCGCCCCCCAGTGGGGAGGGATGGTATGACAGACTGACTGGTATAAACAGTGCTCCCAGTGGGGAGGCTGTGTTGTGGCTTTAGTCACAAACTTAAGCATAGCCCCTGGAAATTATAGATACAAACACAAGGATAAAAAAAAACTCAATTGTATATATATATATATATATATATATATATACACACCCCCGCCGCCCCCCCACTTTGAAAGGGGGGCGTTTCCGCGTGGTGGAAATGTCTACTACGATAGGCCTGTCCTTGATTCTGATCACTAAGGTACGCTGTTGGCGGAAGATTTCACCATTGAGCAGCGTTACACTCACTGCGCAAATAACGTAAAAAGCCCCCACGGCTCCGCCCGCCCTGTGCTCACCGTTCCTTGCCAGGCCTCAAACGGCCTGGCCAATCAGCAGCGGCTATCCCGCCTCTAGCTGCTGCTGATTGGCCAGGCCGTTTTGTGGCCGGGCATCAAGTCTGCCTGAGAGTTCCCAGATGGGAGCAGAAGGGGGGAACCCAGTGTACTCTCTGCTGCCCCATCTGGCGGAGTCAGGTTATGTGTTTTGCCCCTACAGTTTAAACCTGAGGCTGTGTAAAATGACATTAAAAAGTATTTTATGTATTTGAAATACAGAAGATACTAGATCTGAAAGTATCTAGATACAAAATACATCTAATTTCTTCCATCCCAGCAAAATACAAATTACAAAATACAAAAAAGTATTTCAAATACGTATTTCAAATACATGTATTTCAAATACTGCCCATCTCTGGCCATGGGACGTGCTGTTGTCCTCCATGTCGTGGTGGGACAGAGTGAGGCTGGGTAAAGATGTTCACCGGTGTGTATGCATGCCCAGCCTCGAGATGACGGAGCTGTAAAGGGCCCTATTTTTTGCGTGTCTTAATCACTTAACCTATTTAGGCCTGACCTCAAATTTTTCCTCCAGTTTTCTGAAATAAATATTTTCACGATTTAAAAAAAAAAGCAGACCTACAAGCTCGTAGGTCTGCGAGTCAATCCAGTGGGTGGATTGTTGTGGAGACCCACAGGTCTTCAAAGGTTAGTAAAAAAATGCTCGCAATCACTGGCAAGGGCAGCTATAGACTATGTTGTAACTCTGGCAGTTAATGAGTTTACACATTCGTAATTTTATTTGATCAGAATTGAGAAATGAAAAGAAACATAAAATGAAGCCGTTGTTGTGTGGGGGGAGGGGGCGGAGTCGAGCATGCATATCATTATTTTCTGAAACAAAAATCAAAAGTAGCTGTTGTACTAGGTGTAAAAAGAATACAGATTCCACAACTTCATGCATATTTACCCCTTAAACTGGACATGTAATTTACAAACAAGCCGTCGAGAGATTCTATCCAGTGTGTAATTATTTTCCTGCCGTGCGAGAGGGCAGTTTCGCCGGTCATGGCCGCTGTGTCGAGCCACATGGGACGGACCTGGGAGTGGGAGCTGTGTATCTCTGCAGTCTGGAGTGTGTGTGCACTGTGTGGTGTGTGTTACCGTGTACACACACACACACACGCACGCACACACGCACACACGTTCACGTACACACTGTGACTGCACACAGTGCTGTGGATGGACAGTGACGCTGAATCTGTCAGATCTGTCAGTCGGAACGAACCGAAGCGTCAGTTGAGGTGGAGGATCTTTCACCTTCCCATGTCACCCGCAGATGTGAGTGGATGTATGAGCCTGGAGCACAAAGTCCTCCTACGCGCGTGTCGTGTCGCTGGTGTCTGTCTGTCTGCTCAGCGTATAGCCTCTCTCTCTCGTCAACATGATTGTTGCACACTGCACAGTATACGCCATTTACCAACTCGGTGTACAGCCGACCGAACTGCTCAGCCTGATATTCCTGAAGTAACCTAAGTAAATTATGCCAACACGGTTAAACCTAACCTTATTCCTAACCTTAACCTCAGTAAAACCTAACCCTATACCTAAACTTAACCCCAAAGCCTAAACTTATTTCTAACCTTATTCTGAGTAAAACAAAATAAAGAATACAAGAACCGCCGCACCGAGCGGTCGGCGGGGGAAAAAAAGAGGGTGAGATGGATTATGGGCGACGGTACCTGTTACTAGAGGGCAGCACGGGTCCATCCGGAACCGAATACCCGAGAGCCGAACCGAGAACCGAGCCGGTTCGGGCCCAAAATATTGACTTGTCCCTCGGGCAGGGTCGGATCCATTCCAAATTGCCGCGGGTCTGGGTCGGATCGTCTGAAATGCAGATACCCGAAATTACTCGTGAGGATCCGAGCTTTATATATACAAATAGAGTCAACGAGGGCTGGGTCTCGTCATGCACCTCGACATGAGCTCTCTCTCTTTCGCTTTGTCTCTCTCTCTCACCCCAATCCCGACACACACACACACTTACTTTGCTTACTTGCTTATGGCAGTCCATCGATGTCGATGATGACGTTGCTCCAAATATAGTTAGGGATGATTATTGTTGTGTCTGTCGTCTGTGCATAGCCAGGTGGCTGTTCAGACCGATGCGTGATCCGCAGACTTTGTCACAGGAGGGGCAGGGGAAGGCAGCAGTGGTGGTCGGTGGACCTTTGGCACGTTGGTGCCTCTGTGCACGCCGCTGTACTCTCCTTTCTGTGAGCTTCTCCTGAAGATGAGTGATTCCCTGGTGACAGGTAGAGCTCCAGGTGTGGCGATCAACAGCCAGGGACTCTAGTGCTGGAGGTTTGATATCACATTTCTTCAAGAGGGTTTTTTGATGTGGTCCTTGTACCTCTTTTTTGGACCCCCAGCAGCCCTTTGACCGGCTTGAAGCTGGCCATACAGGATCTGTCGGGGTAGGCGGTGGGCTGGCATACGGATCACATGCCCGACCCATCTGAGGTGTTTTTGGCCAAGGAGTGCTGTAATGCTGGGTGTGTTGGTCCGGTCGTATATTTCAATGTACGGCACCCTGTCGGCCCAGGTCAGACCCAGGATCCTTTGGAGGCAGAAGATGTGGAAAGCCTCTAGACAGTTTATGTGCCTCTGGTAGGGTCTCCAGGTTTCAGAGCTGTAGAGCAGTGTGGAGAGGCAGACTGCCTTGTACACAGCTTCCTTAGTGGAGATGGTGAGGTTCCTGTTCTGAAAGACCCTGGACCTTAGCCTTTGTCACCTTTTCGCTTATAGATCGTTATGATGTTGGCATCCTTCCAATCTTGCGGGATGACTTCTGCTGACCAGATGGTGGTGATCAGCTGGTGCATTCTGCGGAACAGAAGATATCCACCATGCTTCAGGATTTCTCCCGGGATCTCGTCAAGGCCTGGGCTCTTGTTGTTCTTTAGCCCGTTGATGGCCTTGCGTACCTCTGAGAAGCTGGGTGAGGAGTCCAACGTGGCTACAGGGGGCAGGCATGGGAGGTCGGAGAGTATGTCCATTTGTATAGGGTTTGAGGTGTTCAACAGGATCTTGAAATGCTCAGCCCATCTGTCCAGGATCTGATGTTTGTCCTTGTAGAGGGTGGCGCCATCTGTTGACCTGACCGGGGTGATGTTCTTTTTCTGTGGGCCATAGATGGTCTTGATGGAATCATAGAAAGCATGTGAGTTGACACACACACACACACACACACACACACACACACACACACACACACACACACACACACACACACACACACACACAGCTGGCTATATTAATGCAATCATGGCAACCCCAATGTGGGACTAACCTTCCTACCAGGCTTCCCACCCCGGAGGAAAAATGTGGGACAGTTTTGTTGTGATTGTCAACAGCTCTGGTAAGAATGTCGCTGCGCTAAAATTAGCCTATGCAAGTTTGCAACCCTCTCGAGAGGCGGGGTGCAGTCGCTCATAGAGAGCAGTCTCATGTCATGTTAAAGCATATAATATTGCAGAGAACACACTATGGGTCCGGATCTATATCGGATCGGATCAGCGCCGTTTTGGTCGGACCGGTTCAAAACAGTCAAATCCTTCTCCGTTTCGGACCGGATCCAAAACTTTCGGGGCCGTTTCGGACCAGGTGCGGCCAATTACAATGTTTCTCGCATCCGTAGCGGTTCGGTTCTGATATCACCGGTCCCGTTTCGGACCGGGTCCAATTTTATGGACCCGTGCTGCCCTCTACCTGTTACCTTCTCTCTCACTCAGTCTATAGCAGTTTTTTCAAGTCAAATGTAGTGTTTTAGAGACAGTATCGAAGTCACGCTGGAGCAGAAGCCCCCATGCAAGAAAGGTTGATGTGGCAATCAACAACGCCCTCCGGATCATAACGGGATGCCTGAAGCCCACCCATGCGTCCCACTTGCCAGTCCTTGCGGGAATAGCTCCGGCCGGCCTCCGACGGGAGGCTGCCACCCTCGTCCTGGCCAGGAAAGCCCAAAAGCAGGACTGGCACATCCTGCATGGCACCACCACAACTCCAGCGCCTCCAAGCAGACTCAGGTCTCGTCACCCCTACAACAGGGCAGCACAGGAGATGCTCAACTCCACCTCTGAGGACATCTCCAGAGATGCATGGCTGGCAGCAGCGTGGAAGCAGGAGTGGGAGTCAGCCGGGCCCTCCCGCATGCATCGGTACATCTGGGAACCAGGAGATGGCGCCATAGGAGGAGATGACCTACCTCGCCAGCAATGGACCACACTGAACCGCTTAAGAACTGGGGTTGGGCGCTTCAATGCATCAATGCAGAAGTGGGGATTAGCGGACAGTGCGGCATGCGAGTGCGGTGACCCTGAGAAGTAGCCTGGCTAATAAACCAGACTCAAATCACACTGTCGTGTGGTATTTGAGTCTGGAGATGCTGTGTATGGATCTTGTTTCCCGGGGGGCGGGTTCAAACATTTTCTCTTTGACGCAATTGGTCAGAGCTACTGTCAGTCAAAGGTCTCAAGCATTGAACGTCACGGTACCAAGGCCCGCCCATATTGCATACCGTGTCCCGATTGGCCACACCAGTTCTCTGGTGTAGGAAATGGGCGTACAATATTGAACCTCTCCAGACCGTAATCCGACGGCTGATTCGGTCTGGCTTATTAGCCAGGCTACCTGAGAAGACCGCCGACCATATCATCAACACCTGCCCCTTATACAGACCACCCTCGGAAGCCAGCCTCTTTGACCTGGGACCAGAGATGCGGGCGTGGCTCCACGACACCGAGTTGGACCTCTGACGTTACACGAAAGAAGAAGAAGTCACGCTGAAACAACAGCGACATCCTCGTTCGTAGTAGGTTGTTCTCCAGTCTCCAGGTGCTCCGGCGTTTCCACCCCGGAGCTGTCGTAGCCGAACAGGGCGAGCCGAGCACGGGAGGAGAAAAGTAGACCCTGGATTCTAATCTATGGCGGCTTGCTTGTAAACGACTTATAATATCCAGGGGTAAATATGACATGAAGTTGCAGAATCTGTATTATTTTTTATACCTGCAACAGCTAGTTTTACATTTTGTCAGCATTCTGTGTCAGCATTCTGTCAGCATTCTGTGGTGTTGTTTCAGAGAATAATGATATGCATGCTCGGCTCCGCACCCTCCCTGCACTGTACCACACCGCCGTAATACAAATATATATATGAAACAGATATAAATTATGAATGCGTACAGAGTGAGCAAATATGTAATGAGTGGCGCCAAACATTTATTTTCTATCCAGAAAGTACACCAAAATAGCTACAAAAACAGCTGAAAGTTCTCAATCCACAAGCCTATGAGCAAATTGTAGTGACACATTTATACTATACTATACTATAATCTAAGTTATTTTGGGTGTCCTGTCCCTTTAAGTTAGATCACACTTGTATGCAACATATTAATGTCTGATACCTCGTATGCACTGAAAATACTGTGGCGAAAGAATAAATTAATCAATACCTGGCAGGGAATGTGTTAAGCGTGTTGTGCAGTCAAGCACAATTCCCAACCATTTTGGATCAGTAATGAAATGTGTGAGTGGCATATTGTTGCACTCTTCAGGTGCACAAACAGATAACATGCTCGCAGTCTCTTGGCGGTATAATGTTTGGGATGCCCTAATACAATAGGGCATCTCTGTAAAGTGTAAACCAACAAAAACAGAAAATGAATGGTAATAGACTCCAGATCCTATTCAAAGTCTTTTCATTTGTCATTCTGCTTGTTCACGTGCGCCAGGTGTAGAAAGAGATAAGGCTCGCTGTATAAAGTTATCTCACGCTTGGTGTGGCCCACTGGAATACGAATGGTCTGCAGCTCCTCATGCAGCATTTCATTTACCGCACAATTTCACATTTAACAAACCGCCGAGGAGCCAACAAGGGATACCGATGAGGGTCTGTGCATCAGAGAGGCACGGCATGAGACAAAACGAGAGAAGATAAACAGAGAGAGAGAGAGAGCGAGAGAGAGAGAGACGGAAAGACAATTGAGGCAGGTTAAGTCTGGTATTCGAGACCGATTGAAACGAATCAATATCCAACACATATAGTTGGACTCATTTATGTTTACAAACCAGACCCACAGAAACGCGCCCAGGGTGCCGGCCCGGTTCCGGCGAGCTGCCCCGTGTACGGAATGGTTGAGAAATGACAGAGTTACCGTGTGGGGGTCCCCAGGGGGTCCCTCTACTGTACTGTACTGTACTGTACTGTACTGTACTGTACTGTACTGTACTGTCACACCCGAAATCCTCATATATACAGTTAATGTATATGTGTGTGTGTGTGTGTGTGTGTGTGTGTGTGTGTGTGTGTGTGTGTGTGTGTGTGTGTGTGTGTGTGTGTGTGTTAGGCTGCGCAACAGTGACACTATTTCCTTGCTCGAACACAGTCAGGGACCCAGGCAGGGCCTGACCCAGGGACCCAGGCAGGGACCCAGGGACACAGCCAGGCAGGGACACACATAGCTGTCTATAGGAGTGGTTGCACCACTCAATAAAATGGCTATACTTGTAAAGACAAGTAGACAATAGTCAGACAAATTGAACATCACACTTTATGAGCTTGCAGAGGAGCTAGCTGTTTTTATGTTTTGTTTTTTTCAGTGGACTGTATTGCCGCACACGTTTAAAACGGGGAAATCTCTAGCCACAACAAGCCTCTAAATGTCTATAACCCTAACCATAAGCGGATATCCTTTCAATAAAGGTACTACACGTAGGGGTGTAGCGACACATTTTAACAGCAATACGATACGTATCACGATACATGGTTGATGATACGATACAATATGGACAATATTGGTTCATTATGGCGAAACGATACGATACTATACGATTCAATGATTTTAAATAGATATACAGTAACTATTTACTAGCAAAGGGAAAATGTATGAATTTGTATGTAAATAAGTAAACACAGTGATTCTCTGGAAAATACATAGATATTAATGTAATTAAACCAGCTTTTTCTTTTTTTTCTTCTTAAAATTGCTAAATATCCCGCACAAAAACCGTAGTGTTGATCGATTATTTGCATTTCAAAACAATTCGATACAGATTTGCATTGCAAAACGATATGGTACTTCGATTCTTGAAAATGAAATCAATTTTGCGATGAAGTTACTATATGGTTACACCCCTAACTACACGCATGCACGCACGCACCTGCACGCACATCAAGGATGCGATCATGCGATCAAATATGGAAAAAAAATAAACTAGAAAAAGTGCCCCTCGGGGCACAGGTCTCCACCAGTGCAGGTCAGGTTGTGGCCTCCTGGTGGCGCTATAATAGGCCAATGTGAAAAGGGTGACATTTCTTCTTACGCCTTGGATGGCAATAGGATGATTTGAGGCATTTTGTTCCAAAAATGTGTTTTGCAAAAATCCACCTGTTGGTGGCGCTATAACAGGCCAATGTGAAAAGGGTGGGATATATTCCTCAGCCAAGTAGGAAAGTCTGTGAAAGATTTCACGTAAATTGCACGCTGCGTTCATGATTTGAGGCTTTTTGTTCAAAACGGGCCAATCTTGCAAACTTTGAAAGCCAATGATAGCCAATTAAGATGGAATCTGAAATATCGGACAGATCCGTTTTGAACACATGACTGTAGAGATAGTGTGTAACGATTTGACAGAATGTGTTTTTCAAAAGTTGGCCTCCTGGTGGCGCTATAACAGGCCGTTCTGAAAATATGGGGCAGAGGTTCATCGTTGGCATCCAGGGAGTGTGTGTGGAAAATTTTGCACCAACCGGGTTAACGGTGCTGAAGATTAGCTGTTAACAGACACACACACACACTAGGGTTGGGTGACGATACGAATCTATCGTCAATCGCACATTTACGAGTCCAATTGCCGAATATTTTTATTAGGCGATTTTTCGGGACGATTTTTCTTTTGCAAAATATTAGCCCAATTAACCTGTAAAGTGTGAGCAACATGTGAATCAATTTGGGCCAGCAAAGTAGTAACAGCGTGTAGTAACACTGCTGTCTCGTGTCTCATCACAATCCCAATGTGCCACCCGTGAAGTCGGGGGGAAAAAAATAAAAAAACAGGCTGCTAGTGTTAGTGTAGGCTCGGGGATCGTTAGCTTAGCACTTCACCCCACTGATTGAACTTCATCTGCGCCTGTAATCTAGGTTATTTTTTTATTGACAACGTGAACGAACCCCGACACCAGCGCTGCAAAAATAGACAGATCTACAAGCTCTCAACGCGTAGCGACCGGCGCTGCAAAAACAGGCAGGATGCGATGCCTTGAGAGCTTGTGGATCAGCAGCAGCCCGGCCGCAGCAGCATGGGGGCCGGCGCTCCGAGCCTCCGACGGTGCGGGGAGGCAAGACTTCTCCGGGGAGGAGGAGAAGTTACTAGGGCAGGCTACATGTTGCTGCGGCTAACAACACTGTCACCAGCCAGTGGTTGTGATGTTAGCTTGGCTTGCAGCTGCTTGTCCGTTCCAACTTCACTTCATCTCCACCTGTAACTTATTTCTTATTTTGCGCTGCAAAAATAGACGGATCTAAAAGCTCTCAACGCGTAGCGAACGGCGCTGCAAAAACAGGAAGGACACGGCGCCTTGAGAGCTTGTAGATCTGGCTTTTTTGCGACCTGTAGTGAGCTGTTCTCACTTTACTTTTATGACACGAATATATCGTCCATCGGTGATTTTTGGACGGACGATGGGCGATTGAAAAAAATTGGCATATCGCCTAACCTAACACACACACACACGCACGCACGCACACACACACACACACACACACACACACACACAGACGGAGTGCAAAACATACTCTCTCCCCATGCCTTCGGCCTGGTGGAGACAATAAGCGTGGCATGAGGGCTATTTTGGTTAAGTAAGTTGGCAGAAAATAATGAGCTAACCAAAATGGGTGCAGTACTTAGTTTAGACAGTTTTTGGTTTAGACTAGTCATTGGTTAGACCAGTCATTAGTCCTACAACTACAACCTATCTCAAACCCTCACCCTAAACCTAACCTCCGACGGGGCAGCACACCTAAACCTAACCTCTTAACCCATGTCTAACCAATGACTAGTCTAAACTAAGTATGCACCCCGAATGAAGTCATATACTATTCTACTATTATACTATTCATAGACTTGCTGATGTAACCACACATTATGTTGACATGAAGCAATTATTATTGGACCTTGGACATACAAATACACAAATATTTAGTTTTCTTCCACCCATAATGATCAAGGATATCCTTTGAAATTGTGAAAAACATATTTTTCATTTCAGCTGGTCTTTGACACTTTGTTGAAAGTAATGAGATTTTTTAAATATATTATATATATATATTGTATTTGGTTTTGGTTACTTTCAACATATGAATTGTGCCAATGCCATAAATCAGATTTCAGGTACCAGTAGCCTAGATGCATAATTTACTTGCATACACCAGGTTGAGCTCGCTGGGGTGATGATAGCCAATCAAATCCCAATAAATCATCTAAACCTGAGGTGACAATATTGGACAATGACTGTCCAAAAGCATTTACCGTTTTGAACGGTTGATAGGTTTAGAGAGCCGAATTTGCAAATAGAATAGAATAAAGAGAGAGAGAAAAAAAAAGAAAAAATCCAAACAAGAAGGTGTGTGTGCATTTGTGTGCTGTATGTGTGACTCGATATATTTAGGCAATGGGGGGCACGGTGGCACAGTCGGTAGTGCTGTCGCCTCACAGCTGGAAGGTCTTGGGTTTGATTCCCGCTGGGGACGCTGTGGGCGTGTTCCCTCCTCCACGTCATCAGTGCCCATACCCTAGTATGTAAGTAAGTATAGGTGGGGTTGGCGAAAGGGCCTCTCTGTGTGGAGTTTGCATGTTCTCCCCGTGTCCCCTAGGGTAGGTACGCTCACAAAAACATGCAGTAATCCTGGTCTCTAAACTACCTCCCCCTGGCCAGCCGGGGCGGAATAACCATAGACATATAAAGGTATAGACGCCTCTTTCGGCTCTGGAGCGTATATGTGCTCAAGGGAGGGCAAAGAATTCCCGAGATTCCTTGCGAAGCCCTGCGGAAGTACGAGTGTGCGTCAGAGCCATAGCACAGAGCGCATGTTCGGGTCTGATAAGTCCCGGGAAAAGATGCGCTGTGATTGGCCAGTAATCACTTGAGTGGCAGCGTGACGTAATGTGCCTTCCATTCTTCCGGCGTACTTCCTCTCCCAGTGTTAATTCTTCCGCCCTCCCGTCGACACACACATCGCTCCAACGAACTGCAGCGGCCAATGAGGCATCCATTTTTGAGTGGTGTAAACCACTCCTACAACTGGCTTTTGTGTGCAGAAAAAAATGAGCATGGTTGCTATGTTCAAAATAATTTCTGACGTAATTAAATCACACCCGGGTGAACTGGATGACCGTAGCAACCATGCTCATTTTTTCTGCACAAAAAAAGCCAGTTGTGAAATCACATCCGGGTCTGATTTCATTACGTCAGATCAGAGCTGATCAGACTATATAAAACCTTACACCACTCAGTTCACACGGGTGTGATTTTTTTTTAATATAGAATGACGTGTTCCTTCCACGCGCTACGTGGCAGGAACACGTTTCCACCTGACCGGGGAAACTCTCCCGTCAGGTGAAAAGAAGCAGCTTGCCTGGACTCCTCATGCATAGAAGGAAGCACGAGGTCAGTCCGCTGCTCCCCAGCAGTTGGCAGAGGAAGTGTAGCGCCCAGGATTACATTAGATAATTGACACTGGGTGAAAAAAATGGGTTGCAAAATCGTGGGATAAAAATGTAATTAACACTCCCAACGCGGATCGCGTATCAATACGTTATCAATTAATCAAACGTCGGGTGCGGATCACGTATCAATACGTTTCAATCACTTTTTTATAGAATACTTTCATTCATCTTTTTACCCACCCGGACAATGAAGAACCATCGCCCTATCATTGCTGCTTACTCCCGCTCACGTGATCAGAAAAAAAAACAAAAAACAAAAAACCCCCTCCCCTCCTGAAAACAGGAGGGCTGGCCGCTTTACGTGTAGAAGCCAGTTGAACGCTGAACGGAACGCTGCCTATTGCCTAAACACATATGCACCAGATCGGCATTGCAATGCATAACATCTGCAACACACATGGACAGATGCATGTTTCCTTCTTCATACTGTAGCGACCAAACGATCCCCGAGCCTACAATACTACGAACAATAACCACCGTATCGAGGGGCCGCCACGACAAGACAGTGTTCCGTTGGTGGATCACGTATCGCCATGCAGAGCCGTCATAATCGGAGATCGCTCAGACGTGTGATTGTAACGCTTTTTTATTCATTATAATTGTAGTGATAAGACCGCAATGAACGCGTCGGGGACGTAATCGACCCGGGTGTAATGTATAACGAACTTTTCCGCGACCTAAACCGTGGTGTTGTCATCTGTGGAAGTCATTTTTTCCTTCTCGTCGACATCACAGCCGGGTGACGCTTTTTTCCCCCTCCATCGCCCCCAAGCTGCATGCCCATAGCCTGGCTTGGCCAGCCTCATAGCGGGGATTCACTGAAGATTCTTCCCCGGAGGAAACATCAGTGAACCCTCGCTATGAGTCTGGCCGTGCCAGGCTAGCATGCCCAGGCATGTTCCCCTACACTAGCTTGAAAAACAAAATCAGCTGATGACAACGCGTCTCGCCGTTATACTATAGTTCTGAACCGAACGGTGGAATGGGACTTTTTATAGCCGTACGGATCAAGACTTTTGCTGCCCAATGTGCCCATGACCCCCCCCCCAATGTTACTGCGATCAAAACAATGAAAGCAGTGAGATAGATTAGGCGAGGCGGCAATCATCATCAAAAAGAAAGCATAGTTATGAAGGTTTATAGTCAGACATTGACAGGCAGATATAACAATAAACACAATAAATATGCTATACATCCTATACATCGAATGAAAGCCCTGAATGTGTACTTTTACGAGGAAAACAGTAAACATTGATCCCATGTACAGTTTGTCATAAATTGGATACTGGGTGGATGCACATTGCGCCCACCAGATATAACTGCAGAGAAGACATGGACCCGAACTCAATATTCACAAAATAAGGCCTATAGCGACATATAAATACTATATACCGTATGAAACAGAAGACTCTCTGCTTTCATAAGGAAAAAAATTGTACTGTAATAATAAAAAAATCACACCCCTGTGAAGTGAGCAGTGCAACTCTACTTCTCTACTTATTCACTACAGCTCGCTATATACGGACTGAGGCAGAAAGTCATGTAAACCTTTTATTTACAGTTTGGTCTGTAAACTTCTACTGTAATAATAAAAATCACACCCCTGTGAAGTGAGCGTTGCAACTGTTCTGTACTTATTCACTACAGCTCGCTATATACGGACTGAGACAGAAAGTCATGTAAACCTTTTATTTACAGTTTGGTCTGTAAACTTCTACTGTAATAATAAAAATCACACCCCTGTGAAGTGAGCGGTGCAACTGTTCTCTACAGTTGCACCGCGCAACTATAAAGAACAGTTGCACCGCTCACTTCACAGGGGTGTGATTTTTATTATTACAGTAGAAGTTTACAGACCAAACTGTAAATAAAAGGTTTACATGACTTTCTGTCTCAGTCCGTATATAGCGAGCTGTAGTGAATAAGTAGAGAAGTAGAGTTGCACTGCTCACTTCACAGGGGTGTGATTTTTTTATTATTACAGTACAATTTTTTTCCTTATGAAAGCAGAGAGTCTTCTGTTTCATACGGTATATAGTATTTATATGTCGCTATAGGCCTTATTTTGTGAATATTGAGGAGTTCACGTCCATGTCTTCTCTGAAGTTATCTGGTGGGCACAAGCTGCATTCAATAACCAATTACTGTCTAACTGTAGATGGGATCAATGTTTACTGTTTTCCTCGTAAAAGTACACATTCAGGGCTTTCATTCGGTGTATAGGATGTATAGGATATTTATTGGGTTCAATTTTATATCTGCCTGTCAATGTCTCTGACTTTAAACCATCCATAACTCTGCTCGCTGTTCAAGATAACCACTTCCAGGCAAATGCAGGTGTTGCAAAAAGGTCAATATCTCCAGAATGGAACATGGTAAAATCAAAATGTATTTTTTTAATTGAAGTGGACAAGTTCAGCTTTCTTTTGATGTAGGCGTGTGATTCTCGCTATAAGAGAACATTTTACTGTGGGCCCCCGAACAAGGCCTTTGTGCAATGTTAAACGGCAGCAACATCCAAATAGGCCTGTTGAGATCTTGCAGCAATCAAAGTGTTAAGAATATATTTAGGCAAGTGTTGAACCCTTGGGCCCCCCATAGCCCAATTGCATTTATCATCTTCTATGACGACTTAAACATTGCTACTTGTACTGTCTCGGGCAGTTCATCCTTGACGAGTTTCTATCACAACCGTTAGCAGAATGGAGATGCTTTATTCTCTTAGAACAGCTTCTTCTCCAAAGAACTGCCTTATACGTATAGGGGCAATTCTAGAAGAAGTGCTGATCATGCTTCAGTGTCTTATAGGTCAAGTGCTGCAAAGGTGGTTCACTTCATCAATGATGACACTTTAAACTGCTGTATTATTGATCAAGTCGAGATCAAAGTGAGTTCTGAGCTGAATGTTATGCGGTGTGCCAGAAGTCCACTCAAGACGTATACACTCCGGTCGATGATATGGATTTAGTGATTTGTAGCTGTGTGCTTTAGTTGAACATGCCTTTAGATTGATTAGTACAACAGCTAATTAACTCTAGCACTGTGGATTTGGTAGGCCTATATAAATGAGTTGGAAGAAATTAAAAGGAGTTGTGTTGTCTCCGACAGGCCCGAGATGGGATTTATGGCTCTTTGAAGGGAGCCGGATCTCTGGGATCCGTTCAAAAGACTGGCTCATTAACTCTGCCCAGTGTCCCCCCAGTACCTCCCCAATATCTGCCCAGGGCCTCCCTAGTGACTCCCCACTCCCCAGTGCCTCCCCAGTGCCCAGTGTCACCCCCAGTGCCTCCACAGTGTCCCCCCCAGTGCCTCCCCAGTGTATCCTGCTTAGGGCGCCAGCTTGCTCATGACCGGCCCTGGTTGAAACCCCCCTGCCACCTTCCTCCTCTAAAAAGGAACGGCTCCCTACTGTGAACCGGATCCCATCGTTCCTTTCAAAGAGCCGTTCAAATGATCCGACTCGTTCACGAACGTCACATCTCTAGCCCGAAGGCTTCTTCAAAACATAAGTAACACGCCTTTATCAAGTTTATTTCCTAGTAAAATCTGGAACTGGAAGTGCATGCAGTGACCGATGCCGCAGGTCATAAACTCCTACAGAAAGAGAACCATATAACTGCAACGTTCCCAGTAATAAAGCTTGATTTAGACCTCGTCGTGCAACGCATGACGGAAATAGCAGATCTACAAGTGCTGTGAGCTTGTAAGAACCTGCTATCTTCGGTGTTGATAACTCCGCCATGTGGCGAAGTATCAATTCGGCATTTATAACACTTCTGAGTGGAGTCCTGCTCCGCATACCATCTGCTACACTCTTGCTTTATTTTGCTTTATCGTCTCTCCAATCCTCCATTCGGATGTAATAAAACAATCGTGAAAATGTGGCGCAATTCTTTGAATATTATATATTCTTTCACAGTGAACATTTTGAACTCATACCTTTTCTTCTGGGAGGTCCCTGGCTCCCTGGAACAAAATATTTTAGTCAGAGGGAGAGTCACACTTTTAATTTATTTTTAAACACTAATATTTCACTCTAAAATCCTCTATTTGGCCCTCATTCTAAATAACAATAAACAGTCCCTAAAGGATATGCACTGGGAGTGGGAAAGATACAGGACTGCAACCGTGTGTATTTGTGTGTGTGTGTGTGTGTGTGTGTGTTTTGTTATTTTTCATGTCATGGCAGATATGACTTTTTAGAACAAACGGAAAGGAGCGCACACCAGTAGTGGCGAGGTGCTGACCACAGGAGATAAAACTCAGGATATGACTTTTTACCATTCCTCGAGATCAGAATTGCCGTCATTTTGAGTTGTGTCCAAGGACGCGAATACAAATGTAAAGCCTATAGGCCTCTCTGACCCCTTCCTGTCATCACAGTTTGTACACGGCAGAGCCACAGGAGTCCTGACTCCTGCATTTGCTGCTCACGGGGCGAGGGACGCAGTAGTCACCACAGCACAGCCGAGCAGACCACTCTCTGCATCAAAACAGATTATTAGAGAGAGACAGACTGGGTAAGAAGGGGGGGGGGGGGAGAGAGAGAGAGAGAACACTCAAGGAAACGGCATGAGACAGAAGCCAAAAACATTACGTGTGAAGTGAGGGGCTGAAAAAGTGAGTATACTTTTAACCACCACTGGAAGAAAAGGAGGGAGACGGGGAGGAAAGGATTGAGCAACAAAAAACGAACGATAAGAGTCACACTCTGCCAAGGTAAAGTGATGACGTTACACTTCTGAGGATGCATGAGGACGTTACTGTATGTAGACTCCTGAGAGTGGAGCGCAATTGAAGGCTACGGCGCCGTGGCTGCACTGAAACATTTTGAAAGAGCAAAAGCCAATGGATAAACTCGCAAAAATCGCCCAGCCAACCGGCCAAGCCCCTATACGTCCCATGTTAGACCCAGACATGTTGTTTAATGTAAACTTGTATGATTCAAATGTCATCAATAGGCTTAGCAGGTGAGATTAAGCAAGGTTGCTAAAAGTTGCACGTTGAGCAATTTGAGTAATTAGCATAATGTTACCATACCACTAACATCCTATATAAGGCAAAACATTCTAAATTTCATCATTCTTTAAGTAGCATGTGACATATGACACTAGGGGCTCCAATTTTGTCGCAGCCTTTACCCGCAGCGCGGCCCGCAATTCAGCCGCTGCCTGAAAATTACGAATATAGGAGCTTTCTCATCCCGCGTCACCCGCTATATTTTTTGCCGACAGCGGTATTTGCGCCTAGAGGTGTGGTCATGGGCGTGTTGGCACGCTTTCCCCTAAATTGCTATTTTGGTCACATACATTTGGGAAGTCGCTAGTGGAGTTTAAAAGCACCCGTAAGCCGTGCCAAATTAGTTCGGTAGAGCGGTGCACGGCGCGCCGCACACGCCTCAATGGAGATGCCTGCAGGCACAGACAGGCTGCCTCATCTCTCCATATTCTCCTATCTCTTTGTAATTTTCCTATAATCAGCAGAAGTCGAGTGCCTGCCACTTCCTTGTGTCCATTGTGTTTATATAATTGTATAGTCAAATAAGTTATTTGTGCGCGATTCCATTTCCATTTGCTCTTTCAGTTCATGATCACCCCAGCAAATAGGGTTTATTGACCGAACTTTCCTTTTCGCTTCATACCGTTCCGTAGAGACGGCCTACACGCACGATCTATATCAGGGGTGGGCAACTGGCGGCCCGGGGGCCACATGCGGCCCCCACCTTCACTTAATGCGGCCCGCATGTTAATATCAGAATACTGATATAGTATTGATTTCAGCTGTTACAATTCCAATTACTTCATGACTAGTATTAAATGACTAGTAGCCTACTTAATGACTATAGTATTAAAATGTTCTTGTCTTTTTGTGTCCAATGTTATGTTAACACTTTATAAAGTTAACATAACTATAACTAAATGCATTTGAAATTCAATAAAAAAAGGTTACTTTTCAGGCTTCCAATTCAAAAATAGAAAAAATAGCTGATCTACAAGCTCAAAACGCGTCGTAATGCGACGCGTTTTGAGCTTGTAGATCAGCTGTTTTTGCTACGACAGTAATATGCACTGTGGCCCTCAGGAGTGAGTGTGGAAATATATTGGCCCTTGTCATCGTCAAAGTTGCCCAGCCCTGATCTATATACCAAAGGAAAGCCCTAATTTAAAAATGAGCAAGATTTGAGAGAGTTGTGACTCAAAGAAAGACGAGTGTTCTGGGCTCTGTACGTGTGGAGAAAAAAAAAGCGGCAGCGGCTATGAAGCAATATAGCACTAACGGGCAACGGTTAAGGGATCTCTTAAAGGGATCTCTTAAAGCCAAGACTGGTGATTGGTTAAATGTGGTTTAATTATTGCAACGCCCAAACCACACCTATGCACAATATAACGAGTAACGGAGGTGTTTAAGGGATTTAGACAGGTAACCAAAATACCAACTTTAGCGGGGGAACACCCTTTCCCCACTCCTAAAACCCCAAATAGTGGCTTTAGAAAGATGAGACAAAAATGGAGCCCTAGGGGTTTGTCATGATTCTGAATCCATTCCAAGCATTCGTTTTGCACAAAGAAACACTCCTTGGGCTAAAAACGGCCATAGCTACCTAGGGCGTTAATGTTGATCACGCTGCTGCAGTCCGGCCAAAAAGAGAGACAACAGCAAGAGGAGAGGCGTCAAAAGAGACAGATGATGGAGGGAGAGAGAGAGAGAGAGAGAGAGAGAGAGAGAGAGAGAGAGAGGTGATATGAGGGCAGAAGCTGTGTTTTTGTAATTAATTGTCACGACTGCACTTAATTGGCCTGGCGTGTTGATTAGTCATTACACAAATCAATTCCTGTGGAATAATTTCTCGGAGGACTTCACAAGTTAGGCTCTAGGTTTAGGTAGGCTATTATGAATGTAATTGATTCTCAAAGTGGGGTCATTTTAATCACTTCATTTATATGCATATCTACAAGTGCACAGCGCGTCACTTCGCTTGTATATCTGCTATTTTTTTTTTTAAATGTTTGAAAAATATTGAAAATGTTTGGAAGTGTTTGACTGTGTGTACTCTGTTGCTGTTTTTACATTTATGTTCAATAAACTATTCAATCAATCAATCAATCAATCAATCAATCAATCAATCACATTGATGTACAATGTGGTATCTGCATAGTGTATTGTATAATGCACAAAGACAGACAGTGCGTTATTACCTGAACTGAATAAAAGATGCACAAAGGCCCGGTATGGTTTGCTTCACTGGGATTTTTACTAGTTGACATTTTTTCATATTAGTTGTCGACTAGTTGAGTTTTACATTTACGCAATAAAGACAAAGAGGATACGTAATAATTACATTTGTATTTTGTAAAGCATTCTACTGTGGCATGTCACTATACGTAGGACCGCTGCTTATAAACATGAAAACAAATGGTTCATGGTGAAGGTTCATGTTTTATAACCTGACTCTGCCAGATGGGGCAGCAGAGAGTACACTGGGTTCCCCCCTCCTGCTCCCATCTGGGAACTCTTAGGCAGACTTGATGCTCTGGCCACACAACGGCCTGGCCAATCAGCAGCAGCTAGAGGTGGGATCAAGCCATACACAGTGCTGCCTTGATCCCGCCTCTAGCTGCTGATGATTGGCCAGGCCGTTTTGTGCCCGGGCATCAAGTCTGCCTGAGAGTTCCCAGATGGGAGCAGGAGGGGGGGAACGCAGTGTACTCTCTGCTGCCCCATCTAGTGAATGTGAACAGGGAGGTTAGATCCTGTCATCCTGTTAGATCCTGTGATCAAGTCCCGATTTACGTCCCAGTAGCTACCCTCGATCAGTCCCATTAGGGCAAGACCAAGGCCACACAATCCGTTGCTCCGGAACTACTCTGCCAGGACTGGGAGAACCAGATTATGGCGCGTGGAAGGACTAGGCTCTGTGGGTTGACTCCTGTCCGGGCCCCTCCTACGTCTCACCAGGTCCACTCCTGCTCTCACCAGACCCAGGACATGTGCGTTGCACCAGACTCCCAGCACCAGGCACTTCATTCAGGAGTGGTGGATTATAATGGCCCTCCTAAAGGTCTCACCGAGGGTTTTTTGGGCTGGGGCGCTAACCGATACTGCTCACCCGGGTGCCGTCTACATTCCGGCTGTCACCCGTCTCTCCGGTGGTCACCAGCATGCAGCAATGTTTTAAAGGTCTGAGTGAGGCCTTAGGGTACATTTTACTCTGAGATGTAGTGGAGGAGAAGTAAAAGTATTGGAAATTGGAAATACTAAAGTAAATACCTCAAATATGTACTTAAGTACAGTGTTATGCACCTGGCCTAGGCGGTGCCAAGGTACACAACAAAAAAACAGGGGAGACGCAGTTTACCAAAGAAATAGAACGATTAAACGATTAAACATAAACATTAAGTACATTAAGTACATTTTGATGCCGATACTTAAACGATTGAACACCATCATAAACATTAAGTCAAGTCAATTTTATTTATAGAGCACATTTAAAAATAGCCGAGGCTGACCAAAGTGCTGTACACCAACAAAAAACCAACAAAAAAAGTAAATATACACATTTTGCACAATATAAAATCTCAGTTCACAAAAGATATCACATATTGCTCAACACATCATGGTTATATAAAAACCCAAAGAGTAATGGCAGCAAATACAATTAAATAAGTGCATCAAATACAATAAAAGTGAGTGCATCAGCTAGGTAAGGCAGTAAAAAAGGGTCCAGCCAATTTCCAAAGAAGGATTAAAAGGCCTGGGAGAACAGGTGAGTTTTTGGTCTGCTTTTAAAGGTGTCTAGGGAGGGTGCAGATCTGATAATTAGCAGTAGGTTGTTCCACATATTTGGGGCGGCGACTGAAAAGGCTCGGTCACCTTTTGATTTAGTGGAGCAGATTACTGAAACGACCGTTCACTTGATCATACAAGCACCAAATTTGGCACACAGGTGCTTCAGAACCTACTCTCTCAGAAAAGTACGTTGTCCACTTGAAAAAAAACAAATGGACACCATTTTTCAAGATGGCCGCCATTTGAGGTGGTTTTAAACAGTGTTTGAGTTATATTGAGCTATAAAATCCTATTTTGATGGCCTATACATCAACATATATGTTTCTGAGTATGAGAAATCCAATTCTGCATTTAGAACATCAAAATTATTTAATATTATGATGATACAATGGGAATTAAACGATGAAGTGGGGCAGATTAAGTCCATATTCCATAATAATCCTTCATGTGGTGGTACAAGCACCAGATTTGGCACAATTGATGTCCAGGATGTACTTTCTAAGAAAAGTACGTTTTCCAGCTGAAAATCCAAGATGGCCACCAGTTTTCAAGATGGCCACCTCGTCAAATGAATAAGTAGAACTTTAGTGAACAGAAATGTGTGATCCACACATTGATCCAAACAAATGCATGTATTCTGACTGGAAGAACTGAATGGTGTCAATTTAATTCCAATATGGCCGCTAGTTTTCAAGATGGGGGCTATTACGCAACTCAAAATTTGCGTTTTCGGAAGCTGTCTGATCACAGATATTGTTGAAGGGCAACATCACCATTCATTGAAATGCTGTGATCAAGCGCTATTGGTTTGTAATTTTGTATATAAGATGATGTCAAAGCACAACCAGGACAAACTGGTGACATCACTGCTGTGAGACTCTGCATGGGGTTCAGTGTCGGCTTGTAACATAGTTGTAGTTGTGGTTTACTAACTGTTGTAGTCGTGTACTCACTGTAGTTTGTAGTATACTTTAGTGTCCTAAATGCTATCTAATAAGCCCCTGTATACTGTATATCTCAAATAGAAGTTTAGTTAGTTGTAGCATTGTAGTTGATAGCCGCACCTGAATTGACAGGATGTGTCAGCGTGGGAGAGCTGAGACAAGGGTAACAGGGATTCAGTTACCTGGATGGCGTACAGATCGCACAGGACTTGCACTGGATGAATGGTCGGGCTAGGTGTAGGGCACCAGATGCTTGAACCTAGATGCATCCCATATTTCAATGTGCTTTGATGTTTTGTACGGTTGGGTGGTAAAAGGATATAGCCCTCAGCCTTTAACCGTATAACACAAGATGTTCCGCTGCTAAAACTGATTGGAGGTAGTGTCAAACGGATACGAAAGAGGAGTTGAAGTCTCACCGTATTTCAGGCAATACACCTGTTGCCCATCATGTTAGACTCATTCAGATTGGATGATGGAGGTGGCAGTGAGGATACATTGAGGCAAAACAGTACAAATTGTCGGGCAAATGTTTAGCAACTGAAACTCCAGCGTTCCACTAAGAGAGCAGCTGAAATTCAGAATGATCCTGGTGAAGGACATGCAAAAATTCAAAGAATGCAGTGCAGCGGATGTGATCTCCCCCCCCATCGAAGCCCTGTATGACGATCGTTGTGTCAGCAAAGCTCGTTGTGGAATTATGAGGGACCCAAGCCATCCCAACCGCAGACTGTTTGAGATGCTGCCACATGGAAAACGTTTTTGCAGTCTCGAAGCCACTGGAAATAGACTCCAAATATGCTTCTTTCCCCAAATAATCATGAACATGAACGAACTGATAAGAACCAGGGCGAGAGTTTACCTAACTTTGCTACTACAGGGAAACATGCACATGTACATATGTTACTATTTTTCTAGCACTCTTTATTCTATCCCTTTGTTTTGCTGTGCTTGCTGTGTTTTTTGTTGTTTGAATATTAGCCTATGCTATCTATGCCGCTGCATTGTCTGTAAGGAAGCCAAACAAAAATAAGTTTACTCGTATGTACCTGTACATAAGATGTAACAATAAAGTCCAACCCTGAACCTTGATCTAGGTTCAAGCATCTGGTGCCCTACACCTAGCCCGACCGTTCATCCAGTGCCATTTAAGTCCTGTGCGATCTGTACACCATCCAGGTAACTGAAGCCCCGTTACCCTTGTCTCAGTTCTCCCACGCTGGCACATCTTGTCAATTCAGGTGCGGCTATCTAACTACAATACTGCAACTAACTAAACCTCTAGTGGAGATATATACAGGGGCTAATTAGCATTTAGGACACTAAAGTAGCCTATACAACAAACTACAGTGAGTACACTACAACAGTTAGTAAACCACAACTACATACGCTACAAGCCGACACTGAACCCCATGAGGAGTCTCACAGCAGTGATGTCACCAGTGTGTCCTGGTTGTGCTTTGACATCACTCTTATATACAAAATTACAAACCAATAGAGCTTGATCACAGCATTTCAATGCATGATCAACGAATGATGTTGCCCTTCAACAATATCTATGATCATACAGCTTCCGAAAACGCTAATTTTGAGTCACGTAATAGCTGCATCTTGCAAACCGGCGGCCATATTGGAATTAAATTCCAACACCATTAAGTTCTTACAGTCAGAATACTTTAATTTTGATGTTTGGATCATTAACACATTTAAATTCTACTTCGAAAACCTTTTTGTTGTTTTGTTTTCTTGCATTTGACGAGCCGGCCATCTTGAATACTGGCAGCCATCTTGAATTTTCAGCTGGATAAGGTGCTTTTCATAGAAAGTACATCCTGGACATCATGTGTGCCAAATTTGGTGCTTGTACCACCAAGTGAAAGATTCTAATGGAATATTGACTTAATCTGCCCCATCTTTTCGATTAATTCCCATTGTATCATCATAATATTCAATAATTTTGATTTGCTAAATGCAGAATTGGATTTCTCATACTCAGAAACATACATTTCGATGTATAGGCCATCACAATAAGATTATTCAATCAAACTATAGTTCAAACACTGTTTAAAACCATTTTGAAAGGCAGCCATCTTGAAAATTGGTGGCCATTTTGTTTTTTCAAGTGGACAACGTACTTTTCTGAGAGAGTAGGTTCTGAAGCACTTGTGTGCCAAATTTGGTGCTTGTATGATCAAGTGAACGATTCTTATGATATATTGACTTAATCTGCTGCACTAATTTGAGTTTAGTCCGTGGAACCTTAAGGAGCCCCTGTTCAGTTGTTCAAGGGGTCTAGGGTTCTCCGGGGGAGGAAGCAGCTCCTTAAAGGACCACTTCACCACTTTTCAACATATCTTCATATAATAGGTCCTCACTAATAATCATGATAAAATGGCACGATTTTTTCCTACTCAGTCCGTGTCTCATAGGAGGGCTGTGGGCAGTTTAGAAACCGTCCTCCAGTGACATCATCATTAGGCATTTTTGTTTTTAAACAAGATTTTTTTACAAAAATGTTTAGATTCGTGAGAACGATGGCTTCCATTTTCGCATTGCAACTTTTCAGGACTAGAACGCCTGCAGTTTCTATTAGCTTGTATTCCCCATCGATGTCACTGGAGGACGGTTTCTGAACTGCCCACAGACTATTATATGAAGACAGGTTGAAAAGTGGTGAAGTGGTCCTTTAATGTATAGGGTGGTGACAGCCCATGGTGGGCTTTATAAACAAATAGGATTTTAAAGTTGATTCTAAATTTAACTGGGAGCCAGTGGAGGGAGGCCAGGACGGGAGTGATGTGCTCCCACCTTCTGGTTCCAGTCAAGGAGTCTAGCTGCAGCGTTCTGGACAAGCTGCAGTCTAGAGAGGGAGGCACTTGAGATTCCGGCGTATAATTGCAATAGTCTAAACGGGAGGAAATGAGGGTGTGAATTACCAGGTTATGGGTGGAGAGGAAGCATTTTATTTGACTGACTTGCCTTAATTGGAAGAAGGCTCCTTTGACAACAGCATTTATTTGTTTATCAAATTTGAGGGCAGAGTCCAGGATTACGCCTAAGTTTTTTACGTGAGGTTTATTTGTCAGCGGGCGAGGGAGGGAGGTGGTGATATTATGTGTTGGGTGTGTGGGGAGCCAATTTCCGTCCTGAGGATTTCATAGCGGTCTTTTATGAGATCAGCGCATGTTCGCAAAATAAATATTTAAGGGGGAGTAACTGTATAGTGTAGCGATATTGTTAAGCGAAGCTAACGTATAGCGTAAAGGCAAACAACAATCCCAGAGCTAGCCGGTTCTGACGGAGGACAATAAAGGTGACTCAGAGAGCAGATGTGGGTTTGCTTCCTTAGACCATGGCTAGAGAGAAGCGAGTGTTTATTTTTACTCATTATATACACGTACACCCAATAGATACATCCGGTTCCGGTTTCAGTATAAAAGCATATATAAATATACATACAGTGACAATGATATGTTTATATACATAGACAATTAATGATCATTTCCAATACATCTCAACAGATATGATCATAAGAAAGCTAGATGGCTCACCCGCGCTCTGGCCAATGGGGAGCGACGTTGCTACGTGGCCATCTTACCTCGGGCCACAAACATTGTGTCTATGGGGCATGTACTTTTAAATAACCACAACTTGCTCAATTTTCAACAGATTTTCAAACGGTTTGGTTTGTTATAAACGTCAGAGACGTCCGCATACGTATATGCTTTTATACAACGTTCATATAAAAAACAAAATTAAGCAGATAAGTGCCCTGAATCATAGTCACGTTAACAACGTTTGTAATAAACCAACCCGTTTGTAAATCCGTCAAGATTTGAGCGAGTTATGACCGTTTTTGTTTGAGCTGCCATTGAACATATTGTACTGTAGCCCCGAAGTAAGATGGCCGCCGGGTGAACGACGTCAGAAACTCCGCCTTAAGCCATCTAGACTTTGTATATATCTATGGATATGATCATAGATATATATAAACTCTAGATAGCTCACCCGCGCTGTTGGCCAATGGAGAGCGACGTCGTTACGTGGCGGCCATCTTACCTCGGGACACATAACATTGGGTCTATGGGGCATGTACTCTTAAATGACCATAACTTGCTCAATTGTCAACCGATTTTCAAACGGTTTGGTTTGTTATAAACGTCAGAGACGTCCGCATACTTATATGCTTTTATACGTCGTTCATATAAAAAAATAAATTAAGCAGATAAGCGTCCTGAATCATAGCCACGTTGACAACCTTTGTAATAAACCAACCCGTTTGTAAATCCGTCAAGATTTGAGCGAGTTATGACTGTTTCTGTTTGAGCTGCCATTGAACATACTGTACTGTATCCCCGATGTAAGATGGCTGCCGGGTGAACGACGTCAGAAACTCCGCCTTGAGCCATCTAGTGTTTATATATATCTATGGATATGATGGCCAAATCCGTGAAAATGCCGCCTGTCTCTTTAAGAAGCTAGTATGCGCGCTCGCCCCTCCCACTCCCCACTCTATGGTCTCTGCAGCTCTCTCTGCATCGATTCTGCGCTCAGAAGCCTCAGTCAGAGAGAGAGCACCTGAGCACGTTGCTGCCGACAGAGAGAGAGAGCCTAAATACGTTCATATTTCCCTCTACCCAGGCCAGAACAGTGACAGTCACTGCAGTCAGAGGGTTTCTTTTAAATTAGCTTAGAGCAGTGATACTGTGGAGGATTTATTTTCAACGCAAATGTGTATTGCCTCGTTGGTATTTAAGCAGCACTGTCTAGCTGGCTACTAGCCTAGTAGCCGTTAGCTGCTAGCTAGTAGCTACTAGCCTATAGCTGTTAGCTGCTAGCTGCGTGCATCGGTGCTTGTCCTCCTGTCTGCCAGCCTGTACATTCTCCTGCTCAACTCTACTGAATACTGATGTTATAATATAGAATGGAACTTTCAGGGAAGACAGTGATAAACTACACAATGGTTCTTGTATTTATGGGCAGGGGCTGGATTGCTTAGAACAAACAGAGGTTAATGAATTTAGGCACAATGATAATTATGTACCATGCACATTCATTTTCAAATATAATCATATAACACTTTGGACAAAATAGCCAAAGTGCCCAGATGTCCAGACGTTGCTGGAAACTATATAGTGCCCACTGCCTACCTATCACTGTATCCCATTTTAGTTTCCAAACCAATGGGTTCTCTTGTCATTTACTTTTGTTCTCACTTGCAACCTTATAATGCAAGGTGCATAATGGACTACTGAAGGCTACATGCCTATAAGTGTCTTCCTCTGTTTTTTGAGTGGTGCAAACCACTCCAACAACTGGCTTTTTTTGAGTGGTGCAAACCAATCCAACAACTGGCTTTGTTAGTACCCGTGTGTGTTTGTACCCAAAAGAATGAGCATGGTTACTATGGTCAATTCAATTCAAAGGGCTTTATTGGCAGGAAACATACATTGCCAAAGCAAAAAGTGGAACAATGCAATCAAAACAAAATGTATGTACAATTGAAAGTCAGAATCTCTGTTCAGAGACACATTTCACGTTATGTGCAAATATACAGTGACAAAAACACCCCAAATAAAGTCGCCGTAGCTTTGAACACATTTCTCTCAGGGAACTACAAAAATAAAAATGCAATAAAAAGTATGAAGTGCAGCGTACAGCTAGTTATTAACAGATGAAAATGATGAATATCACGGCCAAATTACTCCATCTACTTGGCGATAAGGCACCGTGTGCAGAACCCATCGTGACACAATGTCTTTTGGATGGACGGTCCATCAATCGTCACCAGAAAGTCCATGGTCTGTGCTCTAGTCCCTCTAGTTACCAAGGAACGCCAGACTCCTCTGACAGAGGATAGCACCAGACAGAGCGACCGTCCTTCTCCAAGATGGAGTCAATGGAGAAAGAACTGCTGAACATTACGTCAGACCACAGCTGATCAGGCTATATAAGACCTTGCACCACTCAGTTCACACGGGTGTGTTTTTTTTTTTACTTTAACACTTGCTATGCACCATGTGGCTGTAAAGTCAAGCCCTACAGTAATTTCAATATGAGTATTTATTTATTGGCCAGACTAGCAATATAATACAACATAACTTCAAAAGCTGCTTCTATAAAATGAAGCATGGATTGACACACATTCGGTAAAGGCAACTTTGGGAAAATTTGGTGTGCGCTGCGAGCACCATGTTTTTAATGGTGTAGTCTCGTCTGGATAGGTGGAGGCAGCCGTCGCAGTTTGGAGATGCGATAAGTGGAGGCATGGTGATGGTGCTGGGGAAGAAATAGAGCTGTGTTGTAGTGGTCCACACAGTGTGTTGAGGGGGTGAGATGGACCGACGGAGGGAGGTGGTGGTGTTGTCTCTCTCCCAAACAGAGGAGTCCGGACTGAGGGTTTTGTCGTCCTTAGTTCGTACTTCTCGGCTCTTGTCAATTGCCTTTCATCTCCTCCAGCAGCCGAACACAGAAAGAGCTTAAATATAAGCCTACCCCCCCCCCCCCCCCCTTCACATAAATAATAAAGAAATCATGGTTGAATAAAACAAAAAAAACGACCTTATATCCCCCGGTCTGATTGATTAGTAGCCGACTTGCACCCGGTTGGCAGCAGCCTAGCTTGGGCCGCCAGGTGGAACTACCACATCCTGATTAATTAAGCCCTAGTGCTGCATGGACGGTAGACCACAGCGACGTGCCAGCGCTGTGAGGAGAGGAGCCCCCATCAGGGAGGAAGGCTAGTATACATACGGTACGGGCCCTCTTAATTCTTCCTCAGCTGTTCCTCTCGTCTCCCAGCGTCGCAATAAATTAACAAATTAATAAATTGTTGTTCCTCCCGGTTCGTACGCACATCTCGTTGTGTAAGACCAAATGCCCTCCTCCTCGGATGACCAAAAAACCCGATTATTATATATTAGATTCGGACACAAAATTCTGCAGTGAACGATCGAACAGCCCCGAAAGTGTCACCTGGTGTTTGACCAAAATACATCCACCTCCACTACATCCACTGCACCTCGAACATCGGTGAGGGGCTGAGGGTCAGGGTGTGCTACTCCTCATGAGGTACGAAATTCAATGGCATCTCCTCATGCCACAGCAAGGTCGGGGTGGCAGCACGAATATTTTATTGTCCCAAATTGGGATTTCCCCTTCCTCCAACTGATCGGCCTCCTCGTTTGACGGCTCCTCAGCCAGGTGCCAGAACCCTGGGACTGCCTGGATGTTTAGCTGTTAGGCCCGTCTCGTAGAATTCCTCTGCCCTCCAACTGATCGGCCTCCTCGTTTGACGGCTCCTCCGGTGCCAGAACCCTGGGACTGCCTGGAAGTGTAGCTGTCAGGCCTGTCTTGTAGAATTCCTCTGCGAATATTTCATTTATTTCCCCTTCCTCCAACTCCTCTTCAGGCTCCTCAACAGGTTGTGCTGCCTGTAGTCGGCCTGGTACCCCTGGAGGGAGAGGATTTTGGGTGCCGCTCGAACATCGGTGGGGCTGAGGGTCAGGGTGCGCTACTCCTCATGAGGTAGGAAATTCAATGGCATCTCCTCATGCCACTCAAAGCGAGGTCGGGGTGGCGGCACGAATATTTCATTGTCCCAAATGGGGATTTCCCCTTCCTCCAACTGTTCCTCCTCTTCATGCTGCCTGTATTCGGCCTGGTACCCCTGGCTAGCCTGGATCCAGCCCAAAGACCCCGCCCACTCTCTGAGTGGACTGCGTCTCTTGCAGCCTAACCCTCTGTTCCGCTTCAGGAGTTGGAACACAGACGGGGTGGATGGCAACAGGATCCCCCATGCCCCTGTGAACAAATCCTCGCAAATCACCATGATACTCCTCGATCGAGGAGAGGATGTTAATTGCATTATAAACCGCCGCCTCACAGTATCCCTCCTGTGTGGGGGGTGGTGTGTTCCCCATTAATAGAGGCCCAGGCTCATCAGCCTCAACCAAAGCTAGGGGAGGGTTGTTGGTTGTTGGTCTTGTTGGTGCTCGGGGGATGGGATGGGGCTGGGATGGGGCTTGGGGGGATGGGATGGTGCTTGGGGGTCCCACAGGGACCACGTCCACATCCATGGCCTCAACCAAAGCTAGGGGAGGGTTGTTGGTCTTGTTGGTGCTCGGGGGATGGGATGGGGCTGGGATGGGATGGGGCTTGGGGGGATGGGATGGGGCTTGGGGGTCCCACAGGGACCACGTCCACATCCATGGCCTCAACCAAAGCTAGGGGAGGGTTGTTGGTCTTGTTGGTGCTCGGGGGATGGGATGGGGCTGGGATGGGGCTTGGGGGGATGGGATGGGGCTTGGGGGTCCCACAGGGACCACGTCCACATCCATGGAAAGGTCTGGGGCCAGAAATTGAGCCTCCATTTCTTCCAGCTCCAGATCAAGCTCATCAAGCTCATCAAGATCAAGCTCATTAAAGCTTCCTTCTGACTCGGGTGGCGAGTGGGTGGGGTTATAAAGGTGGACCACCAGGGTGGCCTCCTCCATCAACTCATTGTCCAATAGGGTGAGAGAGTCCATTGTTTTTTTTGAGTGGTGTAAACCACTCCTACAACTGGCTTTTGTGTGCAGAAAAAAATGAGCATGGTTGCTATGTTCAAAATAATTTCTGACGTAACGAAATCATACCCGGGTGAACTGGATGACCGTAGCAACCATGATCATTTTTTCTGCACAAAAAAAGCCAGTTGTGAAATCACATCCGGGTGTGATTTCATTACGTCAGACATTACGTCAGACCACAGCTGATCATGCTATATAAAACCTTACACCACTCAGTTCACACAGGTGTGATTTTTTTATTACAACAAAAAAAAACTAAGTGTTTACAAAAGGAGAAAAATATTTGCCAGGGGTTCCCCGTACCTAGGTTTTTTTTCCAAAAAATCCCCAAAATAACTAAGTGTTGACAAAACGAAAAACAAATTGGCCAAGAAAACCCAAACAAAAGAAAACAAACAAAACTCTGAACTCTGAACTCTTTTTTTGCAAAATTGGACAGGGCATCCACTCACATGGGTAACATTTGCATGTTACATTTTTTTTTATTTTGTTTTGATATACCTTATCGCACCAGTACTGTAATTACCGGTTAACATTTTTTTATTTTGTAGAAATATTTTTGTGCTGGGCAGATAGAGGGCTGAATGCTGTACGATGTGTGGAAGTGGGTGAAATTAACGTTTTAAGCCATTACCCAGAATCCTTTGCTTCAAAGCCGCCATTTTAGAAAAATGAAATTTTGCATTTTTGACTGTATCTCCGGAACCGTACATCCGTTTTGAATTTTTTTTCTCTTCTTCTCCTCTCCTCCTCCTCCTCTTCTTTCTTGAAGCTTCAAGAAAGCTACAGTCTGATAATCAGGCTAACCCCTGGCCTGGTATATTATTTTTTTATTAAATGACAAGAGCGCCCCTCAATTCACAGGTGGTCAACAAACAAAAAACGTAATCTGGGAAGAACTCCTCCGTGTGTGTGTGTGTGTGTGTGTGTGGGGGGGGGGGGGGGGGGGGGGGGGGGGGGAGGGGTTCCAAACATCCTCCTCCACAATGAGTCTTCAACCGGTTATTTATTATCCTGTGTGGTCCTTACAGATACCCATCACACCTGTGAGCCTGGCAATAACCGCATCAGTGGGGGCATCGGCAACAGCGAAGTTTGCTACTCTCCCCGCTTGACTGGCTTCATCGTAGAGTTGGAACCAGTACAGCATAACAGGATCATTGTCGTCTCCTGTCCGTTGGGCATTACGGCCGCCAGCAATGGTGTCCCTTGCCGCTGTCATAAATATCATTTGGGCTCGTCCGGCACCGCCCAACCTCCCGTTGTTATTCACAATGTGCAGGGCATCGTCAATCATATGCCTCGCATCATTCCAGGCTTGCATTCTGCCTAGGAATCCGTCAAGGCGTCAACACTCCGTCAAAAATAAATTCCGCTGAGTCACTGTCGACTCCACGAGCACAAGTCTGAAAGAAAGCCACAAATTGACATCTATTATATTTATGGGATTTTTTTTAAAGAATTTTTGCTTTTTTTTCTTATTCAATTTCCTACTTTGAGAAACAAGGCCAGGACAGTCGCACCATATGAGTTTTGCTATGTTTGGTTGAAAATTCTGAAGAAATGCGGAATGAAATGTTTTAATCTTGAGTAAATTCACATAAAGCATAATGGCCTGCACAATATTCAGAAGGTTTTTGACAAATATATTTTTTATTTATACATGTTTGACACGGAGGACAGCAAAGGAGAGCATGTCAAAACTGGTGGGTCAAACTGAACAACCAATAGGCCTATGTCAATTTGAAGCTATGATTCCCTGCTTTCATATGACATGAAAAAACGAAAATTCAAAAAAATCCAATGGCAGTCCCTCAGTCAAATCTGGTCACATATGTAGGGGAGAACGGGGTAAGTTGAACCACCCCCTTTATCTAGAAAACTAGAAAACTGTGTTGCCATGTGACCTTAAATCTAGTAAGCATCCATCATTTACACCTGGCTGTGAAGTTGGGAAGCACATGGGGAAAGTAGAAACCATTATTTTACACAAAAAACTTTTTTTGTCGGTCAAAGTAAAATGTACCTAGGTCTAATCATACACCTTGATGATTTGCCAATGTATAGAACCATGTGAACCATTTAGCAAATAAATTGTCTGAAGTAGCTTATTCTAGTCATTGTTTTCTAAAATGGTGGCTATGGGTAAAATGAACCAATGCCCGGGGGTAAATTGAGTCAATGGGAATCACTATTCATATTTTTGTATTTTTGATGTACATACTCATTTAAGAGAAGTTTGCAATATTGTATTAACAATATTGCAAATTCAAGTTCTGAATAACAAACTTTATTTAATTGTTTAATTTAATTGTTTAAATAATAAATAAACAAATAAATAAGACTATTTGCAAAAGGGAAAACTGTTATTATATTAATATCGATAAGTGAATACATTATCTGTTCAAGCTTTTAACATTAAAATATCATGTGGTTCAACTTACCCCTCGACTTGGATCAACTTACCCCTTAAAGGGTAAGACCACTTTTGTTGAGGTTTGGGTTGTGTAGTTACTTTGCCATGATGTAACTCCAAATGTGGACAAGAAATACAAAATAACTGCTCCAGTGATTAGAAATTGATAATTCAAAATATGCTCCTCATTGATTTACATTGTACGCTAAAACACTCTCAAAGTCACTCTTTTAGTACGTAAACAAACACAAACAAAGTTGATTCAGACAATATGGAGCTTCACCAAAATTCATGTGGTTTTATTTTTTCATAAAAATGTTAACTTCCTGTTGATTTGTCCATTTTATTGGGAAGAAAACCCGGACTGGATCCGTGGATCGGGATCCAGATCTTCAAATAGTAAAATCAACAGGACGTTAACATTTTTATGAAAAAATAAAACCACATGAATTTTGGTGAAGCTCCATATTGTCTGAATCAACTTTGTTTGTGTTTGTTTACGTACTAAAAGAGTGACTTTGAGAGTGTTTTAGCATACAATGTAAATCAATGAGGAGCATATTTTGAATTATCAATTCTGATCACTGGAACATATTTTTTAATTTCTTGTCCACATGTGGAGTTACATCATGGCAAGGTAACTTGCACAACTCAAACCTAAAAAAAAAGTGGTCTTACCCTTTAAGGCCTCTACATAGTCCGATTTGTTCCTTGCGTGGGGGAGTCAAACAGACACAAAAAAGGTTATTTTTAACACGCATACTCCCTGCGTTTCTTACGTTTTCCTTGTGTCGGATTAATTAATTTTATTGTGCAAGAATCTACTCGTCCACTAGATGGCAGCTGTGACACTATGAAGCTGTCCCAGAATGCAACGCTGTTTCAAGGCGGAAATGAAGACGGTATAAAGGAAGAAGAAGAAGAAGGCAGTTGTTGTAACCATATAGCAGCTAGCAAGACATGTCGGACACAGGAGACAGTGATTTGGATGCGGAGGAAGAGATGATATTGTTGATTATTTTGAGAAGACGTATTGCAAGGAGACAAGAGAAAGAGGAGAGGGCGAGGCGCAGACAATGGTACGTCAGGCCATTAAATACAACACGACGCGTAGATGGAGTGGTATAGAATCATCCAGCGAATGAGACTAATCGACCCTGAGCGGCACCACCAGTATTTTAGAATGTCCGTCGCTAAATTTGACGACCTGGTTCTTCGGGTGTCGCTGCACATCCAACATGGCAACAACCACGTTCATCCCATCAGTACGGGCGAGCGCCTTGCCATCACACTCCGCTACCTTGCCCATGGACACAGCCATCAGTCAATGGCTGCGTCCTATTTGCTTTGGGTTTCGACGGTGGGTGAGATTGTCCGTGAGGTCTGCCAAGCGTTATGGTTGTCATGAACGAGACTCGAACAGGCCAGGGCTTATATGTGGCATGTGCCTGGACTGCTGCTAGGCCAGCGGGCGCCCCCAATCTTTTGACATTTAAAACAATCTTTTGAAATAAATGATCAATTGCTCAAATTAAAGATTGCACAGTATAGTAAGTAATTGTTGAGAAACTCGTTGACAAGATCAAAGGCCAACGTTTCCCCTATGGTCTCCCTGTGAGGTTAGCCACTCTGTTCCATACTAGATCTTGTCGCAGGTTTTCTGGAAGCCCTCCTCCAATTCCTTCATAAAGACAATTAGATATTTTAAAATTGACACCGAGCTCTTGGCGCATAGTGTATTTCAGGCACATAGTGTATTTCAGTTTTTCTTTGAAAGAAATAAATGTAAAAGAAAAATGTAATTCCAAGCAGTTAATTTGTTTGTTGCTACACATACATGTTCAGGTATTGAATTGGTATACATCTGCCTCGCAGGGGGTACCTCAATAGACAACAATTATTTTGAGTCATTTTGAGTATCATCTTATTCTCTCTAATTTACCTGGTCGCTTAGCCCACATCCCAGAGTATACTTGATGTCTGCAACATCATGTTGGGTTTCTGTTGCAATGTAACTGTTTGGTGCATCAGTCATCTCTCTGAAGATCGAAGGTTTTCGATCCCAGCTCTTTCCTAAAACAGAAGTACAAGTGTGCCTACAGTACATTCAGAAGATCCTTACTGATGGATGGTAGGTATTGTATGGTATTACACTGTACATTGAAAGCAAAAACTTTAAAGGTATATTCAGTGATTCACTTAATTTTTTCGTATTTTTTGGATAATCCTCCCTACTATAAAGTGCGCTGACCATATAAGGAGTTCCTCCCTGTCCCCAGTTAACCCCTGGGGTCAAAAAACCCTAGTTTCGGTTTGGGCTTTGGGTGGCAAAGCCTTCATCCAATCAGGATGAGAGGGGCCTTCCTCCAATCATGATCGAGTGGGGCGGGCCTTGGTGCACGTGCTGTTGGTCTGTTGTACTTCCCCCACTGTAGAGCGTGTGCATGTGCACATCTTGTTACCGGGTGGACCGTTTTTTTTCTCCAAATCACCCAAATCACTGAATGCTCCTTTAATTAAGCCTAATTAAATGATGAGTGCCATGCTCTGTAGTTTTCAGGTTTATCATCAAATTGAAAGAGGCTAGTACTCACTAAGTCGCGTCGAGCTAAATAGCGTGCAATTTGTCACAGGTGCAGAGTTGTATATTCCAGCATGCTGAAGCTTAGATGTCCAGGCTGCAGATTGCTTGGGAATGTTGGACCGGGCTGCAGATTGCTGGGGAATATATGACCGGGCTGCAGGGTTCAGAGTGTTATGAGCTGTAGTGGAATCCATTTTGTACTCCTTCTCCCTTCGGAGGGCCTCGGTATTTTCTTTCTTGGGGAGTAGTGTAGAATCAACTGGTAATGTTTGAGTTACTGGTGGCTTACTGTCTTTGGCATGTGTAGCGGGTGTTTGGTGTGAGTCATGTACTGGGGTCCCCCATGTGACAAGGCTGTCGTCAGAACCAGGAGGACTGGCTACGCTGGCGTGTGTAGAGTGGAGTTTAATCTGTTCTTCCACGTATTCACTTGTGCGCTCCGCAATGTCCTGTACAGGCACTGGCTGTCTGATCTTGTCCGATGCACTCACGTAGTCGCCTTCTTCAGATCTCAGCTTCGGCTTCAGCAGCAGCCGCCTCTCGTTTAACAGATAGCGTTCCCAGTTCAGCCTCCAGCTTAGCCTTTTCAATTTTTTGTTGTGCCTCCCTTTCGGCAAATGAAACTCGTGCTTTCGCCGCTTCAGCCCTGGCACGAGCTCTTACTACAGCACTGGTAGATGAAGCTGTAGTGCTGCTTCTCCGTGAACCGGATGATGAAGTATTGTCTTTTACTCGCCTTGTATCCATGTTTGGACGAGAGGAAGGTTGTTTGTTGTAGCTGCTGTTAACTCCAGAAGATCTTGTTTTTTCACTCGTTCTTGTCCTTGTCATCCTCCAACAGCAAAGCCTGAGCAGATGAAGCAGATGAAGTTCGCTGCTTCTCATCTTCCTTGTGTCTTTTCCTCACCGAGGTATCTTCTTTTTGCTGTTCTCCTGAAGCGCTACCCTCTCCTGGCTTCTCCAGCCTGTATGGGCACCCTCCCCGCTGAAGGTAGAGGGTCCTTCCACATTGTTCCGTAGCCTCTTTTGGCTTCAGTTGATATTCGTCCAACATACTTTGCCCCCTGCCAACCTGGGTACAGTACAGTACATGTTGTTCTTTGAACTTAGCCTCCAATTTTACTTTATGAACTCCCTTGCCAAGATGGACCCCTTGATCCCACATAGTTCCGTAGGCACATTTGGCCTCAGTTGATAATCGTCCAACTTACTTTGTCCCTTGCCAACCTGGGTAACAAGTACATGTTGTTCTTTGGACTTAGCCTCCACTTTTAATTTACGGATAGACCCCTTGATTCCACGGTAAGGGTACGTGGCCAGTCACCATGGCCCACGGCGCATCCCCTAGAGGCTCAGGGGTTTTTGCTTCCTGATCATCTTCATCTTTGTGGTGTCTTTTCTTCCCCATGGGTTCTTCACTTCGCTGTTCTCTTGAAGCGCTATCCTCTCCTATCTTCTCCAGCCTGTATGAGCACCCTCCCTGCTGAAGGTAGAGGGTCCTTCCCCTTAGTTCCGTAGGCTCAAGTAGCTTCAGTGAATGTTTGTTCAACATACTTTGCCCCTTGCCAACCTGCTCCTTCTGTAGTGTCAAACAGCACAGCTAAACGCTCTCTTCACAGCAAACATTGTTCTGCCTGCTCTCCCTCACACACATGGAGACTCATAGTACTGATTACCCCTCAATGCAGCTTACACAGGTGACAATCAATCAGGTACAATCAAGCAGGCTTGGATCACTTTGACCTAGGGTCGCTTAATAGGCACACAAAATACTTAATAATAAAACGTGCACAAACACTAGCCTGGAAGGCAACACACTCACAATTCAAATAGCTCTATAGCTCTAGCCAAGCCATGTGGCCCATAGGGCAGGAGCTTAACAAGTACACTCCCTGGCATGACTATGTCGCAGGGACTTACCCCAATCCAACCCTTTTTTATTACCCAGCTGGGGATCTAAGTACAAGGTACACTGAGCTGTTGATGATATCCAGGGACTCTTACGGGTGTATAACTTTAGAGTGTACAGAATGGAACCAAATGGACCTGTAAGCCTTGCGGAGCCATGAGGCTCATAGGGCAGGAGCCTATCTCCTGTTTCTGTGGTAGGAGGCAGCTTGATGTATAAGTACACCCCCTGGACATGACGCTAGTACTGTATGTAGCAGGGACTTACCCCAATCCAACCCTTGATGCTGAGTGCCAAGCAGGGAGGTACTGGGTTCCATTTTTGTCTTTGGTATGACCCGGCCGGGGATCGAACCCTGACTTCCCAGTCTCAAGGCAAACGCTCTGACCACAAGGCCACTGAGCTGTTGATATCCAGGGCCCCTTACGGGTGTGCAACACTGAATGTACAAATGGAACCAAATGGACCCGTAAGGGTTATGGGGGTTCTTGAAATGTGCCTTGTGCTACACTATATGGAACAGATCCTTAATTAGTATAGTTGGAGCAATTCATCTGTCTGCTGTATGGACAGAGTTGCAAGTCTTCAGTATGGTAAATGGTGCATTTATAAAGCGCCTTTATCCAAGGCGCTTTACATAGATTGTGCATTACAATATTCACCCATTCACACACACATTCATACACTGATGGCAGCGGAAACCATGCAAGGCACCAACCTGCACATCGGGAGCTGTTAGGGGTGCAGGCTAGGGTGGTCACTGTTTGTACACTGTTGCTTACATTTTTGCCTTTGTGTGTGTATAGGAAAATAATGGAATACTGTTACAGGATTGTTTGACTGTTTGAATTTTGTACTGCCTAGTGTGTATACTGCCGTATACTATTGTTCATAGTAAGGATGTTTGTAGTTTGTGATGTTATGCTACAGTATATTCTAAATTATAAAGCTTGCTTAAAAACACAGCACCTGTCTAGATACCTTATTTGTAAAGTTATATGCAATATTGGTATCTCTTACTTGGTATAAATGTGACTTTATTGTAATGGCGGCACTGATTTGTACACTAGCATGCCACGGGCACATGTGGTCACTTTAAGAATAGTTTAACTGAGATCCTTGACCCTCAAAACATAGGTCTAGACACCTTATTTGTTCATTTAAGTGAAATATTGGCTGAGATATAGTGATTTTGATAATGGTGACACTCATTTGCATAAAAATGGTAGATTGGACACTTTGCCAACTTTTTAACATACGTAGCTTATTCAAGAAATATTCCATAATGTGGAGTCAGTTCAAACTCAGTTATTCAATCATTCATTCCAAATGTACAGTATAGTACAGTATACTGACTGAATATACAATTTTCACCGATTTGAGGTATAGTTCAGAATTATGGCGACAGAAAGAGTAATTTACAAGATAGAAAGGTTATCTTGGGTTGAAATTGAAGCTTAGGGATATGGGAAGTTTTCTATATACAAGTGAGGCAGTGATACTCGCCATAATGTGTTGGAAAATAACCACCTTTGTTGTTAGTCAAGCGGACACCATATTTCTTTGTGTTTCTGAGGATGATGTGGGTCATATTTAAGAATATAATGGTAGCAACCCCCCAAATCCTGTTCTGCTACTTACCCCTATGTGTCAAGATAATCCATGACCAATTTCATACTACCATGTCTATTTATGTAATTTTAGTGAATTAATATTTGCCTTTACACAATTTCGCCAGAGCCATATACCAAAAAGGGGGTTTTGAGGTAGGTGGGACATTTTGACAACTTTTTATCATAGCTCATCATTTTCAGAACATTTTTTCCAAAAAGAAAACACTGATTAGAAGTATATTTCCGGGGGGTGCATGATACCCCCTTCCAGTGACTAAGCGTCCCCAAGCTTTGTGTGTGTGTGTGTGTGTGTGTGTGTGTGTGTGTGTGTGTGTGTGTGTGTGTGTGTGTGCTACTACAGGCTGAGGCTGCTGCTCCTCCTGCTGCAAACATGACACGGTTAGAAAAAAATACCAAGGATACGACAGTGATGTCTCTTACTTTTTGCTGTTACGCAACCAGGAAGTAACACGGACTTGACGCTGTTTAAGCAGTGACATGTGACATGACCTCACGTAGAAATCCTTGGTATTGGTATCTTCATGGGTATTTTTTACACACAAACACTGCGCAAAAAGCTTGGAATACGGATGTGTATATTACAGGAAACTCCCGTTAATCTTTCCAACAAACTCCCTTAAACTCCCGAATTGTACCATCACACCTGTATATTACCGTATATTACATGTATATGCCCGTTAAACTTGAGGTTTACGGGCAAAATACAGTTCCCGTTAACTCACGCAGTGAAACCCAGTGCGGCGCACACACACAAACAAACTAACTTTAACAACAACCAGTAGAGAAGAGATGGCGAGTCACGACGAACAATCAGACAAAATGGCTTTCACAAATTGGCGGTACAAGCACTACTTCACCTTTATTGAAAGGAAAGGAAAGAATGTATACATGAAGTGCACATTGTGTGCCGGGCCCGGGGGTAAGCGTTTGTCCATGTCTGTCCAAAGCAACTCCAATTTAGGCAAGCATCTCTCCTTGACACATGCTTCCACTAAACTAGTGGCCAAATAAACTAGTGGCCAAAAAACACTAACACCGGCGAGACTAAAAGCACTGTAGTGTAGTCCAGTGTTTTTCTTTATAGTTGACAAGTGCAATACATATATTGGAAGTTGAAGTTCATTTCTCCCTCATGGCAAAGGTTATTATGTGTATAAGTTGTAAGTACCTGTCTATGCTGTTCTACTCTATGCACCTGGCTTGTGAAACTAACTATAACTATAACTATAACTGACGACTTGTGATGTTCCCCCCGCAATCCAAATATGGACATTTAGCCTACACCAAGGCCAGACTAGTATAAAAGGAAGGCGAAATAGACTCCTCACAAAATCAAATCAGTGCACTAGGATGATCTGGACTTGCCAAAAGAAGAGCTATATTTTAAATCATAATCATATCCTTGGATAGTGCATGCCCTTAGCTTGTTTCCACACACACACACACACACACACACACACACACACACACACACACACACACACACACACACACACACACACACACACACACACACACACACACACACGTAAGTGTAGATCATATAGAGCTGTAGAACACTCCATCGTACAGAATGTTGCACTGGACACTTCATCAGGACGGAGAAGCGAAGGCGATCCGCGCCGTCGTCGCAGTGGAGGACCAGGTGTACTGCTTCGGAGGCCAGTCCTGCAGTAAGCACAGGTACCAGATGAACGTCCGCGTCTTCAGCCCGGTGTCATTGTCCTGGAGGATGTTACCGCAAGTGACCATCGATAAGGGAGGAGAACGTCCCCTCGAGATTCCCGCCGCGGGTCGTGGATACACGGCCGTGCTGATAGAACACGTGATCTACGTGTGGGGAGGACGCCAGCGCAGGCTTTACGCCTTCCACGTCGACACCCACCGTTGGTTAAAGAACGAGGTCTCCGGGACCGTTCCGTACGGGAGGTACTACCACACGGCCTGCGTCTTGGGGAAGGTCATGTACATCCACGGGGGATGGACCCGGAGGACTGGATGGATTGATCACATTCACAAGTTGGACACCAGCACAATGGTCTGGTCTTTCATTAATGCCAGTGGAACTTACCCTCCTCATTTGATGTGTCCTCCTCACTCCGCCACCATCATCGGGACAAAGATTTATGTATGTGGGAGCGATTATGTAGACGACGTCAAAGTGTTTGACACAGAGACCGAGCGATGGCTGGTCAGGCAGAAGAGGAGGCCGAAGACGATTCACAGTTTCTGGCCTCGTCGTTTAGCCTTTGACCACAATGGAGAGCTGTACACGTTAAGTGGTCACGACGGTTACCAGCCTGAGCGTTGTTCTCTGAGGAAATTCTGCCCAGAGACCTTCTCCTGGATGAAGGCCAGCCTGGGAAAGCCCAAGGGGAAAGCCCCGTCCTCAATGACTATGAGCTGCTGTTGCATGGTTGGAGATCGTGTCGTATTCTTTGGAGGAGAAAACAACCCCGATGAACTGCACATATTGGACTTGAGTCCTCCTAGTCTTAAGACTTTATGTAAACTAGCGGTTATTCAGTACGATCTGGAGCAGCTTGGACTCCCGCACAACATCAGGTGGGAACTGGCAGCCATGACAACCAACGACAACACCACACAACAAGAGCAGAGAACAAGCTCCAGCCCAGGAAACAAAAGAAAGAGAGAAGACCAGCAGTGGGCTATGGAATTTGTCATTAAAAACCAAACATTTGGCTGGTAATCCAGTCTGGCAGTGTGCCGCGGGTTCGACTCCCGATCCCGACAGCCTTTGCTGCATGTCACTACCCCTTCTCTCTCCCCATTTCCTGTCAGCCTACTGTCTGTCCCTCCATAAAAAAATATAAAATAAAGGCGAAAGCCACAAAAAAACATAATAAAAAAAAAAATCAATTCCATCAAGCACTCGAAATTCCTTGTATTTTCTTCCACAGGGCTCAGAGTGCCAAATACGAGAAAGACGAGATTTTTCCGTTTTTACTCAGTTAACCACTAGAGTGAGCTTCACACCACCACCTGAATGTTCCTCGGTTGCTACGAGACACACACACTATAGGCAGGAACCGGCAGTTGGGGGAAGACGTGGCCGCCTGCCCGAGTGTTGTCTGATCCAGAAAAGGGGATTTATCTCAGATGTGTGTGCCCCTCCTATGCCCAGCTTTGAGTGTTTGTGTAAACACAAACCTTGAAGACGGATGTTTGCAGGGCCCTGTGCAAGACTATTTGAAATAGGTACAGCTGTTGCTTCCGCCGAAAAATGTAACGCAACACAGGAACCCTGGCGTTTTATGTCGTCCCACGGTTTCTTATCCACTCGGTGGGACGTCCTTCTACTATTGCAGCTGTGCAGGATCAGGAGGTGAGTCTTATGACCAAGACAACTGATATAAAAGACACTTTCAAGCAGTTTTATAAATAAAAATCACACCCGTGTAAACTGAGTGGTGTAATATAGCCTGTCTGACGTAATGAAATCATGTCTGAAGTAATGAAATCACACCCGGGTGAACAGGGTGAACATAGCAACCATGCTCATTTTTTCTGCACAAACAAAGCCAGTTGTAGGAGTGGTTTGAAATCACACCCGGGTGAACAGGGTGAACATAGCAACCATGCTCATTTTTTCTGCACAACAAAGCCAGTTGTAGGAGTGGTTTACACCACTCAAAAACTCTATACGGCAGGAAGTACCTCAATCAGTCAGGAGGAATTTTATAAATGCTATGAAGAGGAACTGACCCCATGACTCAGTGTAGGCCTACTTTTTCATAATCAAACTATGCATGCAGCCAAAAAAGTATTTTTCTTTATTCTTTTTTTTAGACCCTATATGTAGTGATATTGCATTCACTTCGACTGAAGTTCTTTTTTATCAGACGCCCATACTGAAAACACACCGATCAGACACTGAGTGAAGAAATTGAGTTTGACGAACAGCCAGACACGGGTAAAGAGGAGTGTGAAGGAGAACACAAGGACCTAATGCCCAGAGACGTCCCCAGGCCCCTGGCATGTCAGGCACCTACTACGTCAGCACCGGCACCACCATTTGTGCCATTCTTGGCCCGGATCGGGTTGTTATGGTTGCAGACAGAGAAGTGCATTTTCCTCTTCCAGTTCCGCATTTTGAATACCACCCAAAGCTTTTTCCTATTTCCCACACCACTTGCTGTGCCGTAGTAGGAAGTTGGGGGGGGGGGGGGGGGGCCTTAACGGTGATTAATCAGCTGAGAATCCAAGTGGACGCCTGGATTGCCGCCAACCAACGGGAACCCCTGGTGATGAATGTGGCCAACATGTTGCAAGCTCGCTTGAATGTCAGAAGACGAGGCCAGAAAGTTGGAATCCTACTGGGTGGAATGGACCCCCCTCCAGTAGAAGGGGCAGCCCCCAACAACCCCCACATATACTTTGTCACCCGCGGGGCAATCAATCCAATTGTCAACCCCCCCTTCATCGCCACAGGGTCTACATGCGGCTGGGCCCGGTTCAGGTTTCTGAACTTCAACCTCGGTGCTGGCTACACTGGTGGTCCGTTGGCAGACGACAGATACGTACAATTTCATGACGACGCCAGGCCCAGGAAATAATTCCCAATGCATTTTTCCCATAGACATTTCAAAGTATTTATTTAAAGACATTATAAGCGTTGTACAAAGCCAACTCGAGTTGTGATAATTCATGACAACAAACACAATATTTTGGACCAAACAAATAATTACAAAGAATAAAAACAACAAAGAAAGTGGTGTAACCTGACGTTTTCTTTCGCCAGGTTACAACCTGTTTGGCCCAAAACATTGTGTTTATTGTCTGTGTCACAACTCGAGTTGGCTTTGTCCGCAGCGTAAACGTCTTTAAATAAATACTTTTTGAAAAGTCTATGAGGAAAATGAATGGGGAATTATTTTAAGTGGCTGGGCCCGGTTCAGGTTTCTGAACTTCAACCTCGGTGCTGGCTACACTGGTGGTCCGTTGGCAGACGACAGATACGTGACTGTTGTGGGAACCCGCTGTTAAGTTTTCAGCTGCAGGAGGTCCTGTCAATGTGGCAGAAATAAAAGGTTGTGTGACCACTGACCATCACCAACCATTAGGTACAAGTACTACTGTATTTCCTTCAACTTGAGAGCATTCCCACACGGAAAGAAAATATATGTACATATATTTTTGAGTGGTGTAAACCACTCCTACAACTGGCTTTTGTGTGCATAAAAAATGACCATGGTTGCTATGTTCAAAATAATTTCTGACGTAATTAAATTACACCCGGGTGAACTGGATGACCGTAGCAACCGTGGTCATTTTCTCTGCACAAAAAAAGCCAGTTGTGAAATCACATCCAGGTGTGAGTTCATTACGTCAGATCAGAGCTGATCAGGGTATATAATACCTTACCTTATATAAGGTAAGGTATTATATATTATATATAAGACCTTACACCACTCAGTTCACACAGGTGTGATTTTTTTATATACTGTATGCCACATATGTACCATATGCACATATCTGAAATTGGACCCCTACATACTGTATGTATCCGTACATATATGTCAATATGACACATCATATATTCACATGTATGTGTAGCATATATTCACATGTATGTATAGCATATATTCACATGTATGTGTAGCATATATGCACATGTATGTGTAGCATATACTGTATGCACATGTATTGTCATGGTTGGCTCTTGGCCATGACAAACATTGGAGACAAGAGACTTGGTAAAAGGGTAACAAATGTAATGTATTAAATTAGGCCTACAGACAATAACTAAATGGTATTAAATTAGGCCTACAGACAATAACTAAATGGTAAAGGTGTAAGTGTGGATGTGTGAGACATAGGCCCTCATTTATCAATTGAGTGTAAAATCTGCCCCAAATTCGAGTGTAGGATTTGTAGTACACCCACGTCGCCACGGCATTTATAAAGTGATCGCAAACAGCTGATCCTTCCTAATTTCATTCCTAGCAGTAATACATGTGACGGCTGAAATCAATCTGGCACGGCCTATAAAATCAAGCCGCGCCCTCGATTTTGCAGCAATGGCTGAACGGAAGACGGCAAAGAAGCGGAGATCGATGTACTCACAACTGAGGCGGACTTGAACAAAAAAGTTCTATTCGCCGGCGCCAACAGTGGTGTCGGGAATGATATAAAAACTAAGGTGTGGACTCGCATCACCGACAGAGTGAATAGCGTCTTCCAGGTGGAAAGGACAAGAGCAGAGGTTTGTTTGACATGCTTGAATATACTTGGATATAGATTTGAATAATAAATACATATGTGATAGCCTAGATTTGGAAAAGCGCTAATTTATACCGTTCATTAGGTCAAGAAGAAGTGGTCTGACATCAAAATGTGGACCAAAAAGAAGGCATCCCAGATCCGCCAGGCGCAGCTGCTGACTGGTGGTGGTCAGGTATAAAGCTATATGTTATGCGCACGGTGAGAGCGCGCGCCCTTCCTCTGCTCCTGCAGGTCCCCCATTCCAGGCTCAGGAACGAGCCCTGGTGCTGAACGACGCGGTCCTGGCCGGGCAGCGTGATATTGTCCAGGCCCTGAGGGATATAAATACATCCATCATAAATCTAACGGCGGGTGTGGATCGAGTCGGCAGCCAACTGCAGAATAAATAAATACAAATTTGGGAGTAAACATTGTGCAAAGAGTATTTATTAAACGAGGGTCTTTTTTGCTATATGCCTTGATTTTACATCAAGCTTATAGGTGCCCATATTTCAATTCGTTGCCTTTGCTGTTATATGCCAATGTTTTTAAACCCTCTTTGAATGAAGTGAGAAAAAAGTTAAGTGTGTAACGTATCTGGGCCAATTCCAAACTGTATACTTTACTTACTTTTTTAGAACCGCCTTATGAGGTCCTCTCTCCTCTGTCTAGCCCTCGGGTAGGGGTTTTCCGGTGGGGGGTCTATGGGCATCGGATCATCTGGCTGGAGCTCAACGTCTTCGCCCAGGGGCACGCCGTTTACCAGGGCAATGTTGTGCAACACCGCACAGGCCAAGATCATATTGCATGCCTTCACTGGCTTATACAATAGCGTGCCCCCATTGCTGCTCAAGCAAATCCACCTGCCTTTGATACAAACGAATGCATGAAACGTAAATATACAAATAATAAATGATGTCAGAAAATAAAGAGCTAGGCTACTAGTATACACATGTGACCAAAAGCATCTCACCCTTTAACAGGCCAATGCAGCGCTCCACTGCACCGCGGGTTTTTATGTGAGCGGCATTGAACCTGCGCTCCTGGGCAGTCGCTGGATCCTGTAATGGCGTGACTAAATAGTCAGCCATTGCATAGCCTTTGTCACCTAGAACACAAGTCCCACCGGAAATGTAGTAAATGTAATACATTAAAATACTATCGAATAATGTATTCGATATTTAACACAGCCTATACTCACCCACGAGGTAGCTCCTGCCGCCCAGTGCACCAGCCTCTAGTTGGATTCCTACATTCCCGTTGCGGAAAATAAAGGAGTCATGAGAACCCCCTGGCCACCGGGCTACCACGTTGAAGAGGGATAGGTTGGCATCACAGATCACCTGCACATTGATGGAATGGTAGTTTTTGCGATTGATGTATGAATAGTCATTATCCGATGGTGGTTTAATACGCACATGAGTACAATCAATCGCGCCATCAAATGGGAACCGAATGTACTCCTCAGTGAGGGACGTAATAGCCTCCAACACTGAGGGCATCATTCGGCTGATGGAGGGCTGTGAGATGCCAGACCTATCCCCGATATCACGTTGGAAAGTCCCGGTGGCCAGACACCCCAACGTGGACAGCACCTGCACAGGGACAGGTATGGCGCGTGAGCGCCTGGTGCTCCTCCTCAACAGGGGATCAAGCCTGTTGCATAGATCAATAAGAACATGTCTTGGGAGACGGAATCTGCTCATCAGCCATCCGTCATCCTCTGCCAGGAGGTCAGTCGGGTCTCTGAAGACCCGTTGGGCCCTGAGGCGTTCACGGGGCTGCTCATCCTCATCTTCAATGAGTTATTCTGCTGCTGCTGCTGCATTGACGTCCTCTAAAAGAGCCAGGTATGCCATTGTTGAGATGTGACTAGATTTGATCGAAGGACTGCCATTGGATTTTTTTGAATTTTCGTTGCTTCAAATTGACATATTGGTTGTTCAGTTTGACCCACCAGTTTTGGAGATATGGCTTATAGAAAAATGTCTTGCAGGAGTAGTGGAAAAAAGACCAAGCAGAGAAAATGGACTTCTAAGCTTTAGTTCAGTGATCTGTGACTTTAGGGGGCACTGTTTTCCCTTCATTCCTCCATTAGTCAACCAGCAGTGTTGCCATGTCTGCTTATTATAATTAGTTGGCCTTGTTTCTAAAGAAAAATAATGCATAGGCCTACTGTACCAATTTTATAATAATGTATAACCTGTTAATAAAAATGTATTTGACAAAAATAAAGTGTAGGTGATTAGTTGTTAGCTTGTTTTTAGTTGATTGTGTAGTTGATTATGGAGAGTTGGTAACCAAGTGGACCCTTATTAGATCTTTAACTATCAAGTGTAAAAATAAACCTTAAAAAAGGTCCATTTTGTTTCATTTTACACTCTCAAGATATACATAATTGTTAAACATCTGCATTACTTAATTTACAATAAGTCTACACAATTAGAGCATGTTGTTATCTTGATCGTTTGCCTGTTATCTCTCCTTTTTTAAATAGGCTACTGTATTTATGTGGCCTTTTGTAGTATGAAAAAGGGAAAATAACAGTGGCAGATAAATTAGGCCTATGTAAATGTGGTCGCAGCCCAATTTACGGTACACGAATATGACCTAATAAGCCGTTAATTATGAATAATCTGTTCATAATTAGAACTAATATGTGTACATTAGGGTCTAATAAGAAACCGGATAACAAAGCCTAATAAGAATTATTATGTCTTTATAATGTTCTTTTTAATGCCTAATGATATTATTTCGGTCCTACTTTCACACCAATTAGAACACTAACGTATTCTTTATTAGGCCTTAATTAATTTCATTACCATGAATTTCCCGTTATTCAAAATAATGTGTTCCTAATTAGAACTAATACGTGTCTAATAAGAAGCCTAATACGTCGGGATAATGTTCGGTCTAATGACCGACCTTACCTGACCATCGTCGTGAGATTATATATTATAGGCCTCCCTCATATTAGCCTTCATTAGAAATAACATGTCGTTATTAGTTATTATTACTGCTCTTTAGTTAAAAGTGCACTGTAAATTGGACATCCGCTATGGTGACATCATGACTCCCTTTAGGGTTCAATAGAAGTTACATATAGCCGAAGGGTTTAATTAGAACTAAGGTGTTCTTATTAGGCCTTAGTTAGAACTAACATATCCTTAGAAACAATTACTGCTCTTTACTTAAAATAACTGTAAATTAGACAGCAATAAGGTGGTAATCTGATCATGTTTATACCCATAATAGCAATATTAGCTGGCCTGGTCATCAATAATTAGACACACTGCAAGAACTTCCAAATAAACTCACCTGGGCCAGAAATCCAATGGAACGCACATTATATTATCCAACATGAACACCCTAGTGCAACCCCTAGTGGCTGGTTGCTGTATAGACCATGTTATTTGTAAATTACATTGAGGAAAAAAAGAAAACAATTGTTTAACTTCTGTTTTTATTTCCCATCGGAAAACACGAGGTTGGGCATTCAGTGCCAAGCAAAAGTGTGTGTGTATATGTATATATGTGTGTGTGTGTGTGTGTGTGTGTATGTGTATATATATATATAAACCACTGATAGATGCTCTGAGCACTTGACTAACATTGCAGTGACTTAGATCACACTACTACGCCATACTCAACCTGCACTTACTGTACGCTTAGCTTTCTTGTCAACCAACAATTTCCCAAATCACTAATCATTAATCTCAACCGCAACAGGTTTCTCTTGTTGACCCTGGCACCTTGAAATGATACACTCAGCAGTTCAGAAATCATGCTATGGCAGAAGCATCATTTCAGAAAAACCTAGAGGGTGGCAAAAAAGTTAGCCCTATTCCAAAAATGTACAAGCACACAACAAGCTCACAACAATCTACGATCTATACAAGCAGAACAAAATGGACCCTTAAGGGTTTACAAGCTCAGGGGAACATTAACTAAAATCTTTGCTTCTGATGACCCAAATAGTTGGAGAACCACTGACATATGTAGCATATGTATAGTGTCAGCTACAGTTGCACAAAAGAAAAAGAAAAACAGGAAACATCTAGCTGCAAGTGATCTTTAAGAGCTTTAACAGTTAATTACAAGAAATAAACAAAATGGCATGTACTGTACTGAAACTAGAGTACAACAGATACCAAAAAAGACAATTAAGCCAAATAGTAGGAAAATGAGGCAGTGTTTTAAGAGAATAGAGTGACATTGGACAGGAATGCAGAACTGTTATGAACTATAGTAAATAAGAACCAGGAATATCTTGACATATATTCTGGCAAGAAAGATTAACATAGGACATTTTACAAGAAATAATTGTTATATTATGCACAAAACAAGTTGTCACTGATCAATTCAGCCTGCCTTAAAGACAGGCTACATGAATTGATGCAAACATTAACTGAATTTACATTTGCTTTATTGTAAAAACATAGCATTGTTACAGTAGGCCTACATTAAAAAAAAAGTTTTAGAATAGCAAAACAAGCAATCTCTCTCCCCTAGTGGGATACATTGTATATGCCATCAAAGAAACATTTTCAGAAGACATTTGTCCCAATGGGTTAATGTTCAGACAGTTTGTCTGAACATTACCCACCCATATCCTCAACAATAAAATAAATAAGAGTATAAAACATAATCTGACACCAGATTACACCAGACCTTACACCAGACTTTACACCAGACTTTACACCAGACCTTACCAAAGGGTAAGACCACTTTTGAGGTTTGAGTTGTGTAGTTACCTTTCCATGATGCAACTCCAAATGTGGACAAGAAATAAATAAAAAAATGCTCCAGTGATTAGAAATTGATAATTCAAAATATGATCCTCATTGACTTACCTTGTACGCTTGGTGATGTCAATGAGGGGCATATTTTGAATTATCTACTGACTCATGCATGGATTCTGTACTTGCATGTGGATGACTAGGATGCAGATGACCTACCTGACAGATGTCAGTTAATGATGACTGTGATTACTTTCTTTAAGTAGCATGTGACATATCAAACTAGAGGGCTTTCATGATTCTGATTAAAACACTCATTGGGCTAAATTTGGCAAGTGTCATAGGCACTTGCCCAAGTGTGCCGACATTATCACATTTGTGATGACGGCTATGGCCGTTTTTAGCCCAATGAGTGTTTTTGGGCAAGAGTTTGATAGTGTATTTTCCATAGATTTCCTGTAGGCCTACTAATGTTCACAGCAAGTAATCACAGTCATCATTAACTGACATCTGTCAGGTAGGTCATCTGCATCCTAGTCATCCACATGCAAGTACAGAATCCATGCATGAGTCAGTAGTAAAAAATTGTAACCGACAGCCTAGGTGTGTTCTTTTGCCATCCCCCTGAAGGAGCAGAATGAATATAAAACTCACTTGATGACTTCTTCCGTCTTTTTTTGCTCTTTTTCTTCCGTTTCCTGTTCCGTTCACTTGAGGAGGAGGAGGAGGAGGAGGAGGAGGAAGAAGTAGAGGTGGACTCCTCTCTCTGTCTGGCCACTAAAAGTAATAGCATTACACATACAGACACTACGGTCAAAAAAGCATACATTAAACTTGTTCACTAAGCTTCCAGTGCCCCTGGAACTTCAACTTTTTTTTCAAAAGGCTGAAGTTGTAAAATAAGGCTGACAAAAAGGGGCTTGAACTTGTCAGCCTAAACCACACCAAAGGGTCGGGTGTGGTCTATCTTAAAAAGAAAAACGTTTTGTCCCGACCCTTTGGTGTGGTTTGGTCCTAAGAGTGACTCAAAGTGCAGACATGCTCAAAGGTTACTGGATAACAAATGTGTTATTGAAATAAAATATACCTGGTGATGTTGCAGTGTTTTGTGCCCTTAGGGCGTTCAGTAGCTGAACTCGGAGTTTATCTCTCTCCGCTTCCAACGAGAAGTTTATTTTTCTCTCTCTCTCGATGGCCTCCAGTGGAAGCTGCTGCTGTGGAGGCTTGGTGTTCAATCCTAATGAATTTAAAGATAAATACAAATAAATGGTTTCCAAATGCACCGTCTGTAGTCATTAATTTCAAAAGCACTATAGTTAAAATGAAGCCCGATTTAATTGATCAGGATATTTCAAATATGCATTTTCAAGCAAATCGGCAAATCAAATGTAGTATTATAGTCTCGGAGGTAAGAGCAGTCTCGGAGGTAGAAGCAAAGTCTGAGAAAAAAATAAGATTCCAACAACGAGGGCTTCAGTTTTAACAATAAAATGCCAAAAAAAAGACAATCTACAGGGCAACAACGTTAACACGCAACACATACTGTGAGATTACAGATCAGATCTTACCTTCATCATAAACCAGGTCGACCTCTGAGGTTTCAGGTTGACCTGAAGGAGTAGGAACAGGAGTAGGAACAGCTGAGGAAAAAATAAAAATAAATCACAGCAATACATTATTAAAATATGAAACAGTCACTGAGATAAACAATTTGGGCTTCATCAGGGCCTTGCAGAGAGCACTGAGGGGGCAGGGGCTCAAACTCCAGAAAAGGGCACATGTGTGCGCGCGCGCAGGTGTGTGTGTGTAGCGCACGCCGATTTTTGGGGTGGTCTTTTTGTGGAGTCCTTCCCTTTTTCCCATTTCATGTCATTGGACAGTAAAATAAGCAATATGTTCTCATTAGTCTGAAACTAAAACTGACTGATGGCAGATTAAAAGATAATTCATTGTGATAGTGGAAGTATCATTACTTGTCAAATGTTTGTCTTGAAGGGCCAATGGCACTTATTGGCCCCCCACACAAGCCCTTATTGGCCCCCCATATAAGCCCTTATTTCCCCCCCAAATAAGCCCTTGTTTGCCCCCCACACAAGCCCTTATTGGCAAGGGCACTTTCTGCAAAAGGCCCCATAGCCCCCCCCCCCCCCCCCCCCCCCCTCTGCACGTGCCTGGGCTTCATAAACAGTTTTAACCATACAAACTAGTGCCTACATACCTGCACTGCACATTTGCCCCTGAACAGACAAGCTTAAAAATTGTAAGTGGACTACTTTAGATAAAGACAAATCAAGGTTTTTTCTTACCTTGAACATTTGCAGCACCTACACAAACCTTAGGGCTTAAAGCCAAAGGATTGACATTATAGTATCTACTGGAGGTTATTAAATAACCATCGATGATGTCAAATTCTGTTAGTAGGAGCCATTGAGACAGAAAGAGTACCATCAATAAGGGGTCAGAACACTACAAGTTAATTTAACATAACAAAAAGTGTCATGTTAAAAAAAATCTAGCCTTAACTAAGCATTTGGATTTCAGGTTATTTTAGTCATTTAACAATAAAGACAAAGACTAATAGGCTACAACTCATAACACATTTAAGAAAGCCTTTCTACATATTTTAGGCTAAAGTGTATCAGTGCTCTTTATATTGTTCATGATCACATGAGTACATCATTATCAGACTTAATTTTATCCTTTTAACTTCTTAATTGTTTATGCTTTAAAATGACTGGATTCAGTATTGTAGAAATATTATGTTTAATCATTGTTCAGCTATTCACTTGTAGCTAGGCGCTAGCCAGTCAGACCTGAAGTGGTCTGACTACACGTGATCCTACACACATGACACCCAAGCTTAGAGTATAAGCACCCAAGCCCCAAGAAGGGCATGCCAATGTTGAAGCACTCGGCCCTACGCGTATATTCCGTTTGTGTCCGAGCATGCATAGGCAGAGACACACCCCGCTTGGCCCGCCTGCCTCTGATTGGCCAGAGCTCGTTGTTGTCAATGCCAAAAACTGTCAAAGATGGCAGCACACTGTGACAGATACGCTAGTTGCGTACGCCTGACAGATACAGCGGCAGCGTTACTTTATTGTAGAAATATAGTTATATAGTTTATGCGGTTCTCTTTGATATGATTTGATCAGGGTGTTCTAATAAATATTTTTTTTTTTCGCGGTTCCGTCTCCATTTATTTATGCCCTCGTCGGGTGCCATGCTATTACAGTAATGGTCTGCAGTTTTCCATGTAAATTGTTTGTTTATTGCGTGTCCGTTTTCATTTATTTATTTATAGTCTGTGCAACGCCATATTCGAACTATAGAAAACTAATATTATACTAAAAAGGATAAAGATGAAGGGAAGCGGCCTTTGTACTCTGTATATGATATGCTATTATAGTGAAATAAAGATGGGAATGAACAATGACAAACTCCTATCTCAACAGGTATGGTCATAACCAAAGCATACATTCAAACAAATTACACAGGTTGATAACTTTCTCTTACCGTCATCACGTTGGACAGTTTCAACTTTTTTTCGGCGGTTGCTTCTTAGCCCTCGCCATCTCTGGAAAATAAAAAAATAAAATGATGTGCGATGATATGGGCATCTCCGAGTCCGGAGAGCAATTCAATTTAGCTCGTTGTACTGTATTAAGTTTATACATGTGCGCGTCAAACACAGCCTAGCCAAAACACGCTCAGCCCATGAGCTTTCACCCATGAGATGTAAAAGGCCCATTGCCAAAACTTAATTTAATCCCCTTTCTTTTTTTTAAATGTCCCACAGCACGAAAGTTAAATTTTGCATACTATCAGCAAATGATAAATACTACGCCCGACATTAGTCTCAGTTAGCCTTGCAAGCTGTTCAATTGTGCGCGGGGGACTAAATATAATATAGACACAGTATAGTCATGTTAATACACATTACAATATATAACGTACACTTACCTAAAACGCTTAAAACGCTCTCTGTAGTTGTGTTGTGTAACTTGTGTTGTGTTGTCCGTCAGTCCGTGGCTGCTTGGTTCAGCGTGGTGGTGCAGAAAGGATAAGCTAGTAGTTAGCTAAATTGTTCTGCATGCATGTGATTATTTCTATTGACACCACCACATTGGTACGTATAGCAGCGTGAGAGTGGCGATACTAGCGTTGACTCCTCCCATTGCAACAATGGAATGCGGAAGTGCAAATAATTTAGCTCCGATGTAGGATTATGTGGCTGCTACAATGAGTTGATACAATCAACTTGCGATGTATGCTGTTGATGGCTAGGAATTACAGAATTAAAAAAATATATATATATATGGGTCAGTCCTACAGTCTATTCGGTGCCATTTCATCAACTTTTTCATAACATTTATTTTTTACATGATTAGTATTATTTTCTGACAGTGCATGTTCAGCTGTCAGAAAAACTGTGTCCAGTTTAATGCATTATTATTATAACACTATTCCAGTATTGTTACCATCATCACTATGTCTCATGTTTATATCAACAGGTTCTATTTTCTGTCATTGTATTTATACTCTCATACAATTGTCATCACAAAGACTATCATTCTATGCAAATTGAACAGACTGTACGAACACTCGGACACTTACTCTGGTGCGGGAGGGGGGGTTACATATGTATGTATGTATATACATGCATATAGAAAAATGGGGGGGGGAATGGCACATGATTTACTGTTAAAAAATAATTGAAATGGAACACGGAGTGGGGAGAGTTAATGTATGGAGAGAAAATAAAATATAATAATGCTGTAAATGTTTATGTTCACTCTCCTCCCAGTTCTGTACAATTGTATGAATGAGTGTGCTTATCAATAAACAGAATTTAAAAAAAAAAAATATATATATATATATATATATATATATATATATATATATATATATATATATATAATATATATATATATATATATCCATTGACACCAACAGTGGGGGGAAAAATGTTGGACATAACGGGGACTTTTTATGATAAAGATATAATTGTATTTCACTATGTGGTACAATATTTTTTTTTCTAGGGTGGAAAACCTTTAACAGTATAAGATAAGGCTTTTGGGATTAGTGTTACTACTTATAATTACTAACGTATTATGCAAGATATGACCTGGGGACACAAATGGCATTGAATACTATGAATAACCCACTTGACTTGCGTTACCCTTGCCACCAGACATAGGCACTTTTCCTCCGAGGTGGTGGAAAGCCTGGTGGGCGAGGTTACTTGCCACCAGCAAGCATGGAAAAAGCCAGCCTTCTTTTGACTGTGTTTTCTGGCGGTTGGCATCCGCGATTGTTGCATGACCGCCACCTACTGGAATAACATGTCACAGTGAAACTACAGGCTATAACCACCACCCAAATTGATCTCATGCGTCAGTCCATTCTATGACCCAGACCCAGTGGTCACAGTTAAAGCGTCTTCAAATGTCATATTAAAGCCCAGGTGGAGCAACATGAATCAACTTTCAGCATGATTAATGAAAAAGTAACTGGAGTGATGGACACAGCAGGATGCGTTTTGAATACTGGATTAATGAAATTAATATATGCAACTCTTATTAGTGCAGTGGTCAGGTGGCCATGTACTTCAACCTTTTTAAAACAAAAAAACAAACAAACTGGTATAATAACCAAATATATTGTAATAATAAAACAAATATATATATATATCAGAGAAACAATAAATGACTTTGAAACAATGTCACACTTTATACATTGCTCTGATGTCCTCAAATAAGGCTCCAAGTCTGCCTTTCTTGTGCATGTCGGTCTTGTAGCTTCTCCATGCACGTTCAATGTGTTGGGTATGAGCACCTGTGCCAGGATGCACAAAGTACCTGTTGTGAGTTACTTGATAGTGTATATAACCATAATGAGACAATGTCTATATGATGCCCAAGAGTCGCTCAGAATGGTTTTTCCAAGGCGCACATACTTCTGTATGATAGGAACCAACGTTTGTGCAGATCTTCTTCTCACAAGTCTGAGCACTGGCCTTCTTCTAGACCCCTTAATCTCAAGCATGCCAAATACCCATGCCTTTCTCCTCCAGGTAGACCGGAATCGGCCACGGGCATACTGAAAGTAGACAAATTAAAAAGTCCATGTTAGTAGTAGTAGAATGTCACATGGTGTTGCAATTTGCAGCTATGAACCTGGTACTGTTTTTTGTGTACAAATGTCAACTTCCTATTGATTTTAATATTTTCATTTGGAAGAAAGAAAATCAAGACTGTATCTGGATCCTGATCTTTTAATAGTCAAATCAATAGGAAGCTGACACTGACAGTTTTATCAGAAAATCAAACCGTACTGGGTTTGGTGATGTTCTATGTCAGAATCAGCTTTGTTTGAGTTCATTTACAGGCTAAAAGAGCGCAATGGAGACATTTTGAAAGTTTGATTTCTTGCCCACATGATGAGTTACATCATGGAAACTACACAACCCACAAGGTTTAATAAACTGAATCAAGCCAGTGGGAAGTACAACATGATTATATCACCATTTTAAATTGAAATCCAGGTTAGACATAGACAGGACACTGGCATAATTAAGTCAAAATGATTGATGATTTGATTAAATAATTGCATTTATTGATGGGATTGTAGTCTGATGAAGATTGATTCAAATGTTTCAACTACCTTTCTCTTGTGGCAAAACTTGCTCTCATCAATGACCACGTAGGCTCTAGGACCACCGATACGCATTCTGCCCCTGTGTCCACAGTTCTTTATGGCTTTGCAACACACTTTTTTCAGGACCTTGGTCTTCTTTGTGAGGGAACTCCTGCTACCGCACAATCCTTCCTCTATCATGTCAATGTGGTGCAGCCGTAAACCCTGTGCAAATCTTCAACACTCCTTTCCTCCTGCAAACCCTAAGGAAATAGATAAGAAAGACATCATCATCTCATACTGATCAATCAATGCATAAAGCATTACAATTGTACAATTGTTTACAGTAGGGTCCACCATGCATGTTCAATTCATCATACATTACATTACAGTCATTTAGCAGACGCTTTTATCCAAAGCGACTTACAATAAGTGTATTCAACATAGGTAGGGAACAAAAACTACTAATCACTAGAAGTCTTTAGTGCATTTTCTGCAAAAACAAGCAACCAAGAGTATACCTAGCGCTAAGGTAAAAGTGCAATATATCAGCTACCTATTTCCTTAAACAGATGAGACAAAATAGCTAAATCAAATGAGCATGAGCTAAGACAATTAAGTGTATCGACTAAACAAGATCCAATAAACAATACAACAATAGAAAACAAGCGTTCGTACAACTAGTTAACAACAAGTAGGTCAGGCAGAGAGGAAGGGTAGTGTTTCCTGAAGAGGTGGGTTTTCAACCTGCGGCGAAATATGGGCAGTGACTCTGCTGTCCTAACATCAGTGGGAAGTTCATTCCACCACTGTGGGGCCAGAACAGAAAAGAGTCGTGACCGTGTGGATCGGCCAGAAGGACCCTTGAGTGACGAGGCAATCAGTCGCCCCGAGGTGGCAGACCGAAGTGGTCGGGCAGGGGTGTAGGCATCGACCATAGCCCGGAGGTAGGAAGGAGCTGTTCCTTTCACTGCCCTATAGGCTAACACCAGGGTTTTGAACTGGATGCGAGCCGCTACGGGGAGCCAGTGTAGAGAACGGAGAAGGATGGTTGTGTGGGAGAACTTGGGGCGGTTGAACACCAGACGAGCCGCAGCTTTCTGAACAAGCTCCAGAGGTCTGATGGCAGATGCCGGAGCACCAGCAAGGAGGGAGTTGCAGTAGTCCAGGCGGGAGATGACGAGAGCCTGGATGAGCACCTGGGCTGCCTTCTCCGTGAGGAAGGGGCGAATCCTCCTGATGTTGTAGAGGAGGAATCTGCAGGACCTTGTCACTGATGCGATGTTTGCCGAGAACGTCAGTTGATCGTCCAGGGTCACACCCAGATTCTTCGCAGTCCGAGTTGAGGTCACCACAGCATTATCAATGGTGATGGCCATGTCTCGGTGCGGACAGCCCTTCCCCGGGAGGAACATCAGCTCGGTCTTGTCCAGGTTGAGCTTCAGGTGGTTTGTCGACATCCACGCCGAGATGTCAGCCAGACAAGCAGCAATGCGTGCCTCCACTTGGGTATCAGAGGGGGGGAATGAGAGGATCAGCTGGGTGTCATCGGCATAGCAGTGGTAGGAAAAGCCATGGGAGTGGATGACAGCACCCAGAGATGTAGTGTAGAGAGAGAAAAGAAGAGGACCCAGAACCGAGCCTTGGGGAACCCCAGTTGTGAGCCTGTGTGGTTCTGACACAGACCCTCTCAGCATCACCTGGTAGGAGCGACCCGTCAGGTAGGATGCAAACAGGGAGAGTGCAGAGCCTGAGACACCCATCCCCTCGAGGGTGGAGAGGAGGATCTGATGGTTCACCGTGTCGAACGCTGCAGACAGGTCCAGGAGTATCAGGACGGAGGAGAGAGAGTTCGCTCTAGCGGCATGGAGCGACTCCGTCACTGCCAGCAGGGCAGTCTCTGTCGAGTGACCCACTTTGAACCCAGACTGGTTGGAGTCCAGGAGGTTGTTCTGGTGGAGATAGGAGGACAGTTGTTTAAAGACAGCACGTTCGAGAGTTTTAGATAGGAAGGATAGAAGGGAAACCGGTCTGTAGTTCTTGATCTCAGAGGGGTCAAGTGTCGGTTTCTTCAGGAGGGGGGTGACTCTGGCAGTCTTGAAAGTAGAGGGAAAGTAGCCAGATGTCAGAGAGGTGTTAATAAGGTGGGTTAAGAAGGGAAGAAGTTCAGGTGCAATAGACTGCAACAGAGTGGATGGGACCGGGTCCAGAGAGCATGAGGTGGGGCGACTAGAGGTAACAAGGAGAAGGACCTCGTTAGGGGAGAGGGGAGAGAAGTGGGATAGAGAGGGGATGGGGGGGGGGGGAGAGGAGTAGATGAAGGTAGAGAGGGGGGGTGGCAGGCAGACGGGTGTAGGTAGTGCGCAGGGCACCAGCCGGGGGAGGAGGGAAGGAGGATCGGATATCGTTCACCTTCTTGTCAAAGAAGTTGGCGAAATCGTCAGGGAGGAGGGACGAGGAGAGAGGAGAACGTTTCAAAGAGTTTTTTAGGGTTGGAAGCAGAAGCCTGAATTTTAGTGCAGAAAAAGCAGCTTTAGCAGCCGATAGAGAGGAGGAAAAAGTAGAAATGAGAGATTGGAAGGTGAGAAGGTCCTCCAGGAGGTTGCCATTTCTCCATTTGCGCTCAGCCGCTCTCAGGCTCCGTCTCTCAGTCCGCACTGAGTCCGACAACCAGGGGGCAGGTGGAGTTTGGCGTGTAGGCCTGGTGGTGAGGGGACAGAGATGGTCAAGAGAAGAGGATAGAGTAGAGAAAAGAAGATCTGTGGCGGTATCAGGGGATAGAAGAGCAAAGGATTCAGGGGCAGGGAGAGCAGAGAGAACAGAAGAGGAAAGATCAGTGGAGGAAAGTGAGCGAAGATTGTGACGTGAGGAAATCATGTGGGTAGGGAGGGGCTGTGAGGGGAGAGAGGAGAGAGAGAGAGAGTAGGACATGAAGTAGTGATCAGAGAGTTTCTTACCCTTTTCACTGGAAAGAGGAGTGACAGACAGGTTAGCAATAGAGCAGCCTCTGGTGAAGATCAGGTCCAGTTGGTTGCCCGCCTCATGGGTAGGAGGAGATGGGGAAATAACTAGGTCAAAGGCGGCGAGAAACGAAAGTAGTGGGTCTAGCTGCTTCTCAGTCGGGAGGTTGAAGTCACCCAGAAGGATGAATCCAGAGCCATCGACAGGGAAGTGGGAGACTAGATGGTCCAGCTCCTCCAGGAAGCCACCAGCAGGGCCCGGTGGGCGATAAACAACTGCAATGGTGAGCTTGACTGGATGAGAAACAGTGACCACATGAAATTCAAATGAGGTAGGAGAGAATTGTGACAGTGAAACAGGAGAGTATTTCCATTTTCTGGAAATTAGCAGACCAAACCCCACCACCTGTCCGCACGGCTCTGGGAGTGTGAGAGAAAGAGTACACATCTGACAGAGCCGCGGGCGTAGCAGTGTTTTCTGGTCTGATCCAGGTCTCAGTCAGAGCAAGGAAGTTAAGGGAGAGCAAGGATGCGTAGGCTGAGATGAAAGCAGATTTGCCTTCCACCACAGCCGAGTGGCAATTCCAAAGCCCTCCCGTTACCACTTCCTCGACGTGAGTTGAAATCATAACTTCTATATAGCTAAAGACAGGCCAGTTTCGAATTGCAGCCGTCCGTAGGTGCCCTTTTAGAGCCATTTTGAAGGAATCAAGGGATTTGCATGTCTTAATGACCGTTGGTAGGGCGTTCCACATTTTGGTGGCATAGGAGCGAAATTAATTTAGTCCCTTTGTGGTGCCGAATCTGGGTTGCACATGGTTTGTTGAACTCCTACTGGTGTTGTGGACTTTAAGGACATTAAGACAGGTATATCCCAACATTTAGACTCTCGTAGAGTTCTGACAATATCGCTCTCTACGAGAGTAACCGGCACCGGCCAAATGTTTGGAGCGGGCGAACAATTTTGCCTCAAAATCACTCTTACCGTGTACAAATGCAAAATCTAAGCTGCTTTCTCGTTTGCCCCACTTGTCTGGTGTGTGTTCGGCAAACAATTACACGCCGTACGGCCGTAGTTTTCAATAAAAAAGGTATTTTAATCCACTCTGTCCATACTCTGTCTCGGAATCCGGCATCCATCTTGGATTTCTCTCCATTGTAAATGCGCAACAGCGCCCCTAGCGGCCAGGGTTCTGTTGCGCATTTACAATGGAGAGAAATCCAAGATGGATGCCGGATTCCGAGACAGAGTATGGACATAGTGGATTAAAATACATTTTACATTACATTACATTTTTTATTGAAAACTATGGCCGTACTGCGTGTAATTGTTTGCCGAACACACACCGGACAAGTGGGGCAAACGAGAAAGCAGCTTAGATTTTGCATTTGCAGAGCGATATCGTCAGAATCAAATGTGAAGAGTGATGACGTACTACGAGTGTCTTGGGCTACAATAATCCCATCAAAATAACAATAGCAATAAAGACGTAAAAAACTCACCAACGATATCCGTCTTTTGTTGTTGTTGTTTTGGTTAACTTCATATGTCTTCGGCACGAGGGACACTTGTACTTACTGGAAAGTAATTTCTTCTTTTGGAGCCATTTCATAATAGATTTTTTACTCCTGTTAAGTTTCCTTAACAAAGTCCTAACTAACGACATGTTGTGTGACTGAGACAGAAGAAATTGTCTGTCTGTGTCACAACCTCCCGGCCGTTGTTTCTGTTCGTTGTTGACGTTCTTTTTGTTGGTTCAATCCGTGTTGTTATGCTGCTATCTGCTATGTGTTGCTTTACTATACTGAGTACTCATAGAATGAATGTGCGCCTTGTGCGGGCATCACACTTCCGCTTTGTAGAAAGGAAATGGTCACGTGACTGGGCTGCGCAAACTCACACAGTATTGGGTGAAATCAACCCTCAAGTGCTTCTGACAGACATACTCACACCGGAACTTCAATGAAGCCGGCTGGACCAGCTCATAACAAATATTATTTCTGAACATTTGAGACCTTTCTCATATAATCAGTTCAGAAATAGTTTCTGGCTCTGGGGTATCGCGAGATTTGGAAATTGCATGGAATTAAATAATTAGACTGCAGTGTAACAGGCATTATTGATTTAGGATTTTATTTTGAAAAATCGTTTGAATGCTCATTATCAATTTTTTTACTTCGGGGAAAAGGTTATAAAATGTTAAACGAGCCATTTTGTTCAACGTGCGTTGGAACAGAGCATCACAAACAGTTCAACAGGTAAGTTTAAGATAAGTTAGCGTTGTGCCCACCACACGGAATTTGTTGGAAAGTATTGTAACACTAGATTAGTCATGCAACGTGTACACAAAGCAACCTCGTAATTTTGATTTTGTTTTAATTAGGACATTGAGTTCTTATTACATTAGCTCCGGTTGGAACCTCATATCTACGCTTTAGCTTTTAGTTAGCCCTGAAACATGAGAGACACGGGTTTTGCAACGCATGTATTATTTACATGCGTTGTATATATATTTAACAGTAGGTCTAATGCGGGGAAATCAATCTGTGTTTTCAGACAATGTCGTCAGACTCTGAACAGGCCGCCGAGACCGCCGAGACCAGAGCTGTATATGGTAAGAATAAAGAGGTCAACGCACTTTTAGACACAATTCATAATGTAACTGTTTAGATGACTTTAAATATATGGAAGAATAAAGGGGTCAAGGTCTTGGAACTGCTGGCGGTTCCGCTCCACCCATTATGCAGCTTTTTCACCCCTTTTGTTGTCTGTAGTAGGTCAGATTGTCTATCTTTGATGGAACATGTTTGCACATGGCTAGTCTCGTGTAGCCAGACACTATTCCACAATCTCCGAATTGTATGATGGAGCGTTTGGAAATCGCGGAGGCAACAGTCTGGTAACGCAAGACTAGCACATGGCTAATGTAACTAAGTAAATTGAGCGGCCAGGGTTATTTTATCCATTACATTCATGCGCCCAGTCGATAAAACACGGACCCCTTTTCCGGACGGACCGGCGCAAGTGGTTGATGTGTATGTAGCAGCTAACAATAGCCACACCTCTAGAGTCTATCAACAACGGGAGACAAGAATAAATCTATCGAGACTAGCGACTGGACCGCGGAGCGCCGTCTAACACAGGATCTTTTTTTCATAAAAAGACGGGATGATTTAGATCGCGAGTTAAGAACGTTTTCATCAGCTAAACAGGGGAGGGAGTTTATCGATGGCGTCTCACTCTTGCGCGTCACCGAGGAGAGCCCAGCAGGCGCGGGCTAATGCTACTAATGGCCGATTACAATGGTGCCGTCATAGTGGTGCTCAGCTCCAGGCAGCTCTCCTTGTCGGTAAAGTGGAAATGGGGAAATAAGCCTGGCACTGGTTAGCTACACTTTGGCAAAAAAATATTAGTCTTCTTGAAAGGTAAATTATAATGATACATCACTGGGCTTATTCATATATATATATATATATATATATATATATATATATATATATATATATAAATACAAATATGTATTTCTCCCCCCCCTTTAGACACACTTTTAAGTCATGCAAACATAGCTGCAGCATGGGTGATGCACAACCTGTCATGGTCTGTCGCTCTACAGGCCATGTCTCCACGTCAGCCACTCCCACTCTCCATTCCCTCTCTCAGTCCTTGTCACACACCTGTTTCCACCCCCTCTTCAGCCCAACAGTGCCATGCCCATTCCACACCTGAGAACACTTCTGCAATCACCCTGCTCCCTATAAGACTGGACTCATTCCACACAAACACTGTCAGTACATACATTGTTGTTCCAGTGATCTGCCTTGGACTTCTGGTTTGTTATTTTGGTCTCCTAAAAGGTATCTTGGATTTCATGTGCTTTGTCTAACTTTTGGACTTCTGGTTTTTGCATTTATGCTTTGAAAGTAATGCATTTTTGGACTTCCTGTGATTTTGCATTTTGCTCCTGAAATTTGCATTTTTTGGATTTACTTTTTGCATTTGATTGTTTACTTTGGCTATATGCTTCTCTACATGAATAAATAAGTTAATTCAAGACTATTCTGCGTTCGTCTCTGCGCTTGGGTTCAGTCCTTCACTGTGAACCGTGACAGAATGTACTGACCAATAATGAACCCAGCAGAGATAAAACTTTTTCATAGAAAAGTCGCAGAATTTGATAACGTGGTTTCCCGTCTCTTGGCCTCTCAACCTAAACTGCGTGCTGAACTCCAAGTGGAGATCTCAATACAGCAGCAGTGGTTAAAGGAGAGACCATGGGTAAGCCATTTTGTCCCCCACCTGGATGTGGTCCTTGGGAGGCTCAAGAACTTTGAAAATGCCTCAATTCCCCATGCGTCCCAACCAGTTCCCTGCTCTCTCAGGCTTGGAGTGGTGAGTCTAGAATCTGCTAGCCCTGATACGTTTCCTAACCAGCAGAAGACTCAGTATATGGACTTGCGTTCCTATTTTTGCAGTAAGGCCAAAATTCCAGTTTTTTATGAACAACTTCACGCCCCAGATCCTTATCTGGGCACACGCCTGGCTCTGGGAGGTCCCCGTAGGGCCAACAAACGGGGCAACATCTCACAGGATCGCCCAGCAACCAAGCCCACCCGGCCAGCCATCTCCAGTCTGCTGTCAGCCCCTACCCAGAGACCTTCAGTGTCTGCAGCTCCCCCTGCAGGCCTGCCTCCCATTTTGGCCGTCCCGCCTCCAGTGTCTGCAGTTCCACCTGTGGTCCAATCTGCAGCATCCTCATCTCCTGGGTGTGCAGCATCCTCCGTCTCTCCTGGGTGTGCAGCATCCTCCGTCTCTCCTGGGTGTGCAGCATCCTCCGTCTCTCCTGGGTGTGCAGCATCCTCCGTCTCTCCTGGGTGTGCAGCATCCTCTGTCTCTCTTGGGTGTGCAGCATCCTCCGTCTCTCCTGGATGTGCAGCATCCTCCATGTCTCCTCGGTGTGCAGCTCTGCCTGCAACCCCGCCTCCTGAGCCTGCAGCCCCACCTCCTGAGCCTGCAGCTCCGCCTGCAGCCCTCCCTCCTGAGTCTGCAGCATCCTCATCTCCTGGGTGTGCAGCATCCTCCGTCTCTCCTGGGTGTGCAGCATCCTCCGTCTCTCCTGGGTGTGCAGCATCCTCCGTCTCTCCTGGGTGTGCAGCATCCTCTGTCTCTCTTGGGTGTGCAGCATCCTCCGTCTCTCCTGGATGTGCAGCATCCTCCATGTCTCCTCGGTGTGCAGCTCTGCCTGCAACCCCGCCTCCTGAGCCTGCAGCCCCACCTCCTGAGCCTGCAGCTCCGCCTGCAGCCCTCCCTCCTGAGTCTGCAGCAATGGCTCCTGCAGCCCTGACGCCTGCAGCTCCGGCTCCAGAGCCTGCAGCTTCGCCTCTGCCTGCAGCACCTACGGCTTCGCCTCTGCCTGCAGCACCTCCGGCCTCGCCTCTGCCTGCAGCACCTCCGGCCTCGCCTCTGCCTGCAGCACCTCCGGCCTCGCCTCTGCCTGCAGCACCTCCGGCTTCGCCTCTGCCTGCAGCACCTCCGGCTTCGCCTCTGCCTGCAGCACCTCCGGCTTCGCCTCTGCCTGCAGCACCTCCGGCCTCGCCTCTGCCTGCAGCACCTCCGGCTTCGCCTCTGCCTGCAGCACCTCCGGCCTCGCCTCTGCCTGCAGCACCTCCGGCCTCGCCTCTGCCTGCAGCACCTCCGGCTTCGCCTCTGCCTGCAGCACCTCCGGCCTTGCCTCTGCCTGCAGCACCTCCGGCGTCGCCGCCTGCAGCATCTCTGGCCCTGCCTCCGCCTGCGGTGTCGCCTTCGTTGTCTTCTGCCTCGTCTCGGCCCCCGGGCCGACCGCCTGATGACTCCACATCTGCCTCATCCCAGTGGCCCGGCCGTCCACCCGACGACAACTTTTCCATCTCGTCTCAGCCTCCCGGTCGTCCACCAGATGACGCCACCTCGTCTCGGCCTCCAGGCCGTCCGCCAGACGATGCCTCATCTGTCTCGTCCCAGCCCCCAGGCCGTCCGCCTGACACCTCGTCCCAGCATCCTGGCCGCCCACCTGACGCCATCTGCTCAGCTTCAGTTCCCCTCCCCCTGACCCCCTCCACCCACCCTGCTCGGTGTTCCGGTCCAGCGTGGTGGGACGTCTGGAAGCCGTCCCTTAAGAGGGAGGTACTGTCATGGTCTGTCGCTCTACAGGCCATGTCTCCACGTCAGCCACTCCCACTCTCCATTCCCTCTCTCAGTCCTTGTCACACACCTGTTTCCACCCCCTCTTCAGCCCAACAGTGCCATGCCCATTCCACACCTGAGAACACTTCTGCAATCACCCTGCTCCCTATAAGACTGGACTCATTCCACACAAACACTGTCAGTACATACATTGTTGTTCCAGTGATCTGCCTTGGACTTCTGGTTTGTTATTTTGGTCTCCTAAAAGGTATCTTGGATTTCATGTGCTTTGTCTAACTTTTGGACTTCTGGTTTTTGCATTTATGCTTTGAAAGTAATGCATTTTTGGACTTCCTGTGATTTTGCATTTTGCTCCTGAAATTTGCATTTTTTGGATTTACTTTTTGCATTTGATTGTTTACTTTGGCTATATGCTTCTCTACATGAATAAATAAGTTAATTCAAGACTATTCTGCGTTCGTCTCTGCGCTTGGGTTCAGTCCTTCACTGTGAACCGTGACACAACCGCCACAAATTCCTGGACGAGGTCCGTCCACCAGCTGTGCTGGGATTTTCTGGCAAAGAGACAGAGAGAGCCATCCAAGAGAACATCAGCTCCATTTGCATGCCGATGGAGGAGAGAGACATGGATCGTTTTTGTTTTGTTTTCCGAAACACTAGCGATATGGAGACATTTTTGGCCGAGGTTGATGATGTTCAAAAGTTGAAAGTCAATGCTATGGGTTGGTTGTCTTTTTTCCCTTTGAAATTTACCATCCTGTCAAACACTTGCCTGTAATGTGAACGTATGAGTAAATGTAGAATTAATGGTGATCTCTGGCTAGCTGTGTCAAACTGTACCTTGCATTTTTCATATCCTTACTTAATACAGGCTATGCACATTTACTTGTGTGAAATGTTAACTTGAGGAAGACTAATGTGGTGTATTTTTTTTCCCTCCTGTGCTAAATCGTTCACAGTTAATGAGAAGAGCTCATCTGACGATCTGGCCTCAATGCAGCTCCACAGGCTCAGAGACCGTGGCAGGGACCTGCAGGACGAGTGCCGCTTCCTGAAGGAGGCTTTAACTCTTGTAAAAGGTATTGTATGCAATACACTCTTTTTTTTAGGCATTGTGGTTCCACTCAAATATAGGACATTTTTCCAAGATTTAGATTTACACAAATATTTTTCAATTTTAAGCCTAAAATTACACCAGTCATGACCATAAAACTTGATTCGGTGGAGGAAAAAAATTATATTGTACGATATTGCTTTTAATAGACACAAACTAAGATTTTATTCGTATTGTCATCCTGGACTCTGCCCTCATTTTGACAAGCAAATCAATGCTGTTGTCAAAGGACCCTTTCAGTTAAGACAAGTTGGCAAAATAAAATATCTCAACCCAAGACCTTGAAACTACACACTATTTTATTTGATGTGATGGCATTGTTCTTCATAGTTTGTATTTGTGTTGTGACGTTGACATGAGTTAGAAACGTCTTAAATCTCCTGTTAATGCCATGTCCGCTTGTTATAAGCGACGTTGGTCTTGTTTTTCAGTAAAGTTGCTTGAAAATATTGACAGTAGTTGCAGGTTGCGTTTTTTTTTGGGCTTGTTTCTAAAGTGTATGCTTATTTAGGCTTGTTCCCTAAAGTTTAAACCTGTGATTCTGCTCAAACATTGCCATAAAGGATCCCCATGTATTTGTGCACACGGATCCCCATCTGAAAAATGTTATGTGCCAGGTTTTTATTTTGTATTTGTATAAAACAAACTATTTTGGAAAATATCTGATCTACAAGCTCACAACGCATTGTGAGCTTGTAGATCTGCTATTCTCAAGTAGATGCCGATGTTGTATAGTCTTAGTATATAAATATTAAGACTATACATCGGCAGCTACTTCAGCCGTTTGCTGTTTTTAAATGTGCTATATAAATAAAATTGATTTGAGGCTTAAAATAATTGCATTTTTTTTCATGCTTTTATTCAAAGCGCTTCACAATAACCCATTCAAATCATTCCACACCAAAGGCAGAGGAAATTATAAGGTTAGGGGTTGAGTGTCTTGCTCAAGGACACTAACTCTGGGGGAACATAACGGATGCTTGTTTAGGGTAGCTGTTGCAAATGTATTATTCACTGACTACATACTAAATATACAATATGCCCACTGTAAATGTAACAGCCTCATAAATGGTGTTATCCACAGGTGAGTTTATTTGGAAGGTCTTGCAGTGTGTCTAATTATTGATGACCAGGCCAGCTAATATTGCTATTATGGGTATAAACATGATCAGATTACCACCTTATTGCTGTCTAATTTACAGTTCACTAGTACAGACCACACATTCAATCGAACATCGTTTGACATAGTTTAGCGTTTATTTAGAAGAGAGGAGGAACATGAAAAGGAATGATAGAAATGAGGTGCATGTAGATATGCGTGCATATTGATATGCATAGGATGGCCTTGGACTGTCCGTGGGGATGAGGGGGGAAGGGAGGAGGATGAGGGGTTGGGAATAGGGGAAGGAGGGGGGGAGTGAGGATGAAGGGTAGTTTCCGAGGGGCTGGGTGACGGGTGAAAGGGGGGGGGGGGGAGGTTCGAGGGGTGAGGAAGACATGGATGATTTGGCGTTACAGGAGGGGGGAGGGGGGGAGGGGGAGGGATGATAGTGAAGACTAAGCCCCTGGGGGAGGTGAAGGAAGAGCCAGCTCGTTGCGAAGCTCTGTGGGGGGGGGAGGTGGTGGACGAAGGCCGGGTTCCAGGGGGGGGTAGGATACCCTGGGTGTTTGGCATGGGGTCTGAGTAGCGGGCGTCCTGATCGTACGAGGACACGCCCCCAATCCGAGACCCCCGTCTGGAACCTGAAACTGGAGAACGAGAGTTAGTAAAGAAGAGGGAGGGAGGGAGGGGTACGAGATACGGTGCACGAGTGACAAGTGGAACAGGCTGGCATATATACTCTTCCCTTTAATGGAGCGAGGGTGGTGATAGGGCAGAGCGCCAGACAGTTGCCATGGCAGCAGGGCCTCGGTGAGTGGCGAGGGTGGAGCTGGCATCGGTAGTCATGGCAGGTAAGTGGTGGAGTTGATTGTAGCTGTGGGGAAGGAGGTAGCTAGATACCTGAGGCTAGGAATAGAATTAGCATGGCATGGTGGCAGGGGAGGTCACCGATCTTAGCTTGTAGGCATGGCCTTCCTCCTGAACCTACGTTGTACCAACTCCATTTCACTAGTACAGACCACACATTCAATCGAACATCGTTTGACATAGTTTAGCGTTTATTTAGAAGAGAGGAGGAACATGAAAAGGAATGATAGAAATGAGGTGCATGTAGATATGCGTGCATATTGATATGCGTAGGATGGCCTTGGACTGTCCGTGGGGATGAGGGGGGAAGGGAGGAGGATGAGGGGTTGGGAATAGGGGAAGGAGGGGGGGAGTGAGGATGAAGGGTAGTTTCCGAGGGGCTGGGTGACGGGTGAAAGGGGGGGGGGGGGGAGGTTCGAGGGGTGAGGAAGACATGGATGATTTGGCGTTACAGGAGGGGGGAGGGGGTGAGGGGGAGGGATGATAGTGAAGACTAAGCCCCTGGGGGAGGTGAAGGAAGAGCCAGCTCGTTGCGAAGCTCTGTGGGGGGGGGAGGTGGTGGACGAAGGCCGGGTTCCAGGGGGGGTAGGATACCCTGGGTGTTTGGCATGGGGTCTGAGTAGCGGGCGTCCTGATCGTACGAGGACACGCCCCCAATCCGAGACCCCAAAAGGATAGATGAGATCGAGAATCGATCGTGGAGCATTTACTGGACCGGAGATCCGTGAGCGGCTCTGAGGTCCTGAACGCTCGTTCGGAAGTAAGCGTGGTACGCTTGAGATGACCAGCGCCCTAGGAGTTGGGCGGTGTGGTCAGTGATACCTTGTCTGGAGGCCGTGGAGGCGGCGCCGATCCGGAATGAGTGGCCGGGGAAGTCGGATGCTGAGTATCCGGCCTTGGTCGGGATCTGGCGGAGATGGTAGAGGAACCTGCGTCTGGTGGCTGAGGTTCCGGTATCTGTAGTAAACGGAGGATCGAGAGGAGAGGCGCGGGAAGAGCGCCTGCTATGTAGACTCGGATGGTGGATGGAAGCATGACCCGTGATGAATGGCAGTGGCTAGCTGCTTGAATTATGAAGTTATGGGTGACCGAAATCCGTGTGAGGCGTCTGAGGAGAGCCATGGGGGGGTAGTGAGGTGGAGTGACCTTTATTGATTATTTGGACAGTGGCTTGGTTGTCTGAGTGGATGAGGACTGGGCGGCTGGTCCAATCGTGACCCCAAAAAGAGGCCGCGACTATAACGGGGTACAATTCAAGACGGGATTTCGAGGAAGTTGGAGGTGAGGAGTGAAGTGCGGTCTAGTTTCTCTGGGGTAGTGAGGCTTGGAAGGTGGCTGAGTCTAGATTGGTGCCCAGGAATTCTATTTTTGTCAGAGGCCCCATGGTTTTTTAATTGGCGAGGGGGATGCCGAGCGCTGAGGAGGTAGCCTTGAGGCGTGTTAGGCTGCGAGCGGGGGGGGAGGGGGGGGGGCTGATGGCGAGGAATCATCCGGGAGGTGGACTAGGTGGGGGATGTGGTTGGTGATGGGGAGGAACCAGCATTGGCTATTTTGGGGGGGTTGTGGGGGCAGCTGGGCCGATTGTGTGCTCCGCCGCAATAGGAGCAAACGTGGAGCAATTTGCAATTGTTCATGCTGCAACCCATATCATTAAAATTATTGCAGAGCATGCGGGAGCCGATAAACATAATCTTGCGGCCCCGTTTGTCCAGGGCTTGGGAGGAAGAGGGGAAGGTGGTCGGGCCGGTGGGGCGGTTGGTTTTTTGCTTTTTTGCGGGGGATGGTTGGGAGTGCGGCGTGTGCGTGTGAGCTGGGGCGGATGAGGCGGGTCTGGGTGGTGGTTTGGTGGCTGAGAGGACGCACTCGGTGGTGGGGTGGGAGGGGCAACCGCAGATGGTGCAGGCGAGAGCTCTACTGCCGGCGAAGAGCCGGCAGTAGAGCTCTACGTCGAGGGCGCCCCAGTAAGTGGAGACATTCCATTGCTGGAGGCGGGCTGCTGCTCTCGCCGCAAACTGTCGGTGGTATTCGTAGAAGAGAGGTCCGCTGAAGCGCGCTGCGAGGTCCGTGATGAGGTAGAGATAATGATTTAATTCTTGCCTCCTGTGTGGGTACCAGTAGGATCTGCTGACGGAGGTGGGTTGACACGGGAGGTGGGTTGAGGGCGAGTGCGTTTGAAGGCATCACGGCAGCGGCTGCGGAGGAGAGAGAAAAGGGGGGGGGAGAGACATGGGGGAGGGGGGGGGGGGAGGGGGAGGGAGGGGGGAAGGGTGCTCTGGGGCAGCTGGGCACCCAGAGGTGGGGGAGGTGCTAGCCAGCTCGGGTCGGTGGCCCTGGGAGCGTGGGGCTGGCTAGCGGCCTGGGGGACTGAGGGGGAGAAGGAGAGAGCTGGGGGGGGGGGGTGAGAGGAGTGTGCAGGGGGGTTGGATGACAGTGAAGCCTGCAAAGACGGGGATGTAAGCCTTCCGAGGAAGGCTTGGGAGGGGGGGGGGGGTTGAAAGAGGGGAAAGAGGGGGGAGCAGGCACGGGGGGGTGAGAGGTATGCTGGGGGGGGAGTAAAGGTAGACTGAACTGGGTGGCTGGAGGTCCGAGGCGGCTTAGGATGGACCGGCCTGGAGGTACAGGTGGGAGGTGTTGACCGGTGATGATGTGATAGGCAGTATTGTGAGTATCATCATTATTATTATTATTGCGGATGGTTTGCTCACCTCGAGAGTAATAGACGGGCAGCGCAGGGACCTCTCTCCTGGTGACGCGTCGTCTGGTGGAAGGACCCGGGATGACGTCATCGGGACGCGCCGCTGTTGTTGTTGCCGGTCGTGCTGGAGTGGAGCACTGGATTAGCAAAGTAAAAAGCTGGCCTTTGTTGGCCTTTCTACAATGAGGCTCGTTCCGCTCGAGGAGAGCCCTTCTGAGCCCGGTGATGGTCCACTCATTATATGGGCGGATGGTCGGCCTGGTTGGCGCGGCGGAGGAAGGTGGAGCCGAAGCGGCGGACGCTGTCAGGGACTCGAGACGAGGAGGGGGTGGAGGTGGGGGATCGATGCGAGACCGGCGTTGGTGGGGCGGAGGGAGAGGGGGGAAGACGCGGCGGCGAGAAGACGAGTACCGGGGGGGGCTTGGTTCCAGCCGGGTTGCCTCCGATGCCCTGAGGAAGCTGGGGGCGGACCGAAGCAGGACGCCGGCAGGCAGGAACCTCTGGACGGGCGGCGCCGGCGTCTCGGGAAGGTCCTGGAAATCATCGTCGGAGTCGGGGGGATGGAGGTCGAGACTATCCATTGCGAGTAACGAATTGCTGCAGCGAGTCGTTAGTTGTGCTTGTATGGTACGAGTCGTACGAGATACGGTGCACGAGTGACAAGTGGAACAGGCTGGCATATATACTCTTCCCTTTAATGGAGCGAGGGTGGTGATAGGGCAGAGCGCCAGACAGTTGCCATGGCAGCAGGGCCTCGGTGAGTGGCGAGGGTGGAGCTGGCATCGGTAGTCATGGCAGGTAAGTGGTGGAGTTGATTGTAGCTGTGGGGAAGGAGGTAGCTAGATACCTGAGGCTAGGAATAGAATTAGCATGGCATGGTGGCAGGGGAGGTCACCGATCTTAGCTTGTAGGCATGGCCTTCCTCCTGAACCTACGTTGTACCAACTCCATTTATTTTAAGTAAAGAGCAGTAATTGTTTCTAAGGATATGTTAGTTCTAACTAAGGCCTAATAAGAACACCTTAGTTCTAATTAAACCCTTCGGCTATATGTAACTTCTATTGAACCCTAAAGGGAGTCATGATGTTACCATAGCGGATGTCCAATTTACAGTGCACTTTTAACTAAAGAGCAGTAATAATAACTAATAACGACATGTTATTTCTAATGAAGGCTAATATGAGGTTTATAATATAATCTCATGACCAAGGGTGGTCGGGTGTTCAATGAAACTTGTAATTATATATAGTAACTTGATGTAATAAAATGAAACTAAGGCCTAATAAGAACACCTTAGTTCTAATTAAACCCTTCGGCTATATGTAACTTCTATAGAGCGTCGCAGTCCCGCCTCCTACCCTGGACCAGGAAATGAAACCCAATGCAATATTCTCATAGACATTTCTTAAAGTATTTATTTAAAGACGGTTACGCCGCGGACAAAGCCAACTCGAGTCGTGACAACTCATGACAACACAAACAATATTTTGGACCAAACAAATAATTACAAAGAAGAAAAACAACAAAAAAAGTGTTGTAACCTGCCGTTTTTTTCTTCTTTCTAATTATTTGTTTGGTCCAAAATATTGTTTGTGTTGTCATGAGTTGTCACGACTCGAGTTGGCTTTGTCCGCGGCGTAACCGTCTTTAAATAAATACTTTAAGAAATGTCTATGAGAATAATGCATTGGGTTTCATTTCCTGGTCCAGGGTAGGAGGCGGGACTGCGACGCTCTATTGAACCCTAAAGGGAGTCATGATGTCACCAAAGCGGATGTCCAATTTACAGTGCACTTTTAACTAAAGAGCAGTAATAATAACTAATAACGACATGTTATTTCTAATGAAGGCTAATAATATAATCTCATGACCAAGGGTGGTCGGGTGTTCAATGAAACTTGTAATTATATATAGTAACTTGATGTAATAAAATGAAACTAAGGCCTAATAAGAACACCTTAGTTCTAATTAAACCCTTCGGCTATATGTAACTTCTATTGAACCCCAAAGGGAGTCATGATGTCACCATAGCGGATGTCCAATTTACAGTGCACTTTTAACTAAAGAGCAGTAATAATAACTAATTGTGACCAAGGCCGAATCAGCCACACAGAATTTGGGCAGTAGAATATTCTTTATCGTTATTATTTTATAAGACATACAACCTTTAATTATTAGAGTGGCACCGTTTAAGGTGCTAGAGATATCAAAGTTGTACACCTCACTAGATAATCCTGGGACTACGCCAGCCGTCATTTATTTACAGAGAAACGGCAACTCTTTTATCATTATTACTCTTAGCTTCAGTTTGTTCAAGGACACACAGGTTCACGTTTTACCAGGTGAGAGAGCAACCATAAAAAGTGGAGAGAGACTGACACTGAATCATGAATCAGAAATATATCATGTTTATTTTCCTATACATGGGGATCTCTAAAACACCCTTAAAATACAATCTTTAATAAATCTAAAATCCTGTAGCAAAACTAATTATATAACAAAATAACAAATAACCAACTCCTTAAAACCATTCCATTACAAAAGTGCTGCTAAAGTGCGATGGGTTCAGACAGTTCTTTAGTTCCACAGAGAGAGAGTCCAATCAGTCCAACATCATATACGTCCCCTTCAATACATCATTTGGACCTGAAAGCACATAAGGTAGACGCCAGTTTTTCTGTTCCACCAACGAGTACAGCTCGCCTACGCCCCCGTACAGTGATGTAATCGACAGTAGTGCGGGATAGAACAATACTCACACACAACGGGCAGTTACCTGCCCGCCGATGTTGCTGGGTATCCGCACTCTGTAACACCACTCCTGGTCACTGGCTCGTACACGGCTCACTAGATCCTCTCCGTCGTCAACAGGTAAGTCAGTTCACTCGATCCTCTCCGTCCTCTAGTTCAGGGGTTCTCAACCCGTGGGTCGCGACCCCTCGGGGGTCGCCAAATTATGTTAGGGGGTCCCCAAATTATTAAAAAAAAAGAAAAAAAAGATTTTTTTTTTAATTTTTTTTTTCACGATTTTTCAAAAATAGCAGACCTACAAGCTCGTAGCGCGCCACTCGGTGGCGCGCTATGAGCTTGTAGATCTGCTATTTTTAAATAGCTAAATTATAACAATGCTTAAAACACCAAAAGGGGTTCCCGCCCAAAATGGTTTAAGGTTATTGTAGCAGTCAATTTATATTGGGGGTCGGGAGGGGGCGGGGTGGGGGTCCCGAGACGTTGCCAAAGCATTTTCGGGGGTCCCCGGCCAAAAACGTTGAGAACCCCTGCTCTAGTTGGTGCCACACACGAGTCCTTCTCCTCTCTCGGCTCGTAACTTTGGTGTGCCAACCGAATTTATAGTTCACTCTCTCTCTCTCGGTCCTCCTGTCACCCTGGACACACTCCACAGAGCAGCACACACACTCAACCTTCCCCTCTGCCAGTCGCTTTATACTGATACAAGTCAAGTTCCCAATAGACAAACTCCTCCTCTTCCGTTCCCCATCTGACAGCTGTCAGTTGCGGCCACTGACGTCATCATTAGTCCGTGGAACCGGAAGTCTGCTCACATATAGGATCATATTATATCCAATCGACAGTGGTAAGTAATATATATATAAGGAAGGATACTATAAGTCACTGATAGATATACAACAAATAATAAGTATGCAAAACAATTAAAGGAACAACAAGAAAAAAAGAAAATCCATTCCTGACGCCGGTCACATAATAACGACATGTTATTTCTAATGAAGGCTAATATGAGGGAGGCCTATAATATATAATATAAGACGACGGTCAGGTAAGGTCGGTCATTAGACCGAACATTATCCCGACATATTAGGCTTCTTATTAGACACGTATTAGTTCTAATTATGAACACATTATTTTGAATGATGGGAAATTCATGGTAATAAAATTAAATTAAGGCCTAATAAAGAATACGTTAGTGTTCTAATTGGTGTGAAAGTAGGACCGAAATAGCATCATTAGGCATTAAAAAGAACATTATAAAGACATAATAATTCTTATTAGGCTTTGTTATCCGGTTTCTTATTAGACCCTAATGTACACATATTAGTTCTAATTATGAACAGATTATTCATAATTAACGGCTTATTAGGTCATATTCGTGTACCGTAAATTGGGCTGCAACCGTTATTTGAATACAGTACAGAACAGTACAGTACTATGAATTACAGTACAGTACAGTACTACAAATTACAGTACAGAGTACAGTACAGTACAGTACAGTACAGTACTACAAAGTACAGTACAACAAAGTACGGAACAAATAGTCAGACAACCAATAATAAGACAGCCAATCATCAGACACCCCAACAGCACCACTCACTTCAGATGGGATAATAAAGGTATCTATCTATCTATCTATCTATGGGTCTGATTTTGATATAATTGCGGAACTCATTTGCATAAAAATGACAGATGGGACACTTTGCCAGCTTTTTAACATAGCTCATTCAAGTAAGAAATATTCCATGATGTGGAGTGAGTTCAAACCCAGTCATTCATTAATTTATTCCAAATGTATACTGACTGACCAATTTGAGGTGTAGTGCAGAATTGTGGCTACAGAAAGAGCAATTTTCAAGATAGAAAGGTCATCTTGGGCTTAAATTGAAGCTTAAGGATATGGGAAGTTTTCTATATACAAGTGAGGCAGTAATATTCACCATAATGTGCTGGAAAATAACCATCTTTGTTGTTATTTGGACAGTATATATTTGTGTGTTTCTGGAGATGATGTAGGTTATATTTAAAAATACAATGGTAGATAGCCCCAAAATCCTATTCTGCTACTTACCCCTATGTATCAAAATACTCCATGCCAAATTTCACATTTCCATGTGTATTTATGTAGTTTTAGTGAATCATTTTTTTGCCTTTACACAATTTCGCCAGAGACATATACCAAAAAAGTGGTTTTGGGGCCCCTGAAACCAAACGGCCCCAAGTTGGGGGTGGTCCCTTCATTTTGAGATGGCCCAAGGTATATGCTAACAGGAAATAATAGTGAAAAAAAGGTAGCAAAAATTTGTATAAGGGGTGAGCCTAGCTCCCGGACTATGGTTGTCCCTCCACAGAGACTGCCTTCAGTTTGATGGATTATTTTTGTCCCAATTCTGTTGTTTCTGTTGTAGTTGCTTCTTCTTTGCCATCACAAGAGTTGGATTGGCTGCATTACTGCAAGAGGAAGAGATGTGGCCATCCTCACCACACTTAAAACTTGGGCTTGGGTTTAGTGGAGGAAGAGTAGTAGTAGCAGCAACTTTAGACTTGGTCGATGTGGGTTGTGATTTCTTCTGTGAAAGCAAGGCAGATAACTGGCTCTGTAGCTCGTTCATTTGTTTCTTAAGGTCATCAAGTGCACTGAGACCCTGTTCTTTTTTTTTTCTTTTTTTTTTTAAATGTTTTTTTATCCCACGATTTTGTAACCCATTTTTCACCCCTGTGTCAATTATCTAATGTGATCCTGGGCTCTACACACCCTCCGCCAACCTAGTCCCCATATATGGGGGACATGGGGAGAGCAACGGACTTGAACTCATGCTTCCTTCATGCCTGAGTGTCCAAGTTGCTCCTTTACACCTGACAGGGGGGAGTTTCCCTGGTTGGACGTAGCGCGTGGAAGGAACACATTATTCCAACCAGTTCCTTTCCCCTCCATCAGGAGCCCCGGCTGGCCAGGGGGAGGCGGTTTAGAGACCAGGATTACTGCATGTTTTTGTGAGGGTACCTACCCTAGGGGACACGGGGAGAACATGCAAACTCCACACAGAAAGGCCCTTTCGCCAACCCCGCCTCGGGTATGGGCACTGATGACGCGGAGGAGGAAACACGCCGCCAGCACCCACAGCGCCCCGAGCGGGAATTGAACCCAGGACCTTCTAGCTGTGAGGCGACAGCACTACCAACTGTGCCACCGTGCCCCTGTTCTGATGTCGCTCCACATGCACAGGCACTGTGTGAACTCAAGTGAACACGTTTGGATGTATTGGTGTGTTTCTTCATCCGATTCTCTTTTGCCAGCTGTCTGCAAAAGCTCTGAGAAGGATGGAGGATTGTCTTTCTTCTTATCAAGTAAGTTGGTTATGACTGGGTTCTCCAGGCAGCCACGACAGAATTGTCGGATGAGATGTTTCTCTGCTTCACTAGGTTGGATTCCACCCCTCTTCAGCACAGAGTTCAAGGTGAGCTGTAATCGCTGTAGATAAGCAGAGTATTTTTCATCTTGAGCTTGGTAAGTAGTTAAGTACTGAGCAAAAAGCTCCTCCATCCTGGACAGTGACAAAGCCTGCATCAAGGACCTGCAAGTAAGTTGTGGGTCGAGCATCAACTCCTAGACCTTTAACCACATCAGCTGCAGGAGACAGCAAGCTGTCAAGGATTCGCCTGGTGACGTGCAAGGCAGACAGGCTAGGATCAGCAAGCAACAGTTCAGTTTGTGAGCGCCATGTTTCATAGTCAGTTTCATTATTGGGTTTGGGACAGTTCCCAGAGAAAGTACGCAGTCTGAGTGGGGACAATGAATGAGAACTCTGAGAAGTCTTCTTTCTTCAAAATATGTTCCACCACAACTTTTTGTATGTCAGGGGGGTTTAAATCAGCTCCTGATAGAGACACGGTCCTTGTGACATGTCTAGTCTTTCCATTTGAGGATGGTGGCTCACCACCTTCCTGCTTGAACACAGGTGACTCCCATTCACCCTCACTGGGTTTTTTCAGTTCTTTACTCATGTGACTGAGCATGTCTTATAAGCAAAACCTCAAAACTCCTGCCATTAGAGGTGGCTATTTCTGAGATTTGTTTGAGATAGTTCTCAGTGTGTATACCTCCAACAGTAGCAGCATACTCCTTTGCAAGTGAGTTGATATGATAAACAACTCCTTCATCATCATCATTGTGCACTAGTGGCAACAGTGGCTCGAATGCTGCTATAGCAGAGTCATCTTTAAACTCAACGACCAGGTTTTTGTAATCAGTGCTGAGAGGATCATCAACTGGAATTACTTTTTCAATGGCCCCATATTTCTTTAAACATTCAACCAGTTTTTTGTCTGTCTCTGCTGTGTTCTTGTCACCTTTGACAAGAACAGACTGTCAATTTAACCCCTGATTGTTCAATGAAATCCATCATGACATGAAAATATTCAGAAAACAAACTTCAATGGTTTTCACATGTATCCTGGCTGGCTCACCACAGTGTAGCAAGTGGCGCAAATGGATAACTAATGAAGGTTGGTATAAGGTAAATTAATTGACTGCGCATGAACCAGAGTACCAGATTTGAAAGGAGCTCAATGTGTAAGTGAAAACCAAAGCAATAAGGAGGCAGAAACTGGAGTTAAAGGTTAACTGAAATATTATTAAATTAAAAAAACAGAACTTAAACAACTTTGAACATTTATAGAAAATAAAAAACACAAAATGGGGGCCCCTTTAAAGGTGGTGACTTTGAGAGTCCCTGTTCAGTTCCCATGTTTCTAAGGGGATTCAGTCTCTCTCTCCAGTGTGGATAAACCAGTTTACCACATTTGTGGAGGGAAGGGGGGCGTCGAGATCCTGGTCGGCTCGCCAGGTCCAGGTACCAGCCGGTACCAGAACCATCCAAAGGGAATTCCTTTCAAGGACACAAAGACCTGACCGATGAGTAACAAGGATCTAGCACAGTAGTGTAGACCAGGGGTTCTCAACCCGTGGGTCGCGACCCCTCGGGAGGTCGCCAAATTATTTTAGGGGGTCCCCAAATAATTTTTCCAAAAAAAAAAAAGATTTATTTTTAAATTTTATTTTCACTTTTTTTCAAAATAGCAGACCTACAAGCTCGTAGCGCGCCACCGAGTGGCGCGCTATGAGCTTGTAGATCTGCTATTTTTCAATAGCTAAATTATAACAATGCTTAAAACACCAAAAGGGGTTCCCGCCCAAAATGGTTTAAGGTTATTGTAGCAGTCAATTTATATTGGGGGTCGGGAGGGGGCGGGGCGGGTGTCCCGAGACATTGCCAAAGCATTTCCGGGGGTCCCCGGCCAAAAACGTTGAGAACCCCTGGTGTAGACTAGAGGAACCTGCTGCTGCCATGCCAAACAATTCGGCCATCTTGAATGGAGGTGGGAGTGGGGAGTGTAGGAACTGATGTCATTTTTATACTGCTGTGATTGACAGTTTGACATGGGATGCCATTTTTGCGTTGCCAGGTTGGCTGGGTTACACTTAAATTTAATCTTTAATTAAATGGATGCGATGACAACAAGTCCGTTACACACGCGTGATTTAAGGATCTACAAGTGTTGGTGGAATGATGGCCATAGCAAGCCTACGTCATGACATCACGTCATTGAGGATTTCATTGAGGATTTCATTATGTCCTGTACTGCAGTGGTCAAATATGGACCCATGTGACATCGTACGACATGTGACGTTCCCCCCGCAATCCAAATATGGACATGTAGCCTACACCAAGGCCAGACTAGTATCAAAATCAAATCAATAGACTAGAATGATCAGAACTTGCCAAAAGAAAAGCTATATTTGAAATCACAGATACAAATCTGTTTCGATCATATCCTTGGATAGTGCATGCCCTTGTTTCCACACACTCACACACACACACACACACACACACACACACACGCACACACACACACTCGAGTGTCGATCATATAGAGCTGTAGACCAGACTCCATTCCATCGTACAGAATGTTGCGCTGGACACTTCATCAGGACGGAGGAGGGAAGACGATCCGCGCCGTAGTCGCAGTGGAGGACCAGGTGTACTGCTTCGGAGGCCAGTCCTACAGTGGGCACAGGTACCAGATGAACGTCCACGTCTTCAGCCTGGTGTCTTTGTGCTGGAGGATGTTATGTCCCACCGAGATTCCCGCCGCGGGTCGCGGATACACGGCCGTGCTGATAGAACACGTGATCTACGTGTGGGGAGGACGCCAGCGCAGGCTTTACGCCTTCCACGTCGACACCCACCGTTGGTTAAAGAACGAGGTCTCCGGGACCGTTCCGTACGGGAGGTACTACCACACGGCCTGCGTCTTGGGGAAGGTCATGTACATCCACGGGGGATGGACCCGGAGGACTGGATGGATTGATCACATTCACAAGTTGGACACCAGCACAATGGTCTGGTCTTTCATTAATGCCAGTGGAACTTACCCTCCTCATTTGATGTGTCCTCCTCACTCCGCCACCATCATCGGGACAAAGATTTATGTATGTGGGAGCGATTATGTAGACGACGTCAAAGTGTTTGACACAGAGACCGAGCGATGGCTGGTCAGGCAGAAGAGGAGGCCGAAGACGATTCACAGTTTCTGGCCTCGTCGTTTAGCCTTTGCCCACAATGGAGAGCTGTACACGTTAAGTGGTCACGACGGTTACCAGCCTGAGCGTTGTTATCTGAGGAAATTCTGCCCAGAGACCTTCTCCTGGAAGAAGGCCAGAAAAGGAAAAGGCCTGTCCTCAATGACTATGAGCTACTGTTGCAGGGTTGGAGATCGTGTCATATTCTTTGGAGGAGAAAACAACCCCGATAAACTGCACATATTGGACTTGAGTCCTAGTCTTAAGACATTATGTAAACTAGCGGTTATTCAGTACGATCTGGAGCAGCCTGGACTCCCGCACAACATCAGGTGGGAACTGGCAGCCATGACAACCAACGACAACGCCACACAACAAGAGCAGAGAACAAGCTCCAGCCCAGGGAACAAAAGAAAGAGAGAAGACCAGCAGTGTCTGTGTCTGTGTTGATATAACTGATCGTGTGTCATCACAGATGAAACGACGTGTTCTGAACAAGATAATAGAGACCAGGAGTAAGATTCACACAAGGCTAGTGTTGATGGAGACACAGAGCTCATTGCCTTCCCATTGGATCTGGTCGAGCTGGATAGCTAGTCTGTGTGATGCTCACATCCATAGGCGGATCTAGAAATTAAAGGGGCATTCCACTCATTTTCAACATTTTACTATGTCATTAATATATACCTTAGAGCTGTTGTGTGGAAATAATAAAAAGGTCCCCCCATTCTGTGTTTCCTAGAACTAGAGGTCTGAAAAAAATCATTAACATGGTGACACATCTTGATGATGTCATCAAGATGTGTTTCACCATGTTAATGATTTTTGAGTGGTGTAAACCACTCCTACAACTGGCTTTTTTGTGCAGAAAAAATGAGCATGGTTGCTATGTTCACCCTGTTGTAATGACGTAATGCAATCACACCCGGGTGAACAGGGTGAACATAGCAACCATGCTCATTTTTTCTGCACAAACAAAGCCAGGTAATGAAATCACACCCAGGCGTCAGACATGATTTCATTACGTCAGACAGACCTTACACCACTCAGTTCACACGGGTGTGATTTTTATTTTCATAATTACAGTTCTAGGAAACACAGAATGGGGATACTTTTTTATTATTTCCACACGACAGCTCTAAGGTATATTAATGACATAGTAAAATGTTGAAAATGCGTGGAATGCCCCTTTAAGGGCCCCTGGGCCACGCAACAGCATCCCCCCCATAACACACCGGAGCTTGTTTTTCTCGACGTAGCGCATACTGTCTGCTTTCACGCAACAATTATGACATATAGGCCTGCATGTACCCGACAGGCCTGACATATAGGCCTGTCGGGTACATGCTTTAGTTCCGACATATTATTGATCCGAAACCTCAATCCCTAACCTAACCATAACCGCAAGCACAGGAGCAGTGCATGTCGGACCATCGCATGTCCCTGCACTTCAGATCTTTGGTGTGTCTGAAAAGCCCGCTACAGGTATTGTTTAAAAATCACACCCGTGTGAACTGAGTGGTGTAAGGTCTTATATAGCCTGATCAGCTGTGGTCTGACGTAATGTCTGATGTAATGAAATCACACCCGGGTGAACTGCGTGACCGTAGTAACCATGCTCATTTTTTATGCACAGACAGACTGACAAAGCCAGTTGTAGGAGTGGTGTACACCACTCAAAAAAATAACAGCCAAAATAACTAAGCCCAATAAATCCACCTGTATTTCCACTACACAGGAATTACACACTATTAAAGCCAACAGCACATTGATTTAACCAACTATGCCTATGCACAGCACTCAACCACAAATACGTTTAAGCAGTTAACCCACTTCACTTCTATTATCAAAATAACAACTAAAACAATAACAGCACAGAAAATGTGGGAAAACCTAAATGAATCATGACATTTTTTTTCTTGTTTTGCTTCGTGCAAAGTCATCCACAATGTCATCAAAGTTAATACGCGGGTCAGCTCACTCACTATGGCCATCAGCGAAAGTGCCTTTAGACGTTTCTGTGTCATTTTAGTTCTCAGTTCATTTTTGACTCTGGACATGAGAGAAAAGGGCCGCTCCCCTTCACAATTACTAACGGGCAGAGTCAGAAACAGCCGCAGTGCCACATACACATTGGGAAATTATGTTTGCATGCCACCATGATCTAGGATGATTTGGAGCTGTTCTTTGGGGCTTGGGATTCTGTGATTTTCGTAAAACTTAACAAAAGCTCTGAACTGAATTAGCTCATTGTCTAACTCGCCTGTTAGGTCAGATGTATAAGCAGATGAATGCCAGCGCTTCTCCATGACTGTGCTATTGGCCACCGTTTGCGAACAGAAAGGAACACTGTACAAACTCTACAGCTTTTCGTAGGCCTGAAGGCGGTGTCCCAGGCTCTGGACAAGTGTGTCGATAGCAACATTGAAAGTCTCCACCTGAAATGTGCGTCTTCCATCAAGCTGTACATCCTGCTCCTCCCCAGTCTCGTCACCTTTTTCGCTGGCTGTCATGTCTGTAAATGTGGCTGACGGCAGGTACACTCTGAGCGCTCTTCTCAAATCTGTCAAACAGGTCCCTCTGCGCAGCCACGAAATCACGTAACGACATGAGTGCCTCAAGGCTGATATCACTGCAAACTATCACTAGTTGCATTTAATCCTATGAGTAGAGTGTCCCAAAACGTTTCCATTTGCGCGCAGAGCGCACCAGCTTCATTGTGCGTGTCCCGGTTTTCAGCTTCATCCTCTGACAAAATCCTGAGGCTCTCTTCAATCTTATGGTAATTTTTCCACAGGGCTTTTGTCGAGTCAGCACGGCAGCTCCAGCTTGTATTGGATATAGTTTTAAGCGTCAGATCGATTTGCGCATCTGCATCTCCAAATACAGGGCCCCAGCGATGGAGGGATGCGTGGAGGCAGAGGTGAAAGCATATAGAGACTGTAACAAGTCAAAATATTTCCCAACTACATTGTCACACGATTCAATGCTGTTGATTCCCCCACTCAAAGTCGGGGAATGGGCAGCACATCTGACATCAATCAATGAATCAAAGGATTGATTTTCTTTAGGTGCACCTGCAAGCCGCTGTATTTACCGGACATATTACTAGCGTTGTCATACGATATTGTCCACGACAGTTTGCCAGGTCTAATCCAAGATTATGCACAATAGACATAACTGTCTCTGATTAACTATTTCCCTGTGTGGCTAGTGAGGGGGGCGGAGTCAGGTTAAGTGAGGGGCTCGAATCCTAGAAAGCGTTCTAGTACATTTCACTTATTAACAAACCTGAATATAAATGTGAGCTGATCTACGTGGGATAAATCGGGGGTCGAGTTGACAATTACAGAGAAATATTTAGCATCATGTAATTCGTTTTCTATTTTTTGTTTTGTTTTCTCTCCCATGAGTTCAATAATCTCTTCAAAAGTCATTGAAGATAAATAGGAAACATGGCCTTTACCCATCTGTCCGTACTTTTGGATATGCACTGCCAAGAACGGGTCGAATTGTGCCAATAATTCTAAAATGCCCAAATAGTTCCCATTGTGTGGTGAGCCTATCAGTTCATCATGTCCCCCACACTTTTTTTTTTACACCTCCCGCTTAGCAGAGTGTGGTGTGGTAGAGGACATCTCCCTGAACGCGTGTTTATGTCACAACAGCTGCCTCGAAGAGACGTTTTCTGTCCAACGTCCACTGGAGTCTGGGAACGGCACTTTTGTGACCTGTGGCTGCAAGGTCACAAAAGTGGCGAGCCGGAAGGCCCACAACACTTTTTGTTACACCTCTCCCGCTTAGCTAGCGGAGTGTGGTGTGGTAGGGCCTCTCTCTGAACAGGTGCGTATACACAACAGCTGCCTCGGAGAGCCATTTTTTTGTCCAGCGTCCTATTTTGTAAGGGATATACTCCAGTGAACAGCATCCATAGATAATTTGTTAATGTTAATAACTGTGCAAATGTTAGACAAGTTTCCAGTGTTTGTACACAGAAGTGAGTGAGTGTTTCCAAACAGATTCAAATCTAGCTCCACCCCCCCTCCCCCTGTCATTATATTGGCCGAGCCAGGTCACTTCAGGCTATGGGTTGTTGTTGCTGCTGGGAGGGACGCAATATATATTTGCGCTAGTATGGCTAAATATGGCATTCAAAATTATGAATTTCTATCGTACATCTTAGTTACAATGAAAATGAGTTGACACGCTTTTTTTACGGGTAACTGTACCATAAGCGCAATATCACACGATACCTGTGGCGTGGTCGCAAATAAGAAAGTGGCGGAGGAGGCAGAGGCTCACTCTGCTGTCAACATATTAATTCTCTTTTATTTGTAATCGGTGCATAATTTATAAAATATATATTGCCCCTCAAATGCCCCAGCCACTACAGCATCATTCATGTGAACTACTTTGTCCACGGTTATTCATTGTAATGTCGCTTAGTCTACTCTGGGGTTCTGTGTGTGTGGCTGTGCCTTTAACCATTCTAATGCAGTGCTGGATTGGAGGGTGGAGCCAGAGATGATGAGTGGAAGGGGATACACCTGGCCATTGTCTCTCCAAACACTATTTAAGAGAACTGCTCTCACAGCTCTTCAGATCTGCATTTCTCCACAGGCTGCAGGAGCAGCTCCAGGAGAGCCCCCTTCTGGACAATGTCTTTTATTTCGGTAAGTTTTGGGCAGCATGTTTCCCTGCCAATTTAAGTTGGAAACTTTAATTGAATTGCTTGAATTATCTATTTATTCACGTTTAGACCAGTCATTAGTCCTACAACTACAACCTATCTCAAACCCTCACCCTAACCTCCCATGGGGCAGCACACCTAAACCTAACCCATGTCTAACCAATGACTAGTCTAAACTAAGGTGGTCTTTACACGAGAACAGTGTTCATAGAAAACTGCTAAATAAAGTATCGTTTGCTGGTGTCCCTTTAGATGAGAATGGTGTTTTCAGGTGGTGAAAACGCAACAAAGTGAAACCACCTTCCAGAGTGGAAATCTTTGATGATGGCGTTTTATCCCTTCTCCATGTAAACAGGCAAAACGGTGAATCCGCAAAACTTATGACATCATGGCTCACGTTGGCTCACAGCGCATATGTTTATTACATTGATGCAGAGCCATATATGATATAATGGAGTTCCTGATGTAAATAAAAAGCCTTGTGATAGGTGGCAGCTGCGGCAGCAGCGTTTATGTAGCCTAATGTATTATAAAATATATAACCATCCCATGGCGCGCTCTGCCTGCATGCTCTGGGCTGCGGAACACAACCACGAACACAACCACGTTGTGTTCTGGAATCATTCAAACCCCCAATGGGGTTTGCGTGAAGGGATTCTTCTTCTTGTACGTGGGCGACTGGTCTATTTGGCAGCCCGTTACCGCCACCTAGCGACATTATAGTGTTTTCATAAAGTGTGCGTTCTTGTGTAAAGGGTCAATACAAATTGAGAACACAACAGGACTTTGCCACTTTATCTGGAGATGGTTGCCGTGTAAAAGAGGCATAAGTATGCACCCCTTTCTTCACAAGTATGTAATACAATACTTTATTTTGGATTGTCCTCCTGTGTAGTTTCCCCTTTTTCGTTATGGCCTCAGAGCCAGCCATAACAGATCCAACAGCACCAACTAAATAAAATAAAATGAATAAATGCATGTCATCTCTCTCATTAATGTACAGTAGGCTATAGTTAGTCGACTGAAATAGTCTGGGGGATCAATATTATATTTTTACATTTATTATTTTGTGAATTGTTATTTTGTTCTTAATTAGTTTAATATTAATCTTCTGAATGTGGTTTATCTTCTTTAAGCTCTTTATTTGAGTATATTTGTCCTTTTTGCAATGTATTTATCAGGTGTGAAGTTATATATGAGTGTTGTGTATTTTTGGTGTAATTTATTATAGTTGTATATTTTATTATAGTTTGAGTTAATTTAGTTAGTGGTCATTGTGAAGGATTATACAAATATTAAACCAAAAGGTGCTTCAATGCCAAATAAGATAGATACACAAAGAGTAACATAAATTATTCTTTACTGCAAAGGTTTAACAAATGAATCAAATAACAAAAGGAGAGGAAAACAAATCATCCAAAATAAGTTTGGGCAATTCTTTCCCTGACAACCGTCCCCTCAGGGTTGTCAGGATAGTTGTGTGGGATGTCAAAGTCATATGATTTGTCACACACGTTACCGCAGTGAAATTTGTTCTCCGCATTTGACCCATCTCTTGGAGCGGTGAGCCGCAGCCAAGGAGCGGTGAGCTGCAGCCGTGCCGCGCTCGGGAATCATTTGATTAGTATATTTGACCCCCCTAATCCAACCCTTTGATGCTGAGTGCCAAGCAGGGAGGCATTGGGTCCCATTTTTACAGTCTTTGGTATGACCCGGCCGGGGATCGAACCCCAACCTCCCAGTTTCAGGGCGGACACTCTAACCACAAAGCCACTGTCTGGTCATCCCAGTCCCTGTCCTCCATCACTGTGGGAGCCCTCTCCTTCCTAATCGTTGCAATATTGTGGAGGACAGAGCATGCTACAGTTATGTCGCATGCCCTGTACGGGGTGACTCTGAGGTGGTTGAGACACTGGAATCGGGTCTTCAGCACCCCAAATGTCATTTCTATTCGTGCCCTTGTTTTTGCATGAGCGTAATTGTAGTGGCGCTCTGTAGGGGTCTGGGGTTCTGGGAATTGGGTCAGGAGGCAGGGTTCACACGGATACCCCTTGTCTCCCAGGAGGTAGTCTGGGAATTCACCTGAGAACAAAAATGCAATAGTTATAGTTAGGGCTGCATAAATAGCAGGATAAAACGTTGGAAAAAGATTGTGTGACTACCGAGTTCCAGTCTCTGTCCCAGAGTACAGGATCTAAAGATCCTGGCATCATGCGCTGACCCTGGCCACATTGCTGACTAGGAGGTCAGCATCACATATCATCTGAAACCGTCAAATAAAATGTGTTAAGTTAATTTAATGTAGCCTATACTTAAGCTAATTAATCCATATATTTAACATGAACAATGAGTCATTCTTACTTGTAAGGGCAACCGAACAACAACAAGATGCCAGTGAGGGATATGGTATGAAACTCTTTCCAACGCGTGGTGATGTTGACAGTAACTCAGGTCGTCTCGTTGAGTGCATTTAAAAGGTTTTATTTGGCTTGCAGGATGGATCATCAAAGCACACCGGTGCCTCCTGTATCACAAAATAGGCCTGCCATCTCAGGTCGTGGCTGAAGGTCTGGGTCACCTTGCTAACCACGCGGAAGAAGGATGCCTTTTCTATTTGTATGTGGGAACAGTCTAGTGACATTTGGAAATCCTGCAAAATTAAATAAATAGTTAGGCTAATTTACTGTTCGAAAGTTTCAAATTATTATTATACTATCTTGACTTAAATTCATGTTACCGCCAATTTGGTAGAAGTCCTGCTTGATACAGTCAGGGCCGGCCCTTCCATCAGGCAGTTGCCTAGGTCATCATGAGGGGAGGGGGGGCATCCACCAAGCAAAAAAAAAAAACAGTGCTTTAGAACACAAGGGGTCCATGGTCATTTTTCAAGGGGGCATCACAAAAAATCCTGCCTAGGGCACCAAATTGCTCAGGGCCGGCACTGGATACAGTTGATGTTTCTATGGCCAGGGAAGGTGATGAACACAGGCGCTAATGCTTTAAGGGCAAGGTACACTCTGCGAATTGTCCTGCACACAGTGGCTTTGCTGAGATTCTCAGCATCGCCAACACTGTACAGAAACGATCCGCTAGCAAAGAATCTTAGATCGATGCACACCATTTGTGGTACTGTCAAGGCTTGGCTCCTTGCAGTGTGGTGAGAATTTCGGGAGGCAAACAGTTTACAAAGGTAACGTAGCCGTCTCCCGAAAATCGCTCGTACAACCTGTCATCATTGAAAGCAAATGTGTCATACCTGTCAAGAAACACCCTGTCCCTTCTCAGTGCCTTACACAAGATCAGCGCCTCTTCATCATGAACATCCAGCAAGAAAGGACATGCCATCCTGAAGCTCTAGGATAATCAATCCTACACAGGCTTTTATTTTACTCTCATCGCTAACTTAATTGGAAACACAGTTGCAACCTTGTCAGACATTTTTTATAATCTTAAGAACTTCTGTAGCCTTTATTGTTGGATAGGGTTGAATGAATGAATGAATGTTTATTTCGAACTCTTTTAAATAAAAATGACAATAAAAATATACAATAATGCATTAAAAGAAAAGAAAAGTTAAAACAAAAGCAAAACAAAATATAGTACAGTTCGAAAAGGAGCAGGAATGAAGCCTGAGCTTATCTGGTCCTACCCCTAATTATACAATTTAAAAATAAACAAATGTGTCAAGGTTCCCTTTATATAATATTATGATTTGTCTATTTATTTTAGCACTAAGTGGAACCATAATGTACCCTCAACCCCCCCCTCCCCCCCTCATGCCTCTTGGTTAGAAAGGACTGTATTATAATGGACTAGTTCTGTGTAGTTGTGATTCATTCGCCCCCGGGGCGTTGGTCAGAACACACTGGACAGGAGAGTGAAGGGGATTTGTGACAGTTTACTGTAGTTGTTGTAGGCACAGGCATACAGGCATGGCAATGTAGATGGTATACAGCACTGAGTGCGTGTCAATGTGGTTCTGCAATAAATACAGAGAAGAAGCAATAATATATATGAGCGCAAATAAGATACCATACATATACAATATCACCAGGTACTGGATAACATTAATATCATAAACATTAATCTACATCACACCCTTTCATGTAAACTGGCCAATAATATCAAACACATATCAATAACTCCATGAACAAGTCTCCGCAGCCTACCTCTGCTCTAAAGTGGCTTAATTGGACATCAAAGAACAGACCGCCACCCGCAGCTGCGGGACGCTGCGCAATGGCGTTACACGTGGCTAAACAATTCAGTGACGGACCCAACGTGCTGAATAAGGTGCTTAAACATATAAATACACATTGATCCTAAATGCCCTCTCTTGCATGTCACAGAACAGAAAGTATAAAGAAAGTGTGCTTAAGCACGCAGTGTAGAGCATTGACATGAAGGGAACGTGATCAATCACTGACATTACTGTCAATCAAACCAGCGACGGAATAAACATACAGAAACAGCAGTGACTCAAAACGGTATACAGAAATGACAGTCAGCAGGCATCACTGAACTAAATAATGTACTTACAGTAATCAAAGACGCACACTGGCACTGCAATGCTGCACAATAATGATAGTAGTTTAGGAGACGAGTGAATTGTAGTTGACTTGCATTCACCGCTCTGACTGGAATAATGACACACAATGCACTGCGCACTTAAGGTGGCAGGTACATATTGCGCTGAACAGTTCTTAAGGTGGTAACTTATATTTATCTTTGGAACCTTTCTAACACGATGATTCATGGTCATACGCTATTTCAGTAATATAATTAAATGTATTATCTTATTGTATTTATTTCATTTTATTTTAATGCAGGGTAATCAAAATGAGTCCATATACAAATGTAGGTGTTGAATTAACAGTGGAAAAAGTCATTGGTTTAAGATTGGAGTCATTGGACTAAGAGCTGTTTAACAAAACTAGGCGTAAGACATCAGGATTTGGTTAAACCTGGCTGTTAGTCTGGTCCGGTCCATAGCATTAGTTTCCATGGGAACTAATGTGGCATTGCTTTCATGAAACCGAATCAAGCCTCAACATATCCAGGTTAACTGGCCAAATGAATCTGGCAAGATTAACCAGTTTTCATGAAACCAGTTCATCGCTGATCCAGGATATAATAAACCAGGATATTTGTTAAATACGGGCTTAATCCCTAATCCAAGTTTCGTGAAATAGGCCCCTTGTCGCAGAGAGCGTTGTTTGGGCACTGGGATAAGGCAGACCCGTCACTGAAGAACATGCGCCGTGGTGAGGACTGCTGCTGCTGCTGCTGCTGCTGCTAGCAGCAAGGGCGAGATCCATTTGACCCGACCTCACTCCTTCCTCACGCATATGCGGGAGGAAGCGTCAGTGAATCCTCGCTATATGAGTCTGGCCCCGCCAGGCTATGCTGCTGCCACCAAGACCAGACCATGAATCGCTACATAGCGATTCTCATAATTGCAATACAAAAACAAAAACATAAACATACTATTTCATAAGAATGTTGAAGAATGAAGAATGTAGGTAAAACTAAGATATTGCTTAAGGGGAAATATTGCATCACGTTTTGATTGATTGATTGATTTATTAACAGTTTGCATAATTACAGTACATTTCAAGTACAACTCAATACAAAAACTGTTAACAGTGAGTTAACGTCTCTAAAGGTTTTGATGAATTGAAAATGGTGGGCCCTATAGGCCTATCTCACAGAATTTCCCCGCCCCCTTTCGGGGCTAGTGGTGATAGCGTGACGTCACTCCATAGACGCTACATGTTAACGGAGGTAATTTAAGAAGTCTACAACTTTTGTTTTCTCAAGGTAAAGTTTGTTCTATCTGTTCGAGCTGATTTACCATCTTGTTTGCTTCATAATAATATTGGTCTGTCACATTTTTACATTAGAAAATGTACTTAGATTCTCCAGAGAAAAAAACATGTAAATGATAATGTTAAATGACACCACTATTTACCGGAAGTGGGCATGGAAAGCGGGCTGTGAGATAGGCCTATAGGGCCCACCATTTTCAATTCATCAAAACATTTAGAGACGTATGAATATACACAACTATAGGCCTATAGTAAAAAATAAATCATCATAAGAGGTAAAAAGGGAAAAGAAACATATAAGTGAGGGGAAACGGGTGGGTGGGGGATTCAGATTTTACGGGGGCCAGTTTCGAATTGCAGCCGTCCGTAGGTGCCCTTTGAGAGCAGTTTTGAAGGAGTCAAGGGATTCACATACATCTTAATGACTGTTGGTAGGGCGTTCCACATTTTGGTGGCATAGGAGCGAAATTAATTTAATCCCTTGTTTGTGCCGAATCTGGGTTGCACATGGTTTGTTGAACTCCCTCTGGTGTTGTGGGTGTGGACTCCGTTGACATTAAGGAAGTATTTAGACAGGTACATGTACATGGGTATCTTGGTGGTGTAGCGAATCTTGTGGACCAGACCCATTGCAAGGTGCTGTAGTCTGTCGTCAACCCTAAGCCATTCCAGCCTGTAAAAGTGGGCAGGGGTGAGGTGGGTTCGGGGAGTGAGGCCAAGTAATTCTCGTTTTCATTATAACACTGTGCTGGGGACTGGGGCTGAAGACACCGCTGTGATTGGCTAAAACTCCCCCACACACCCGAGCTATAAACATCTAGAACTCAAAACAGCCCAGAGGCAGCCAATGGTATAGTGTCTGCCTGCAGGAAAACAGCCCAGCATCATCATACAGGGGATGCTAGAGGGAAAGAAGGCCAAAACTATAGATATATTTTAAATTTTGGCTTAAAACTTATCTATATCACCTTCAATAAGAATACACAGAAACATAATTTGTGTTGTATATTTTCGTTTAAACACTTAATTTATTTTAATGTACAAATTAATAATTTGTTTACTTGCGGATACTTTTATTCTGAAGAGCTCGGCCACCGGAAGTCTTATCCTAGCTAGCTAATCCAAGCTCACTATACACTGGTCTGGCTCCCTTGACGCAGACGTCGGCGCTGTTGTTAGCCGCAAAGAGGTTGTTAGCCTTTAGCTCTATGGTTGTTTTTCATCGTGGTGGGAAATAAACGGAGTGCTGCTAAAAACAACGTCTCCTAAAGGAGGTGAAACCGTGTCAAATGGAGTCTGTATGGATGAAGATAAATGAACACATGACGTCGGTGGGAGAGGACATATTGCGTGTTTTGGACAAACAGCAGCATGAGCGTGGTGTTGATGTTTGTTGTGTGACGCTTGATGTCAGAGTGTTTGTGTTGGAGCGCCTCCGTGCAGCTGCACAGTTCATGTGCAACCTCTTCCAGAGAGAGATGGGGACACTAGAATCTCTGCTGGGGAAACAAAACAAACTGCTGGACAGTGATTTTGATATGGACTGCACTGCAGGTATGTCTGTTACGCGACATTTGAAATCCAAGCCCGGGTTGTGCTTATAACCACGCCCCCGGGCAGAACACGCACAACACTAGCCCTGAAACATGACATCATTATGACAAGTGAAGCCAGTTTTACGCAATCGCTACATTTACAGTGAAAACGTGTACATAAACATTCAGATTTCAACGTGTGGCTCAAGAGGTAGAGCAGGTCGTCCAATGATCCATGGGTCAGCGGTTCGAATCCTGGCTCCTCCTGGCCACATGTCGAAGTGTCCTTGGGCAAGACACTGAACCCCAAATTGCTCCCGATGTGCTGGTTGGTACCTTGCATGGCTTCCGCCGCAATCGGTGTATGATGTGTGTGAATGGGTGAATGTAATGCACAATCTATGTAAAGCGCCTTGGATAAAGGCGCTATATAAATGCACCATATGGAATGAATTATGTACTGGCCATATATGTGTCTTGAGTGTACAGGGTTTGATGAGGTCAGATCAACATATGGAATGTCAACAGGTCAGCTCCATATATGGAGATCTAAGGGTGACAGCGGGGCAGTGTCTTGAGTGTACAGGGTTTGATGAGGCCCCAGGTAGGCCCAGGGACTTAGTTTTCGGGGCTGTTGAGAACTCTAGTTTTAGCCAGCTGCCGGGCGCGGCTGCACTAATAACTTTGGGGCAGGCCCGTCTAGAATTTGAATGGACATTACATTACATTACATGTCATTTAGCAGACGCTTTTATCCAAAGCGACTTACAATAAGTGTATTCAACATAGGTAGGGAACAAAAACTACTAATCACCAGAAGTCTTTAGTGCATTTTCTGCAAAAACAAGCAACCAAGAGTATACCTAGCGCTAAGGTAAAAGTGCAATATATCAGCTACCTATTTCCTTAAACAGATGAGACAAAATAGCTAAATCAAATGAGCATGAGCTAAAACAATTAAGTGTATCGACTAAACAAGATCCAATAAACAATACAACAATAGAAAACAAGCGTTCGTACAACTAGTTAACAACATGTAGGTCAGGCAGAGAGGAAGGGTAGTGTTTCCTGAAGAGGTGGGTTTTCAACCTGCGGCGAAATATGGGCAGTGACTCTGCTGTCCTAACATCAGTGGGAAGTTCATTCCACCACTGTGGGGCCAGAACAGAAAAGAGTCGTGACCGTGTGGATCGGCCAGAAGGACCCTTGAGTGACGAGGCAATCAGTCGCCCCGAGGTGGCAGACCGAAGTGGTCGGGCAGGGGTGTAGGCATCGACCATAGCCCGGAGGTAGGAAGGAGCTGTTCCTTTCACTGCCCTATAGGCTAACACCAGGGTTTTGAACTGGATGCGAGCCGCTACGGGGAGCCAGTGTAGAGAACGGAGAAGGATGGTTGTGTGGGAGAACTTGGGGCGGTTGAACACCAGACGAGCCGCAGCTTTCTGAACAAGCTCCAGAGGTCTGATGGCAGATGCCGGAGCACCAGCAAGGAGGGAGTTGCCTGGATGAGCACCTGGGCTGCCTTCTCCTTGAGGAAGGGGCGAATCCTCCTGATGTTGTAGAGGAGGAATCTGCAGGACCTTGTCACTGATGCGATGTTTGCCGAGAACGTCAGTTGATCGTCCAGGGTCACACCCAGATTCTTCGCAGTCCGAGTTGAGGTCACCACAGCATTATCAATGGTGATGGCCATGTCTCGGTGCGGACAGCCCTTCCCCGGGAGGAACATCAGCTCGGTCTTGTCCAGGTTGAGCTTCAGGTGGTTTGTCGACATCCACTCCGAGATGTCAGCCAGACAAGCAGCAATGCGTGCCTCCACTTGGGTATCAGAGGGGGGGAATGAGAGGATCAGCTGGGTGTCATCGGCATAGCAGTGGTAGGAAAAGCCATGGGAGTGGATGACAGGACCCAGAGATGTAGTGTAGAGAGAGAAAAGAAGAGGACCCAGAACCGAGCCTTGGGGAACCCCAGTTGTGAGCCTGTGTGGTTCTGACACAGACCCTCTCAGCATCACCTGGTAGGAGCGACCCGTCAGGTAGGATGCAAACAGGGAGAGTGCAGAGCCTGAGACACCCATCCCCTCGAGGGTGGAGAGGAGGATCTGATGGTTCACCGTGTCGAACGCTGCAGACAGGTCCAGGAGTATCAGGACGGAGGAGAGAGAGTTCGCTCTAGCGGCATGGAGCGACTCCGTCACTGCCAGCAGGGCAGTCTCTGTCGAGTGACCCACTTTGAACCCAGACTGGTTGGAGTCCAGGAGGTTGTTCTGGTGGAGATAGGAGGACAGTTGTTTAAAGACAGCACATTCGAGAGTTTTAGATAGGAAGGATAGAAGGGAAACCGGTCTGTAGTTCTTGATCTCAGAGGGGTCAAGTGTCGGTTTCTTCAGGAGGGGGGTGACTCTGGCAGTCTTGAAAGTAGAGGGAAAGTAGCCAGATGTCAGAGAGGTGTTAATAAGGTGGGTTAAGAAGGGAAGAAGTTCAGGTGCAATAGACTGCAACAGAGTGGATGGGACCGGGTCCAGAGAGCATGAGGTGGGGCGCCTAGAGGTAACAAGGAGAAGGACCTCGTTAGGGGAGAGGGGAGAGAAGTAGATGAAGGTAGAGAGGGGGGGGGTGGCAGGCAGACGGGTGTGGGTAGTGCGCAGGGCACCAGCCGGGGGAGGAGGGAAGGAGGATCGGATATCGTTCACCTTCTTGTCAAAGAAGTTGGCGAAATCGTCAGGGAGGAGGGACGAGGAGGGAGGAGGGGGTGGTGGTTGTAGGAGAGAGGAGAAAGTTTCAAAGAGTTTTTTAGGGTTGGAAGCAGAAGCCTGAATTTTAGTGCAGAAAAAAGCAGCTTTAGCAGCTGATAGAGAGGAGGAAAAAGTAGAAATGAGAGATTGGAAGGTGAGAAGGTCCTCCAGGAGGTTGCCATTTCGCCATTTGCGCTCAGCCGCTCTCAGGGTCCGTCTCTCAGTCCGCACTGAGTCCGACAACCAGGGGGCAGGTGGAGTTTGGCGTGCAGGCCTGGTGGTGAGGGGACAGAGATGGTCGAGAGAAGAGGATAGAGTAGAGAAAAGAAGATCTGTGGCGGTATCAGGGGATAGAAGAGCAAAGGATTCAGGGGCAGGGAGAGCAGAGAGAACAGAAGAGGAAAGATCAGTGGAGGAAAGTGAGCGAAGATTGTGACGTGAGGAAATCATGTGGGTAGGGAGGGGCTGTGAGGGGGGAGAGGAGAGAGAGAGAGAGTAGGACATGAAGTAGTGATCAGAGAGTTTCTTACCCTTTTCACTGGAAAGAGGAGTGACAGACAGGTTAGCAATAGAGCAGCCTCTGGTGAAGATCAGGTCCAGTTGGTTGCCCGCCTCATGGGTAGGAGGAGATGGGGAAATAACTAGGTCAAAGGCGGCGAGAAACGAAAGTAGTGGGTCTAGCTGCTTCTCAGTCGGGAGGTTGAAGTCACCCAGAAGGATGAATCCAGAGCCATCGACAGGGAAGTGGGAGACTAGATGGTCCAGCTCCTCCAGGAAGCCACCAGCAGGGCCCGGTGGGCGATAAACAACTGCAATGGTGAGCTTGACTGGATGAGAAACAGTGACCACATGAAATTCAAATGAGGTAGGAGAGAATTGTGACAGTGAAACAGGAGAGTATTTCCATTTTCTGGAAATTAGCAGACCAGCCCCACCACCTGTCCGCACGGCTCTGGGAGTGTGAGAGAAAGAGTACACATCTGACAGAGCCGCGGGCGTAGCAGTGTTTTCTGGTCTGATCCAGGTCTCAGTCAGAGCAAGGAAGTTAAGGGAGAGCAAGGATGCGTAGGCTGAGATGAAAGCAGATTTGCCTTCCACCACAGCCGAGTGGCAATTCCAAAGCCCTCCCGTTACCACTTGCTCGACGTGAGTTGAAAGAGTAGGATAGATGAGATTAGTTGTGTCGCGACATCTGGGTGTAACCCAGTGTTTGTGCGACCACCTGGAAGAAGAGAGGACAGGAATAGGAAGAAAACACATTGTAGATCACTAAACATATACTACTATATCTATCACACTACTATATATGTCACTAATCAATGATACAGCTTATCGTTCAGTGACGAAGTCGGACTTTGACAAAGTCGCCTGTCGCCTTTGTTCGCCAAGTCGGACTTTGACAAAGTCGCCTGTCGCCTTTGTTCGCCAAGTCGGACTTTGACAAAGTCGCCTGTCGCCTTTGTTCGCCTGGCCTTAGTTTGCTGGACGCCGCTTAAACGCTGACGCTTTCAGCTGGTGGTATAAGGCCACTTCAACTGATTGCTAATTGTCTGCCAGGAATGCTGGCAAAAACAGGTATCAGTCAAAAGGGAGACATCGAAGAGGAAGGACGGATGGGGAGGGATCAACATATGGAATATCAGAACAGGTCAACTCCATATATGGAGATCTAAGGGTTTGAGGTTTGAGAGTTGCTGGCCGGCTCCATATGCAGACCTAGGTGATCATCCAGTCTTCTCCATGTATGGCTATCCAGGGTTTGATGAGGTCAGTGTCGTGATCTTCATATATGAGACGGCCATATATGGAGCGTGTCACGAGTAGGCATGCCACGGTATGAGATTTTACAGTACGGTACGGTGCCGGTATTGATAACCTATACCTCGGTATTCCACGGTATTTATATTAAAAAAAAAAAAAAAGATTGCCCCCCCCCCACCTAAGTCTAGTGACTACCCCCACCTCCTTATAAGCCCTTCTTTGTTCCCCAACCTGTAGGCCTACACATCTTATTTTTTTATTTTTACCTTTTATGATAATTTGAATTTTGTTATTTGTCATGCGACTTGTCATGATTATGAATTGAAACCGAATGGAAACAAGACTGCAAGGACTTTTTTCAGTGATCCCTTTGGACATGTGTTTGACTGTACCCTATACTGATTACATTTCTGCCAATAAAGTATTCAATCAATGAATCAATAGCTATTCCCACTGTATTTCCCTGTACTATGGCTCCCCCTAATGGCCGTTTTGTACCCTGCACGCTGGATCAGAGGTAGTGCAATCTGCACATGCTCACAACTGCGTGCCTCTGTGTTGACAGTTCACACTTTTAGTTTAGTACATGTGGAAATATGGAATATACAATTGGATCTGGGTGTCTTTCAGCAACACTAACTCAAAGGTAGGAAGCAACTTTTCAATCTACTGCAGCTGTGTGGTGAAAATAAATGTTTCGCCTTAGTCTGGGAGTGGAGTTGCACTGCATGCGCAGCATGCTCCGTCCACCAACGCTGTATTAAAATACCGTAAGCTCGGAAATCTCACGGTATCAACACCGTGGCTGTTCCTGTCGCGGTATTACCGAAATTCGGTAAACCGCGGCATGCCTAGTCACGAGGCGTGATGGCCATATATGGTGGCGTGACGGACGGACTGACTGACAGGTTTTTCAGGTTTTCATAGTAATCTGCGACCTATGGTCGCAAATAAAAAACGTTCGGGTTCAGGATTTAAACCCAAGAAAGCCAAGGCTTATTTCCATTTGCCCTTAGTATTACATTGCTTATTGTATTCCAATTTCCTTCGTTCCAGACCAGTGTGTGGAGTCCAGTCTGCAGGTGAAGATCAATTCTCCAGCCAGGACTGATTCTATTAAACAGGAAGCTGAAGACCACATGGATCTCAGTAAGTTTCAAGCACTCTCTCTTTATTTATTTTATTGTAAAAGTGGGCCGGTACTGTGTCTCACGGTGAGACAAGTGATGGACCAAATGCAGAACCAAAAGCAGGCAGGCAGGCAGATAAAGTTGAAGGGTGATTTATTCACAACTGGACAGGACATACAAGGGCAGGACACTGTGACAACAAACTATAATCTGACAAGGGAACACTTGGAGGTATAAATAGACAAAGACTAACTAGACACAGGTGCAACATAACTACAATCAACACCTGATTGGCTGACACTAAACAGGTTACAGGACACAGGTGAATTACAATGCAGACTGGTGAGACAAGGCAGGTATCAACAAATGGAGCAGACAGGAAACACTAGGAACACAACTACACAATAAGAGTACACAGATTATATATAGATCATGACAGATTGACAGTACAGTTCGTGACACTGGGTGTAAAGATTAATTGATTATCAATTTGAAGGTATACTGACATTATTTGTGAGGGGCCTCCTATAGAGGGTATGCGCATGCTTAAAGTGAATGGCACATCGAGTGGCAAATCGAGTGGCAAAGCAACATGCAAAGTGAGTTTAACATTGTTTAATGTCGTTTAATGCAATCAGATATGACTTATCTGTGTGGGTGTATGGGCTGTCAAGGCCAGAAAGTAGTTTTTTGCCACTCATTAGGTGTTCCTGCATAACTTCCTGGTTTGATGATGATGTCACGCACATACCCTCTATATACAGGTTCAAATGTGTATTAACCCATTCTGAACGGGAACCCCTTTTGGTGTTTTAAGCAGTTATACTAGATCTGCTATTTTTGAAAAATCGTGAAAATGTGGCGCAAATCTTTGAATGTATATTCTTTCAGAGCAGTTTTCAGAAAACCTTTTGGATTTAGAAGACATTTGTAGAATCATCCTCAGTTCTAAATGGGTTAAAAGGTTTTGGAAAAACGCCTTATTTTATTTTTGAAGCATAAGGAAGGGGAGGGGCACCCTCACACAACATATAAAAAAATACAGCCAAGACTTTGAATTGAAAGTAAAATGACTTGTATTAGTCAACATTGCAAAATAAAGATTACAATATTTGTTTTGTAATCATTACCAGAGGCTAACATAAACTTTATCAGTCACAGATTTGATCAATTAACTGTGTGTGTGTGTGTGTGTGTGTGTGTGTGTGTGTGTGTGTGTGTGTGTGTGTGTGTGTGTGTGTGTGTGTGTGTGTGTGTGTGTGTGTGTGTGTGTGTGTGTGTGTAAAAATGACTAGAAGTGAATGCCCGTGTGTGTGTGTCTGTGTGTGTCTGTGTGTGTGTGTGTGTGTGTGTGTGTGTGTGTGTTAGGGCATTAAGCAACTAGTCGACTAGTTTACTAGTCGACTAGTAAATCCACTAGTCGACCTTGTTGGTACTAGTTGAAGGCCTCAAGATCAGGTAGATTATAGTTATAGTCAACATGTACACAGTTTTTCAATGTACAAATATTTTCTTTATTTTTTTATTTTATTTTATTTATTTTTTTATTTTACATAATAGGTAGTTAAACAACTAGTCGACTAGTAAACTAGGCAACTAGTCAACTAGTAAAAATGACTAGAAGTGTGTGTGTGTGTGTGTGTGTGTGTGTGTGTGTGTGTGTGTGTGTGTGTGTGTGTGTGTGTGTGTGTGTGTGTGTGTGTGTGTGTGTGTGTGTGTGTGTGTGTGTTACCCAAGGACACTTTGTAGTCGTATGTGGCAGACTTGGCATTACGTAGCACCTTCTTAGAGGGAACATACATGTGAGCAAGGCCGGTGTAGTTGAACTTCACTCAGAGAGAAGTGCACACAGAGTCGAGTTGTCCATTGACATTCTGTTATCAGTGAGACTGTTGTTCATCATGCTGAATGCGCTCGCTGAGCCTGCATTGCTGTAAGCCGGGATGCAAAGCAAAGCTTTCATCAGCGCTGCCAAAGCTTTGAACTTCTCCTGTTTTCCAAGAAGGCCCCTAGAATCGGTCTACCCTCTCTTCCTGTGGCAGAGCCTCATCATCTAACACCTGATAGTCGGTGAACTGTAGCCTCAGCTCATCTCCCTTCAGCCCCAGTTGAGGAAACTGGACTCCCAATCTTTCAGCTGAAAAATAAACCAAAAACTGTTATTGACTGCCCGATGATTTATCTTCACTTAACACCCAAAATATCTTACCTGTGTCTAGAGGAATGGAATCTCGACAGGTTGGGTCCAGTACTCTCAGGTCACGCAGGATTTGCAAGTCCATTGGGAAGCCTTTCAGCATTGTCCCAATAACTGCTTCGTAGAATGCCCTCACAGTCCTAAAGAAAGTTGAAATAAATATGTTTAGTGCACAAGGAGGATCACTTTACACTTTTTCATAATAATCTCACATGAAGTGTCAACAGTAGTGAACTCGCTGAAAGATTCTCTTCGTGGTTGTGGGGGGAAGGTCTTCATTTCGGAGAAACTCCTTGGTGTCTTACCCTATGAAGAGGTCAGCCTGCAATTACATGCATAACTTTTGGTCATCCCAGCTTAGTAAGATGTTAAAAGTAAAAATATTTAGGACGACCGTTGAGCCGATTCTACTCTATGGCTCCGAGACATGGACACTTTCAAAGAAATTAGAGAAACGGTTGGATGGCACTTACACCCGCCTTTAATGAGAGCGCAAAATCTGTCTTGGAAGAGCCATCCATCAACTAATCTAATATACGGCAACCTTACCCGTGTTTCTTCACTAGTCCGATCCAGAAGAACACAGTTTGCCGGCCACTGCTACAGAGCTGACAATGAGGTTATATCTTCCCTTCTTCTCTGGAAACCAAAGCAGACCAGAGGTAGAAAACTGTCATTCCCTGATGTCATCACTAGGGACACGTGCATCAGTAAGCAGGAACTGGGGATGGCAATGAAGGACCGGAAAGTCTGGCGTGGCATTGTGAAATCCATGATCTCAACTGCGGTCAAAAAATGATGCTGAAGAAGAGGTCAGCATCCGACAGCTGATTTTCCTGGCCATGGTAGTCCACCTCTGTGAGTAGGGTACCCTTGATGGAGCACACAGGAACAAGGTTTGCCATGAATCTCCCACTCAGCATCATCATCTCTCTCTGCAGTCTATGAATCATCACTCCCTCTGACTAGTCCCCACAGGAATCCGCAAGAAAAATCCACAATGACTTAGTCCACCATCAGGACCAACTCCGTTATGTTTGCGAGCTGGGGCAATAGATTGTTCAGCGTGGGAAGGGCGTTCCTGTTGACGAGTTCAATGCATTCTCCTGACGCATTAACTGTGTAGGATTCGACATCTTGCCAGTTCGGTGCCGCCGCACCTTTAAAGAAAATTGTGAATCCCCTCAACTCCCGGAGGGCCTGGGTCCATCTGGCGTCGTCGTCTATGGTATTGGACGTTCGAGCGGCCCGTCTCTCATATGCTTTCATCTGGATCATCTCCCACAGATCCTGGGCAGTGTGATTCCCCAGGTCCAAACCACAAATTGTCATCTTGCCAACGGTGCCAAGATACGAAAGGGCGCTTTGGCCCCCTGGATGGCGATTAACCGCCTTAGCTGCAATCATAATTTTCATATCTGAGAGCTGATTCATATTCACCATTTCACGGTGAGTAGAAACTCCGCCCCAGTGGCGGCACTATAACAAAATCAAGAAAACATGCACTAGGTATCATCACATTCAATGTGAAAACATGGCTAATTTCACTGCATTTTCCATGTGGATTGAGGTTTGCTCATGTTTTTCTGCTTTATTTGGAAAGTGCCTTAAATCATTCACTCCAGTCTTGATCCATGCTGGATCTGACCCTGCTGTCTGAAAAAGTAGACAGGGAAAGCAAAATAATTATTTGGAGTGACTGCATGCAGTCAGCCAAGCCTTCTTATCATACCAGCTCTTTGAAAAGGTCCTGGTGTACTCTTTTCCTCTGTCCTTGGTTTGTTGTGTGATGATTACATCTGGTTTATCTGGTCCCAGCTCTCTAATTCTTAGTTTTTCCTGCAGTGTTCTTCTTTCAAATGGTATTTTCTGCAGTGATTTAACAGACTTTTATTTTTCCTTGTCTTGTTGTTCCATTATGAAAATTAATGAAACTATATTATTATCTTTACCTGGCTCCATGTGGCTCATCATTCATGTTTTTCTAGTGTATGTGGTGACTGTGTGTTAAACTATATGTCAAACTGTGTTGTGATGTGTATGCTGCCCCCAAGTGGTTTGTGGTGTGAATAACATGAGGCGCACACATTTCGCGACCCAGTGTCTTCCTATCGTTTGTATTGAAGACATGTGGACCGCAGCATAGATATATATAAACTCTAGATAGCTCACCCGCGCTGTTGGACAATGGAGAGCGATGTCGTTACGTGGCGGCCATCTTACCTCGGGCCACATAACATTGTGTCTATGGGGCATGTACTCTTAAATGACCATAACTTGCTCAATTTTCAACCGATTTTCAAACGGTTTGGTTTGTTATAAACGTCAGAGACGTCCGCATACGTATATGCTTTTATACGACGTTCATATAAAAAAAAAAGCAGATAAGCGTCCTGAATCATAGCCACGTTGACAACGTTTGTAATAAACCAACCCGTTTGTAAATCCGTCAAGATTTGAGCGAGTTATGACTGTTTCTGTTTGAGCTGCCATTGAACATACTGTACTGTAGCCCCGAAGTAAGATGGCTGCCGGGTGAACGACGTCAGAAACTCCGCCTTGAGCCATCTAGAGTTTATATATATCTATGGACCGCAGTGCATTAGTCTTCAATGCGGAGAGTCAACGGCTACAGATGAACGCGCACCAACACGTGACACTCAGTAACCAATCAGAAACGTTACACAACGTAAACAACATTTCACATGTCATGGCAGCAACGCAGCATAATACAACTTTTAATCACTGCCTTTGGTTAGTGGTTACTTATATTATATAATATTTACGTTGCTGGATTGCTCATTTTAAATAAATCACAGGCTGCAGATTTCGTTTCTCAGTCATTCTTATTCACGTTTTATGCAGGTGTTGTGCATGGTGGCCTTTGAGGTGCTGTGGTACCAGGAGGTGCATGCATAGTCAAAGAAACCTTGTACGAGGGCTCCTGTTAAGGTCTTCAAGGTGTTTTTGTTGACCAGTGAGGAGATCCTGTAAAGGAATCTTGTTCTTTGGTTGATTTTTTTGATTACGTTGGTGGCCATTTTATCACCGGAAAGATTAGCCTCCAGGATGGAACCTAGGTAGGTAATTTCATCTTTTGTCACCCACTCTAACCAAGAAGCCATTTGCCATTTGCTGAGATTACTATTGGATCCAAAGAGAATGGATTCAGTTTTTCCCAGGTGTAAAGATAGTTTGTTATCAGCGAGCCAGGTGCAGATTCTACCGAGTTCAGAGCTGAGGGCCTTTTCAACCTGCAGTTTGTTCCTGTCCGAGACTAGCAGTGCCGAGTCATCTGCGAACAGGAACAAGTTGCAGTCACAAGCTGATGTCATGACATTTAAATATATTAGGAACAGTAAAGGCCCTAGTATGCTTCCTTGTGGAACGCCACAGCTCACTGGGAGGGGGGGGGGGGGGGGGGGGGGGGGGCAGTGTTCTCTCTCCCCTCCAGGTAGGATTGCATTCAGCTCACTGATGTGCTATCGAAACCAATTGCTTTTAGCTTGTTAACCAGTATGGAGTGGTTCACGGTGTCAAAAGCCTTTTGGAGGTCCAGCATGACCATGCCGCAGTATTTGCCAGCATCCACCTCATGTTTGATGTGGTCGCTCAAATAGAGAAGGCATGTGTCAGAGGAGTGGGATGTTCTGAAGCCAGATTGGAACTCGTACATTCATTTATTAGTGGTACTTTTCAATCTGTTCATAGACTATTTAAGTAGTTGGCCACATCAAGCTTGTCAGTGATGAGAGTGTCGTCCGATTTGATGTTTATGTTTGAAAACCTGGTTTTTAGTTTCTGACCGCAGCCTAGTTGATTGTTTAGTAGCTTCCAGAGCTCACGAGGATTGTTTTTGTTTTCCTCTGCTTTATCATTGATAAAGTTACTTTTAGTCATGGTAGTTACAATGTTTCTTAGCTTGTTTCGTTGGGTTTTTAGGTTGTCCAACTGAGCTTGGAGATCACTGTCGAAGCGCTTGGCAAGCTTTGACTTGCATTTTAGAAATTCAGAGCATTTTTTGTCTCTGGCTTTCATTGCAGTCAGTATGTCCGAATTCATCCATGGTTCCGAGCGGGTTTTGACCCTGATGGTTCTCAAAGGAGCCATGTTGTTCAATACTGATGTTAATTTGTTTTTTAAGCCAAGCCAAGCTTCTTCGACAAGTGTGCTTTTAAGCTCATCGGACCAATCCAGACTCTCCAATTCTTGGTTAAAGACCTCACTAGAGTAGGTTTTGAGGTCCCTTGATTTGTGGCAGCCGGTCTTAAGTTTGTGTTGTTTGCGGGTACAGCATATCATAAAATTATCGCTAAGCCCGCATACAATGACACCTTTCATGGAGATTCTGGATTTGTCCGAGGTCAACATGAGATCAATGACAGTTTGAGTAGAAACACACACTCTAGTGGGTTGGGTATTTAGCTGGCTGACACTATGCAGATCACAAAACCTACTAAATGATTTGAAAACAGGCGCCTCTTTATGTTGTACGTCCATATTCAGATCGCGCCCATCAGGATTTTCTCTGCACCCTCCTCCTCAGCTAAGCATCCCTCAAGAATATCATAAAAGCCTTGCTGGTCAGGAGGTCTGTAGACTGTACTGATTTTGCATTTTTGAAAATTAATTCAACCCACACAGTTTCAATTTCAACATACTGCAAGTCAGTACGGGTAATGAATTCAGTATCTTTGTGGATATACATGCAAACACCACCCCCATTACGGTTTCTATAATTTCTGACTAATGAGTAGTTCTCAATTTCAATCTCAGTGTCCCTGATGGATTCATCTAGTTTGGTCTCAGAAAAACACAAAATGTTTGCCTTGCCGTTAAGGAATAATTCTCTAATTTCGGCCAGTTTGGGATAAAGGCTGTTTATATTGAGATGAAAAAGTGAATACCGTTGCTGTTGAGAATTGAGTTGTTGATGTCAGCAGTTGAGTAAAGTTGATCATGATCAGGTCCATTGTCTTTTTCAGTAGCCATGGGTTGACTAGGGGGAAGGGAAGCGGGGGTCCTCGGGGGGGGGGGGGTGATTCACGGACGGCTCCGTTCCTTTGTTCGTTTGCCTTGGGGGAGGGGGAGCAGGAACGTTGATGATGGCGCTGCGTTCCATGGCGTCTCTGGTCGGCTCTTTTGTCTGTGCCATGGTGCCAAGTGATGGGGAAATGTTAGGGGAATCCATGAAAGTAGCGTGAACTACAGCTGCGTTGGGTCCCCTGGTTGGATGTGGAGACACTTCAAGACGCGATCTGTAGATGGTCCTGTCGACCGCGCCGTGTCCCTCGTCTGCATGTAATTCACTCGGTGCGGTTGGCTGGGGTGGAGGGACGCCGGCTGTGATGTTGTAAGCGGCCGTCCCTTGGCTGGTGAAATCCATTGGTGGTGGTGTTGATGAGTTGTTGTCGGACGCGACCTCGATGTCTTCTGTCGAAGAGGAAGCGTTCTCCTGGCTGCAAAGCAGCTTCATCGCCTGTAGCCCGGTGGTCACAGGGCCAGGATTCATCTGTATGTCTAAAGTAGAAGTCCATAATCCACAGTAGCAGAAATAGAGAATTAGCGAGAAAATGAGTCTATGAATGCAGCCATGGTTATACTAGCCCCAATATAAAGTGCATTGCAGTAATCCAGGCGGGTAGTGATAAAAGCATGTATAACTGATGGAAATAAAATCCATACTTATATGAATATTGTAATAGTTTTAAAAGACTGTAAATATATACCTTCAATAACCCAGCAGAGAGACCCAAATGCCGTGCTGTCTTTACCTTAAAAATGAGTGAAGTACCCTTTAAATCTGACTGACAGTCACTGTACCATAAAAAACAGAAAGACCTTAAAAAAAAGAATTTGGAGGCAGACGAAATAAAGTTCTGAGAGGAAGGATTAAGGTTTTAACAATAGTTTTAGTAGGCATAAAGTCAATTTACAGAGGAAAATGTAATGGAATTCAGCTAGTACAATACATCATATAATTTAGAGTAAATAGTCCAATTGTCCGAGTGCTGAATCTCCTCTTCACAGTCTTGTTCCAGGCTAAGTACTGCGATCTGACGTCAGCTTTGTTGATATAAAGTTCATTGGCTGGAGATGATTCATGTCCGCAATGTCAGATGACAAGACCAGGGTTAGCGGTCTCTCATTAGTCCAACGCATTGATGATGAGGATGCGTAGCGACGTAGAGTTCATCTTCCTTGGTTCAGTCATTGATGGCCATAGACCGGGAAAGCACAGAGGCTGGCGTTGCTATGGCAACCTGAAGATAACTTTCCCTGCACTGGGAACTTTTGGCAGAGAAAAATACTCCTATCTACTTTCTCACTAGGCATCAAGGTCAAATACATGTAGGCTCACATCAAAAATAGACCTCTCAGTATGCAAGTTAACTTGACTGGGGACAGACAGTATGGAGACCGAATAAGGAGTAAACAAGATATAAGATATTAAATCTGAACCTTGCGTCAGGAAATCCATAATATAAATATGATAAAATAATATAAAGGATAATATAGGGCTGAGATGATTAGGCACGTGGATGGTGACATGACATTTAATAGGATAAGGAGAACAACCCGGAGTAAACAGGCAGTAGGGTAGGAGTAAAATGATGATATGGGAGATTAAGGGTGACAGAATAAGAATGACCTGTATGGAACACGGGGCTGGGCCAAAGTTCAGGAGGATATGGTAAAATGACCACTGGGCATTTGCTGGTAAACAAATAAGACATAATTTATCCAACAATAACTTTTTCAAAATCTACAAAAGATAAAAAAGGCTTCACCTTCGATAAAATCCTGAGCTGGAAAAAAGCTGAACTGAACTGAATTTTCCCTGTTTATCCATTTAAAAAGTCACTGTCCATGTTTACACCTAGGTTGGTTACAGTAGGTTTAATCTATTGTGCCAAGGAGCCCAGGTCTACTTCGTACATATTTGCAGCAAGGGTCCGATGACGATTTTGGAGAGACCTACACCACCGATGCCGATATGATGCCGATGTTTTGGACCGATGTTTAGTAATCAATTAAAATAATAAAAAATACATTTAAAAAACTAAACTAGAATAGAATGCATTGAGTACATTTACATAAAATGTTTTTTTTTCTAAATGAAATGCACCCCTATATATGCAGTTACCACATGCATAATTAATCATCATCACATTAATCCCAGTTTATACTGTTTTTAGGCATTTTGGCTCCTGGCAGCCAGAATAGTCTCCTACTACACATCAAGTCCAGCCCCACCATCGAAAGTTTATTTTAGACACCGGGGACTGCTGCCACAAGGAAGGTGTCTTTTACCATGAAATGGTAAAAGACAAATTTTGTCCTTCTTGGAGGGACTGCTTACCTTGAATGAGCATGTGACTGACCCAGAATGAGCATGTGACTGACCCAGAATGACGCTTCAGTCGCTGCCTTTGCTTTTGAATCGGTCTTTATGAATTTGAACTATTACTCGGTTAACTGTGTTTTCAGGTCGCTCAACTTTATCCTTCACGGTTCACTGTTGGGAGGGAATTCACCGTTATAATTTTCATGAAGCGATGTAAAATGCCTCTCCACGTTTCCTTTCTTTGCAAAGATGCTGACATTGCATATAAGGCAAACACAGTTGGATTGCGACATCGTGAAAAACGAATCTTCCCACTCTGCATGGAATGGAAGTGATATGTTTTAGGCTTCTTTTGCTGCGCGCATCTTGATATATGATTGATATCCTTTGAATGCGTTTGTTAACAACACAACAGACCCGACGTTCCCCACAGTAGCCTACTCTTGAAAACAAGGCACTGCATTGTGGGTTTTTTAAAGCCTGCCCGAGGCGAGGATTGTTTTCTTTTTTCCCCCTTTTTTCAGGGGTTCAATCTGCGCAGCGGTTGCGATCGACTGGTCAACCGCGATCAACGTAATGGGCACCCCTGATGTAGGCTATACACTAAACAGGGACCTGAGTTGATTTGTCCATCTATTATATCAGATGTAAGGTGTTGATGATAAAATAAAATGTGCCTTGTCCCTCCCAAGCTGCATGTCGTTTTCACAGATCCACCAAAGGGATCCTGGTGCTCAAGAAATACAGCCGATTAGCTATTACCGTACAAATATGCCATTTATTGTTGATTGTGTGTTTAGGCTACTGTAGTGCTGTACGAATGAAATGCAGCATGAAACAATCAATGCAGGTTACTTTACTTCAACATATGTCGCTATACAAACAGGGACACCTCCACTAATACAGTGTTAATTTTCCTTCGGGAGGAGTGTAAACTGTAAAGACATGGACCCCAGTAGTCCCATTTTGTAGGCTACCCCGCTAACACCGGGGTTACAAAATCAGACGGCTCACTTCAATATATTTTACATAATTCATGCTGGCTCATAATTCCTACGGCACATTAATGGGGCGACTTGTGGAGCGCTGGCCGCTGGATGAATGAAACCAAACTACAGCCCAAACCATTCCGGGGCTCCAGAACATAAACGCTGATGATAGCTGCAGAGCTCTTGTGAGATTCTATTTTACTTTGTCAAGCATTGCTGTATTTGCATCGTGAACAATTCAACCTTATCCCAAGTATCAACTTCCACAACATAAAACAAACTTGTTTCGCTTCGATTCAAACTAAGCCTGGCTCTCTTGCCAGTCCCTACCTCCTCCCCTGTCGTTCAATGCCCGCGTCCCTCCCTAGGAACATTAAGAAGGAACATGCAAGGGGGCGTGGCACGGTCTCCTGCGGGAGGTTTGCACATGCTCAGTGTAAACAGGAACTGCACTGATGGAGTGTTCCAGAAGAGGTGCTAGATAGTTGAGAATTAAACAGCAGTCACCCTTCCATTTTCAAATGTTTTATAGGCTATCATCCACAGCACTTGAATGAACAGTATCCATGTTCCTTTGTCATTTCACAAGAAAATTAAAGTTTAACACATCAATCAAAGCGAGCATCAAAAGAACAGAAAATCCACAAAAGAAAAATATACAAAAAACATTAACATTTAGTAAATGAACTTGTCCTTTGTCTTTCAGTCTGTTATACACAACATTTTTTCCACACATTGATATACTTTTTAAAATAAAAACAAAATCAAAATTGTACTATTCTCTTTTTTTGATATCCTTTTTATTATTTCAGTTCAGGGTCAGCAACTCTCATGCACCTCTCGCACCTCTGCTGGAACACTCCATCATCGCAGTTCCTGTTTACACTGAGCATGTGCAAACCTCCCGCAGGAGACCGCGCCACGCCCCCGTGCATGTTCCTTCTTAATGTTCCTCCCTCCCTCCCTCCACTGAGAATGAGATGGGCGGGGATACACGGTGAGGAGGGAAGGGGGGAGCTGGTGTGGACATCTTTGGTATTGCAGCTGAAATGCCTTGGAAGAGCATCCTGAGAGAAGAAATGAATTATCTGAGTGGTTGTTTAGGCTTTTCAGTGTGTATAAAAAGGTATAAAATGGCATCATTTATATAATACATTTGATTATATAAATTACAATTTAATGTTAAGCCAAAATGCATGAAGCAGTATCATGAAGAAAAATGGGGCTTGCAACTTCACTGCACAGCAAACAAAAATAACCATGTGGTCTTCTTAAGGCTGCGTAGAATGGTTGCTGCCAATAAAAAAAGAGGATTTACACATGGTTTGGAAATGGGGAATTTAATTCATAGCTGAAGTTCTTCCAATTACCAAAGGCATAAAACAGGAAACAAAATAAAGTAATTAAACCACTGTGCACAGCCTCACTTACTCATTTTTGAGGGGCGCTAGCCCCTCCTATACAAAGGTTTAATGTTTGTCTTGTCTAGACAAACATTAAAAACACCATTGACAATGGACAGAGTTTAAAGTTTGTGTTGTCTCCAACACAAACATTAAATGTGACTAGATTTGATCGAAGGACTGCTATTGGATTTTTTTGAATTTTCGTTTTTTTCATGTCATATGAAAGCAGGGAATCATAGCTTCAAATTGACATATTGGTTGTTCAGTTTGACCCACCAGTTTTGGAGATATGGCTTATAGAAAAATGTCTTGCAGGAGTAGTGGAAAAAAGACCAATCAGAGAAAATGGACTTCTAAGCTTTAGTTCAGTGATCTGTGACTTTAGGGGGCGCTGTTTTCCCTTCATTTCTCCATTAGTCAACCAGCAGTGTTGCCATGTCTGCTTATTATAATTAGTTGGCCTTGTTTCTAAAGAAAAATAATGCATAGTCCTACTGTACCAATTTTATAATAATTTATAACCTGTTAATAAAAATGTATTTGACAAAAATAAAGTGTAGTTGATTATTTGGGCTTGTTTTTAAAGTGTAGTTGATTATGGAGAGTTGGTAACCAAGTGGACCCTTATTAGATCTTTAACTATCAAGTGTAAAAAGAAACCTTAAAAAGGTCCATTTTGTTTCATTTTACACTCTCAAGATATACATAATTGTTAAACATCTGCATTACTTAATTTACAATAAGTCTACACAATTAGAGAATGTTGTTATCTTGATCGTTTGCCTGTTATATCTCCTTTTTTAAATAGGCTATTGTATTTATTTGGCCTTTTGTAGTATGAAAAAGGGAAAATAACAGTGGCAGATAAATTAGGCCTATGTAAATGTTCCAGATGAGTACAAATAAAAGAGCTATATGAATGCAATAAATAAAAAAACAGTAACCAACAGACAACAGGACAGTTTGCTCTCAAACCCTCCCAGCACAAATTGTGCCCTCTTGGCTCTTCTCTTAATTCCTCTGTTTCATTAGCCTGTTATTATTATTATTTGTCTGCAGACCCCCATCTAAAAATAATTTATGCCAGACACAAGATTTGTGTTGTTTGTATGCATGTAGATCGGCTATTTTCGCTTATTTTGGGCTTGTTTTCATATACCGGGTTGCTTATTTCTCTCGCAGAAACTGGCAAACCCGCAATGTTAGCCGTTAGCTACATTTAGCTAATATACTGATATCAATCCTGTAAGCTAAAACAAGTACATTATCGCACTATATTACATATGGATGCGATCTGCGTTATTATGACCTTCATTTTCATGGCAGGTACATTCCAAAGCAACTAATAATAACCACGTTATGGTGACATAATGTTACAATGTTTACAATACATTAATTCGAGTCTTCTTCTTCTGCTATTGGAAATAGGAAGCCATTTCCGCATTTTCCATTGTTGTGGTCAACAGTGCCCCCAGCTGGAACATTAGCATGAATTAGCTTTAGGCGGACCAAAATAAACACACTTTTTACAAAATATCGTTAATACTTCTTTCTGTGCTATTTCTGTTAGTAAAAGACTAGTATTATCTTCCAAAACGATTGTGTACAAAAAGGCGGATTTTAGCGGAATAGTGACATGTTTAAGCATTTATTTCATATTTATATGTCGATATCAGCTCTGACATTTATTACAGACCTGCTCTAACATGACATGAATAATAATATAGCTTCAGATTATTAGTTTTTCAGCTGTCCTCAACAATTGCCACCCCCCGCGATGGCAGTCCCTATATCGCGTGTGGTCACAAATGTCATTAACAATGAACAGAGTTTGTTTGTTTTGTCACTGAGCAAATCGGCATATACATGTCAGAGGAAACATCTGCCAATAAGGGACCACAATTCTTATAAACTGCTATTTTCTCACTTCACACGGGTGTGATTTTTGTTTTCTTTATAAAGCAGAGGGAACACTGCATACAAAGTTTAAACCTTTTTATAGTCTCATTGTATTATTATGTTTTTCCCTAGACTTTCTGCACATCCCTTCGTGTAAAGAGGAGGTTCCTCCTGAAGAGGAGAGGAGCTCCAGTCTGGTCCAGGAGGAACCACAACCTCCACACATTAAAGAGGAACAAGAGAAGCCACTTCAAAGACCAGAGGAGGCTGGTGGGTCAACGTTGACACTACTAGCAGTGAAAAGTGAAGATGATGATGATGAAAACAGAGAGACAGAGCCTGTAGCCGGCACCTCAACTGAACACATGAAAACACAAGCTTATATACAGTACTGGGTACAATCGCATTCGCAACCAACTGGTGATGACCAGCTCCTCTCTTCACACTGTTCTGAATCTGAAGACAGTGAGGAGTCGGAGGAGACGAGGGGAGATCAGTCAGCTTTAAACACACTGACATCACATGTGGGAGGACAGTCACAAAAGGGAAATTTAAAAACACACATGATGACTCCTACAGGTGAAAAGTCATTTTCTTGTACAGTATGTGGTAAAGGCTGGGTTCGCAAGGGTGATCTAAAGAAACACATGATCATGACTCATGCAGGTGAAAGGCCATTTTCTTGTACAGTATGTGGTAAAGGCTTTGCTGATACAAGAAATCTAAAATTACACATGAGAATTCATACTGGCGAAAAGCCCTTTTCTTGTTCTGTTTGTGGTAAAGGCTTTAGTCAGAAGGCAAATCTAAAAAAGCACACGAAGACTCATACAGGCGAAAAGCCCCTTTCTTGTACCGTTTGTGGTAAAGGCTTTACTCTGAAGGGGAATCTAAAAACACACATGAGGACTCATACAGGCGAAAAGCCCTATATTTGCACAATTTGTGGTAAAGGCTCTGTTAACACAAGTCATCTAAAAAGGCACATGACGACTCATACAGGCGAAAAGCCCTTTACTTGTACAGTTTGTGGTAAGAGCTTTGCTGAAACGCGTAGTCTAAAAAGACACATGACGACTCATACAGGGGCAAAGTGGCAATGCCTTTAGTTGAATTCCCTCCAGTTACCATAGGAGGCGATCTGTGGCCAGTGACAACAGATTGCACAAAAAAATACAGAGAAGAGCCGTTATCCGGCCGTTTGAACCGGAAGTGGTAATCAGCCATTTTCTAGCAAAGGTCGCTGCTGTAATCTGTCATCTGAAACATTAATTTGCTAACCGGGATGTTGAATGAATGTTTTAAGCTCCAAACATCGTCCTTTACCATGTGTGCACAGAGTTTTGGGATTTTGGCTGCTTCTACCATGGAAGCAAGCAGTTTCTTAGAGGCTAAAATAAGGTAAAAGTATGAAGTTAGTCACACAAACAGGTACTTATGAGGGCGAATTAGCGACGCAATGTTTTTTAAAACTTCAAAGTCAATGCAAGCCTCCACATCAGCAACAAATTTCCACCGAGCGGAAATGCGGCTGTTTTCGCTCTTATTTTTTTTCTCGCTCTGGTGTTGAATGTTGCGGACATTCACTGGCGAATGCTACACCTCTGACCATTCAAAATGCAGCCCAAACTGCGCTCTGGTCTATAAACAGCGCAACAGCGTACACATTTTGCGTATACATCTACAGTTGATTTAGTAAATCAACTCTATGATATTTAGTCGACTAAAACTAGACTAACACTAAGACATTCCAGGTGACTAAAACACTAAATTAAGTTTCATTCCAAAAACTATGACTAGACTAGAATCAAAATGTACTGTCAAAAACAACACTGCCACCAGAGCTGTCAGGGGGGAGCGGGGCGGGGGCACATGTGTGCTAGGTAGCAACCACCACCGGTCTCCGCCAAACTTTGGTCAACTAAACTGTCATTGCATCTCTGTATGTATTTATACTATTATTTTACCAACGGCATGGGTGCACGGCCGTGGATCCAAAATGAATCTGGGCTCCACGGTAGTGAAGAAGTGGTGGAAAAATCTGAAGGATACCAACAGTGGTGGAAAAATTACTTTACTTAAGTAAAAGTACCAATACTGCAATTTAGAACTACTTTAAGTACGGAATTGAAAATGTACTTGAGTAAAAGTACAAAAGTATCGGCATCAAAATGTACTTAAAGTACTAAAATTAAAAGTACTCATATTGCAGAATGTCCCATTTCACAAGTTAAAAAATGTGTACAAAATCTATTGAAAATAGCTGATCTACAAGCTCACAATGCGTCGCAACGTGACACATTGAGAGCTTGTAGATGTTTTCTAATCAAAATTAAAATCGCCATAGTAACTAGTAACTAAAGTTTTAAAATAATTGTAGTGGAGTAAAAGTACACATTTTGGCTCTGAGATGTAGTGGAGTAGAAGTAAAAGTATGGGAAATTGTAAAAAAGTGAAGGTGCGTCGGCGGCAAAGCAGCAGACTGCAGACATGTAGAGAGGGAGGGAGACCCGCACACTGTCACTTTCTGGTTCAAGAGCCTTTTATTTAACACTTTGATTGCTGGAAGATCTCAACAGGCCTATTTGGATGTTGCTGCCATTTAACATTGCACAAAGGCCTTGTTCGGGGGCCCACAGTAAAATGTTCTCTTATAGCGAGAATCACACGCCTACATCAAAAGAAAGCTGAACTTGTCCACTTCAATTTAAAAAATACATTTTGATTTTACCATGTTCCATTCTGGAGATATTGACCTTTTTGCAACACCTGCATTTGCCTGGAAGTGGTTATCTTGAACAGCGAGCAGAGTTATGGATGGTTTAAAGTCAGAGACATTGACAGGCAGATATAAAATTGAACCCAATAAATATCCTATACATCCTATACACCGAATGAAAGCCCTGAATGTGTACTTTTACGAGGAAAACAGTAAACATTGATCCCATCTACAGTTAGACAGTAATTGGTTATTGAATGCAGCTTGTGCCCACCAGATAACTTCAGAGAAGACATGGACGTGAACTCCTCAATATTCACAAAATAAGGCCTATAGCGACATATAAATACTATATACCGTATGAAACAGAAGACTCTCTGCTTTCATAAGGAAAAAAATTGTACTGTAATAATAAAAAAATCACACCCCTGTGAAGTGAGCAGTGCAACTCTACTTCTCTACTTATTCACTACAGCTCGCTATATACGGACTGAGACAGAAAGTCATGTAAAGCTTTTATTTACAGTTTGGTCTGTAAACTTCTACTGTAATAATAAAAATCACACCCCTGTGAAGTGAGCGGTCAAACTATGTTCTCTACAGTTGCACCGCGCAACTGTAGAGAACAGTTGCACCGCTCACTTCACAGGGGTGTGATTTGTATTATTACAGTAGAAGTTTACAGACCAAACTGTAAATAAAAGGTTTACATGACTTTCTGTCTCAGTCCGTATATAGCGAGCTGTAGTGAATAAGTACAGAACAGTTGCAACGCTCACTTCACAGGGGTGTGATTTTTATTATTACAGTAGAAGTTTACAGACCAAACTGTAAATAAAAGGTTTACATGACTTTCTGCCTCAGTCCGTATATAGCGAGCTGTATTGAATAAGCAGAGAACAGAATATGGGACAGAGTTGCACCACTCACTTCACATGGGTGTGATTTTTATTATTACTACAGTAGAAGTTTTTTTCTTATGAAAGCAGAGAGTCTTCTGTTTCATACGGTATATAGTATTTATATGTCGCTATAGGCCTTATTTTGTGAATATTGAGTTCGGGTCCATGTCTTCTCTGCAGTAACAGTTATATCTGGTGGGCGCAATGTGCAATGTAACCAATTTATGACAAACTGTACATGGGATCAATGTTTACTCTTTTCCTCGTAAAAGTACACATTCAGGGCTTTCATTCGGTGTATAGGATGTATAGCATATTTATTGTGTTTATTGTTATATCTGCCTGTCAATGTCTGACTATAAACCTTCATAACTCTTTGCTTTCTTAGATGATGATGATGATTGCCTCATTGTCTTGATCGCAAAACATTGGGGGGGGGGGGGGGGTTCATGGGCACATTGGGCAGCAAAAGTCTTGATCCGTACGGCTATAAAAAGTCCCATTCCACCGTTCGGTTCAGAACTATAGTATAACGGTGAGACGCGTTGTCATCATCAGCTGATTTTGTTTTTCAAGCTAGTGAAGTATATTTACTAACAAGAGAACATGCCTGGGCATGCAGGTTGGAGGCGATGGAGGAAAAAAAAAGATTCCCCCGGCTGTGATGTCAACGACAACGGATCACAACACCACGGTTTAGGACGCGGAAAAGTTCGTTATACAGTACACCCGGGTCGATTACGTCCCCGATGCGTTCATTGCGGTCTTATCACTACAATTATAATGAATAAAAAAGCGTTACAATCACACGTCCGAGCGATCTCCGATTATGACGGTTCTGCATGGCGATACGTGATCCACCAACGGCACACTGTCTTGTCGTGGCGGCCCCTCGATACTGTGGTTAGTTCGTAGTATTGTAGGCTCGGGGATCGTTTGGTCGCTACAGTATGAAGAAGGAAACATGCATCTGTCCATGTGTGTTGCAGACGCAATGCAATGCCGATCGGTTGTTTTTTTCCGAGAGACAGAGCCAGCCAGGACAGAGCCCCCATCTCGCAAGGCTCCTCCTGCAGGAGAAACAGGAGGGGAGGGGGGAATCGAGTAGTATAGTGTTGTGTGAAAGCCAATAGCTGGAGGAAAGCCTGGTGAGGCGAGGTTAGGTGAAATTTGATTATTTTCATACACCGACTGGATCATTCCATGGGCGCGCATGGGCGCGTCCATTTTAGACTGGCTTAGTGGCTTCTACACGTAAAGCAGCCCGCCCTCCTGTTTTCAGGATGGGAGGGGGGTTTTTTTTTTTTGGTTTTTTTTCTGATCACGTGAGCGGGACTAAGCAACAATGATAGGGCGATGGTTCTTCATTGTCCGGGTGGGTAAAAAGATGAATGAAAGTATGCTATAAAAAAGTGATTGAAACGTATTGATACGTGATCCGCACCCGACGTTTGATTAATTGATAACGTATTGATACGCGATTCGCGTCGGCTGTGTTAATGTCAAATGCAACGTTTCGGTCTTTCGACCTTCTTCAGGCCTGAAGAAGGTCGAAAGACCGTAACGTAGCACCCGAGGCGGGGTTGGTGAAAGGGCCTTTCTGTGTGGAGTTTGCATGTTCTCCCCGTGTCCCCTAGGGTAGGTACCCTCACAAAAAACATGCAGTAATCCTGGTCTCTAAACTACCTCCCCCTGGCCAGCCGGGGCACCTGATGGAGGGGAAAGGAACTGGTTGGAATAACGTGTTCCTTCCACGCGCTACGTCCAACCAGGGAAACTCCCCCCTGTCAGGTGTAAAGGAGCAACTTGGACTCTCATGCATAAAGGAAGCATGAGTTCAAGTCTGTTGCTCTCCCCAGGTTGGCGGATGGTGTGTAGAGCCCAGGATCACATTAGATAATTGACACAGGGGTGAAAAATTAGTTACAAAATCGTGGGATAAAAAATAATAAAAAGCTCTTGAACCAGCAAGTGACGCTGTGCGGGTCTCCCTCCCTCTCAAAAAAAAAAGTAAAGTACAAATACCTCAAAATTGTACTTAAGTACAGTACTTAAGTAAAAGTACTTAGTTACTTTTCACCACTGGATACCAACGGCATAAAGCAGGAGGAAGACAGGAGTGACAAATATAATCACACATACGTGTCGCATTTAGATGTATATAGGGGCAGACGCGTAATTATTCGCTGGCCAAATATTTCACATTTTCATGTCGTTTATTCGCTTCGCATCGCTAATTCGCCGGTTTGTAAATACCTTAAAGCTGGGAATCACATAATCGACATGACTGAATTAAATAAACTATTACGTTTCTTGTGAATAGATTTTGGTATTATCTTGTGTATGGATCTTATTTTCTATTCGACAATGATGGAATTTCAAATATTCTTTTCATTATATTGTTGTATTATTCCCTTCTGCTCTTAGGTTATTAGTAGAACAATGTGAGCAATATAATGAACATTGTTCTGTTCATTATTATAATGAATGATATCCAATGCAATCATTATTATGTTCATGAATATGCACACAATAATGGTGCAGTAAAGTGCTGACAAGCTGCTGGGTTTGTGTAGATCTCCAGTGTGTGTTGACATGTGTGTTTGGATAATTAAAAAGAGACAGTTGAGTTTGTTTGACTACTTATCTACATTCTACAGTTTTATGTCTCTATTGAGGTATTTTCTGAACTCAATGAAACCCTTTTATAACTGTTGATATAACTGTAAATAAACTGTAAAATAAATATTGATAATGTCCTCGTTTGCTTGGTCTAATAAAGGTTTCAACACTACAGGTCCTCCATGTGTGCTTTATCATGACATAAATGTGCATACACATCCAGTTGTTTTTGGCAGCACATTTTGATTTTAGATTCAGTCACAGTCTCTTCAATAGTTTTCATTTTTGTTTCGGTCACATTTTAGTCACCTGGAATGTTTTAGTGTTAGTCTAGTTTTAGTCGACTAAATGCCATAAGACTTTAGTCGACTAAATCTACAGTTGATTTAGTCGGCTAAAATGTATTTTGGCGGGCCTTGATGCCGTCGTAATGACTGATTTTACACTTGCTGAAAATAGCAGATCTACAAGGTCACAACGCGTCGTGCTGCGACGCGTTGTAAGCTTGTAGATCGTCTATTTTCAGCATGCAACTAATTGTAAAATGACTTATACAGGATCTCTTGTCCACTAGTCCCTTCCTAACATTGTAGTCTAGTTTTTATTTGTTGACGAAATTGTCAGTATATTTAGTCTTAGTTTTAGTCATCATAGCTTGGTTTTTTATTTAGTTTACATTTAGTTTTCGTCCGTGGAAAAAGGTAGTCGACGAACATTTTCCGTCTTAGTTTTAGCCGACGAAATCAACACTGACACACATGCACATGCTATCACAATATTATCAGCCTACACTACACAAGTGTTCCTAAACATGCTTATGAATCTAATAGTGATTCCTGATACGCCATAGCCTGGCTAATAAGCCAGACTCAAATCCCACTGTCGTGTGGTATTTGAGTCTGGAGATTTGTGTATGGATCTTGTTTCCCGGGGGGCGGGTTCAAACATTTTCTCTTTGACGCAATTGGTCAGAGCTACTGTCAGTCAAATGTCTCAAGCATTGAACGTCACTGTACCAAAGCCGGCCCATATTGCATACCGTGTCCCGATTGGCCACACCAGTTCTCTGGTGTAGGAAATGGGCGTACAATTGAGCCTCTCCAGACCGTAATCCGCCGGCAGGCAATTTTTTTTTGCCAACGGCTGATTCAGTCTGGCTTATTAGCCAGGCTAGATACGCCATGCCAAAGTAACACATCAGCATAGCATCAGATCCCTAAACCCTAACCCATGTTTTGTATGTGTAACTAAAGCTGTCAAAAAAAGTATGGACTGGAGTAAAGCATACACTTATTTCTCTACCTGTAGTGGAGTAAAAGTTTAAATGTACATTATTACTTTCCCCCCACTGCATAAAAGCATCCTATTCCTGGGAAGGTAGGTAAACATTTAATAAATAATTCAATTCATATAGCCCTCATCTAGCATTTATAAAAGATCCACACAAAAAGCAAAACACAAAACTGTCTGGGACATTACAGTTGGGTGCCACCGATATTGTCCCTTATCATTTGACCCATTTAGGCATGACCTCAAAATTTAAAAAAATCCTTCTAAATCCTCCATTTTTCAAAAATAGCAGACCTACAAGCTCGTAGTGCGCCACTCGGTGGCGCGCTATGAGCTTGTAGATCTGCTATTTTTCAATAGCTAAATTATAACAATGTTTAAAACACCAAAAGGGGTTCCCGCCCAAAATGGGTTAACTGTCCTTTTGCGCAGATCACGCAAACCGTCACGCAATCAGAAAAGGACAATATCGATGGCCTCCAACTGTATGGTGTATCACAGTGAGTCCATGATCACAACCTAGAGCTCTGAGGTCTGCTGACCAGTCACTATTGTCCATGCCAACAGACCTAACCCGTAAAACAAGAGGTGACCGTGCTTTTGCTGTTGCGGCCCCAGGGCTATGGAACAACCCCCCCCCCCCCCCCCCCCCCACATTAGAACTGCCCAAGAGACTTTTAAATCCCTTCTCAAAACCCACCTTTTCTCCCTCGCTTTTAATGTTGTCTGATAGTACTCTCTTGTTCTTGAATCTAATGATTATGTATACTATGTTTTTTATACTTGTCTACTGTGAAGCACTTTGGTCAATTTTGGTTGTGTAAATGTGCTATATAAATAAAGGTTGATTGATTGATTGATTGATTGATTGAACCTGTCTCTCTATTTACACCACAGGTAAATAATCCATTTAGTGGACTAGAGTAAACAAAACTACTTTTCCTTGGCTTCTAATCTTACTTACAGCAATTTAACAAACTCATACAGCAATTTAACAAACTCATTACAATACTGTACCAACCATGAATCTATTTACACTAGGCTTGATCATTAAGAAGAAATTGCATTGGTTGTATAAGCCTGTCATATTAGTCATGAGTGCATCGTTTTGAAGCTGCAGTACAAACGTTTATTTCTGCAACAGAAGCACTTCTCTCTGTAACTTTGCATTTTCTATCTGAATTACATTATAGCATGTCATTGAATGGTAATCAAATCATAATTGATGCACAGATCAAGGTACAGTTGGAGGCCATCGATATTGTCCTTTTATTTTTGCTGAGGTTTGCGTGATCTGCGCAAAAGGACAGTTAACCCATTTTGGGCGGGAACCCCTTTTGGTGTTTTAAACATGTTATAATTTAGCTATTGAAAAATAGCAGATCTACAAGCTCATAGCGCGCCACCGAGTGGCGCGTGGCGCGCTATGAGGTCAGGCCTAAATGGGTCAAATGATAAGGGACAATATCGGTGGCACCCAACTGTAGGTTAAAACTCAATCTCTCCAAATGTGCAGACTTGGAGACATCGAAAAGAAAGCAGTTCAGTTTGCTTTAATGAAAGGACATACAGGCGAGACAGATGTAAACTTGTATTTTATTTGATAAATGGGGGCGTAATGAAAGAATAATACACACAGGTGAAGTGCTTTGATGTTGTTTGGGGTAATTAATGACTATAGCAACATGTCATCCCGACCCGAGACACATTAACAAGTTAATACATTCATACGTTCAGGAAATATTCTCATAAGGACCCAAATAATATGAAATAATTATATTTGAAATGGCGGGGTCATTAGAACAATGGGAAACCCCGCCATTCCAACGTGTTATTCTTCAAAATAGCTGTGTTTTCGAAAGGGCTATAATCTAAATCCACTAACCTGGTGCAGTGTTGATTTCATTGACTAATACTATGACAAAAAATGTTTGTCGACTGCCTTTTTTCACTGACGAAAACTAAATGAAAACTAAGCTATGATGACTAAGACTAAATATATTGACAATTTTGTCAACAAATACAGCCTAAAAAGTTAGGAAGGCACTAAGACATTCCAGGTGACTAAAATGTGACAAACTAAATAAAAACTATTCAAAAGACTGACTTAAAACTAAAATCAGGATTTGCTGTCAAAATCAACGCTGACCTGGCTGGGGCATGACCAAAGCATGTGTGACAGGTCAGCAGTGGGTTGTCTGCATCTGTTATGCATCGCTATTATGTGGAAATATCTTTCCTAGCTAGACTTGCATTTGTGTAGTGAACACGAATAATCGTGTATAGGGCTCCGCTTACACTGTCGAAACGCGTGCTCTGTCTCTGTTTTGGGGGAGAGGGGGGGCAGAGCAGCTGGGAGTCACGTGGTTTTGACGAAACAGCGTTGCTTCATATGGCTCTGTTCTGCCCTGCTCCCCCCCCCCATCGAGCAGAGCTGTTTCGTCAAAACCACGTGACTCCCATTGAAAATGAATTGCGAGCTGCTGTGCCCCCCCGTAAATATAAAGAATGTTTTTACCTACTCACCAATACAAAGGTGGCTTGTGTAATTAGAAAGCCTACTTTCCTTAGTGGACGCACTCTGGGCCCCCCACCACACGTATAAAATTCACTTTTAAAAAATACTTTTAGTTACTCCACTGCGTCCTCGACTGATATTGTCAAGGCCGGTGAGCTCAACAAGATCATCAAGAAGGCCAGCTCTGCAGTCGGTCGCGGAGAGGAGGATCAGGGGGACAAACTGAACTCCATGCTGGCAAATCCCTCCCACCCCTTCTTATCTATGGTGTGCTGCAGGATAGGGTGCTGAATCGACGTGTCATCCAAACTGAGAAACAGATACCGGTAATAACGACATTTCCCCCTCATCCATCGGGTACAGGCTTTAGTTCCGACATATTATTGGTCCGATCTGTCATTAGACCGACAACCTATACCTCAAACCCTAACCTAACCAGAACCGCGAGCACGGGAGCAGCACATGTCCGACCGCATGTCCGACCGTTGTTTCCGCATGCCGGACCTTTTGGTGTGTCGATCTGCGTGCGAGTGTTCAACACTTTTCAATTTCAAGGGCCACTATTTATTCTGAATCTTAGCCACGAACCACCATTTGATGAGATTTTGCCTCTCAGACCAAAGACAGAATATTTCATTGTCGACAGATAGGATTTTGTCCACAATTCCATGCTGTATTGATGTGGTAGAACGGATTCACAATACGTTAACATTAGGGTTTAGGGATAGGGTTAAAGATGGCATACAATTTTTAAAAATAAAAAATCGCCTGTTCGTGTGCCATGATCTCACAGTGAATACTGACTGTACGGGTTGATGACTGGGAGGTGAAGTGTGTAATAATTAAGTAACACTGAATTACAACTGAAGCAACTTGTACATTTAAAAGAGAAAATAAATCACAAATTACAATCAAGAGGACTTCACACAATACTTTTCCCCACTCTATTTGTCTGTTTTCTTTCTTTCTTTTTTTTTTTTGTGAAAGTGTGATATCCATGCACACTTACAAGTACTCAATCACTTGTCAGAGCACAGTAAAGCAGCAGTTTATATGTACATGGCTGTTATAGGCCTGTGTGTCCACTGAGAAACCTGTCTTTACAGCGGTATCTACCTCAGATGATTGATTGATTGATTGATTGATTGGTACTACTTACTACATTAACAAGTTTGTTAACAGTACATGTAGTACAGTAACTCCCCACAGCAACTCCCCTCTCCCCTTGCCTCTCTCTCTCTGTAATTAGCAGGCAACAGTGCCACTTTTGCCCCTACTGGTACTCTAAACATAGTCACATAGGTTAGGACATTAGTCACATAGGTTAGGACGGACATTGCTGTTCCTTGGAGTGGTTGCACCACTCAAAAAGCGGGGATATCTTGTCCCATAGCAGTGGCATTCCATTTCTCTCCTGGCAGTCACAATGTCCCCAAGTGTTCTTGAGCAAAGCACTTTTTATGGAGGGGGGGGGTGGGGTTTGGGGGGGGGGGGGGGGGGGGGGGTTGTTGACCTCCAGTGACAGATGGAAAAAGACATAATTCCTATTCGGGAAAATCAGCAAAAAAAAAATGTAACCGTTCTCGTCAGAGCAGTTTACCACGCGAATCCCATGTAACGTCCGGGAACATTAGTCAGAACATAAATTTATATTATACAGTATATATAGCAGACTGGCAATTTCCGGCGAGGAGATTTGGCATGTGCGGAAAAAAGTGGTCAAAGTACAGTTGTGACTCAAGTCCAGTTCTCTAAACTGACTCGAGAAGTTAGGAGTTAAGAACTCCAACTTCCCTCAATATTGTCTCATTTTAACTGAAGGGGTATATAACCCACAACCTTCCAGAACTATTACTATAGGGTTTCCATTAAGACCAGAACCACCCCTGTCCCTGACGGGGGGGGGGGGGGGGGGGGGGGATCAGGTACGTTATAAGAGAAAATAAATCATTCATCAAAAAATCTTTTACAAAGCGGAAAAATAGCTGATCAGGCTCACAACGTATCAAAAAAGAAAAACGCGGCGTGGGCCGTGGCTCAGCGGTCCAGGCACCCTGGGCCGGTAGTCCGAGTCTGGCGGTGTGCCGCGGGCTCGACTCCCGATCCCGACGGCCTTTACTGCATGTCACTCCCCCATCTCTCTCCCCATTTCCTGTCAGCCTACTGTCTGTCCCTCTATAAAAAAATAAAAATAAAGACAAAAGCCGACAAAAAAAACAAAACAAAAACGCAGGGAATAACAAATCCAGAACCTGTGAAATATGTTACACGGCATGGCACACGGTTCACTTAAGTTGTTGCAGTGGAAAAGAGCTTTATACAGGCTGTCAGGTATGTATTCCAGGTTGCTTTGGTCCACTCGGCATTGGAACACTGGCCTAGCTGCGGTGCCCTAGTGGCCTTTGCTTTGGTCCACTCGGCATTGGAACACTGGCCTAGCTGCGGTGCCCTAGTGGCCTGGATTTAATAATATACAACCTAAACCCCCAGAAAGCGGGGCCTTTTTGTGACCTTTTCGCTGGCCAATGGAAATCCCCCAAAGATCTTTGAAAACAATGGACTGGGCCGGCCGTTAGCTGTAGAGAAACAACGTGCTTGACGGAGGAATGTTGTTCCCCCAAATGGTTCAGTTATTCCTCGTTCCTTCGTGTCGGGGTGGAAACACTTCTGAATGATGGTAATTAAACTTGTAGGTCTTGTAGTTTTGCCCATGGGCAGAATAATCTAAATTGTAGTCTTCGAGAGACAAGAAAGGTGGCCGGCACACGCTGGCAACCAAACCTCGAGAAGGCAGAACCTTCTTTTTACTCTTCGTCCAAAAATAAAAGTATCAGCACTTTGGCTATACCAGTGTGTGGAACCCACTTCTCGTCTCTTGGGAGACTCTACCATTTTTTAAAGTGAACTTCACCAGCCCACCGCTGTCCATGGCGCTTTACCTAAACGCACGCACGGCAGTGCGACTCATTCATGTCCAATTCCAACTCCTGCAGTGTTTATTTTATTCATATATATTTTTTCACATAGCCACTTTCTGCTTGGTAGAGTTTCTGTTGGCCGCAGCGGTGGCGGCGGCTCCGAGATCTTTGGGCGGCATCACGGCGGCGACAACGGCCGCGGCGGGCACGGTCTTCTTGATGGAGGTGAGGCGGATGTGGGAGGTGCTCTGCAGGTAGCTCACCTGGCGCTCGGGGCGCGTCCCTCGGCCGCAACGCAGCTGGCTGCAACGAGAGGAAGACATGGTGGGAGGCAGAGAGAGAGAGAGAGAGAGAGACCACGGTGTTAGTCAGTGGTGGGAAAAAAAAGTAGCCTACTGTTTTTACTTAAACCCATTTAGGCCTGATGTCGAAATTTTTAAAATGTATATATTTTTTTTAAATCTGAAAAACCTCATGTTTCTATATCAGTGGTGCTCAATATTTCATGTCAAGGACCCCCAGAATTATGTGTATTTGGCCGCCGACCGCCATCTGATCGGTTAAATCCTGACAGTTTTCTGAAAAAAACCCTATGTTTCTATGTCAGTGGTGCTCAATATAGGACCCCCAGAATTATGTGTATTTGGCCGCCGACCGCCATCTGAAAATATGTTCCAGGGACCCCCCCAGAAGCAAAGATTTGAGTTGAAATGTTCACTCTGAAAGAATGAATATTCAAAGATTTGCGCCACATTTTCACAGTTTTTCAAAAATAGCAGATCTACAAGCTCGTAGCGCGGCACTCAGTGCCACGCTATGAGCTTGTAGATTTTCAATAGCTAAAGTATAACATAATGCTTAAAACACGATGGGTTTGGCGACCTCCGGGGTTAAATCTTAACTTGCGAGGTGTTTGGGGGTTAATGCATCGTGTTAATGAACTGGAGGGTGTTTCCACATTAAAAACGAGATTTTAACAAATACTGTACACTTTTTTGAAAAGTGAAAAAAGATTGGGAAAAAAGATCACGGCACTCCATCTTTAAGCACATGTTTTAGTTAAGTACCGAGACACATGTCTTGCTTAAAGGGGCATTCCACTCATTTTCAACATTTTACTATGTCATTAATGTACCTTAGAGCTGTTGTGTGGAAATAATAAAAAAGTTCCCCCATTCTGTGTTTCCTAGAACTAGAGGTCTGAAAAAAATCATTAACATGGTGAAACACATCTTGATGATGTCATCAAGATGTGTTTCACCATGTTAATGATTTTTTTCATAATTACATTTCTAGGAAACACAGAATGGGGGAACTTTTTTATTATTTCCACACAACAGCTCTAAGGTACATTAATGACATAGTAAAATGTAGAAAATGGGTGGTTTTCCCCTTTAAGTGCATGTTCTATTTTACTGTAAAAGTGGGTGACGTTTCTTTTTTCTCTCCTCCATTCAAAGTAAAGGCTTTAACGTCAAAACATTATAAACGCCTACTGTACATTATCCATTCCTATATTCCCTGCAAAAGATCTTTTTCTAAGCATGCCGTTAGAGAGATGACTTAATTCCGCACACCTGGTAGGTAATTTGGAGCAGGTGCGATGATGACGAGGCATATACAATGTGGAAAGGAGGGACACCCGCACACCGCCACTTGCTGGGTTCAGAGCATTAATTTAACCCATTTTGACCTGAGATCAGATTCTAAAAATGTCTTCTACATCCTGACAGTTTTCTGAAAAAGCTATGTTTCTAATGTCAGTGGTTCTTCGATTTTTCAAAAATAGCAGACCTACATGCAAGCTTGTGAGCTTGTAGATCTGCTATTTTTCAATAGCTAAAGCATAACATAATGCCAACACCAAAAGGGGTTCCCTGGGTTAAGAAGCTACGTTTCGGTCTTGCGACCTTCCTCATGCTGTTAAGAAGCCGTCATTAAGATGGCAGATGGGGCTTGCAGTCACTGGAGGTATCATGACCTTATTATGAAGTAGGTAATCTCCAGTCGGATGAATTATGACCGGTATTTATGACATATACATTGACCTTTTAGCTGCTTTCCAACGGGGAGCTATGCTGTTTGTTGGTTTTTCCCCCCTACAGGCTTTGTGTGCTGTTCCTAAGGCTGAGCTCACATGGTTAATGCAGTGCTCTATGCTTGTTGGATGAATGTTGTGTTGTGTCATGGCCGCCCCAATGCATTTCCAATGGGAGTCACATGGTTTGACACAACATTGTGTTGTATGAGGGGGAGGGGCGCAGTCGAAACACAGCTGAAAGCCATACAACAGACCATGTGACCTCCATTGGAAATGCATTGGGGGCGGCCATGACACTCACAACCAAAATCTGTCATCCAACGAGCACAGAGCATTGCATTAACCGTGTGAGCTCACCCTTAGGGTGCACTCACACGGTTAATGCAATGCTCTGTGCTCGTTGGATCAATGCTGTGTTGTGTCATGGCCGCCCAATGCATTTCCAATGGAGGTCACATGGTTTGACACAACATTGTGTTGTGTGAGGGGGAGGGGCGCAGTCGAAACACAGCTGAAAGCCATACAACAGACCCCTCCTCCTATGTTGTGTCAAACCATGTGACCTCCATTGGAAATGCATTGGGCGGCCATGACAACACAACATTCATCCAACGAGCACAGAGCATTGCATTAACCGTGTGAGTGCACCCTTATTCTGCCAATCTGATCCACCCCCCCCCCTTTTCCCCTCACTGTATATGTTTCTTTTCCCTTTTTACCTCCATTATGATGAATTCCTATACTGTTCTTTGTCTATATAGAAGTGTCTATTTGTACGTCTCTAAATGTTTTGATGAATTGAACATGGTGGACCCTGTTGTAAACAAGTGTAATGCTTAATTGGGTCGTCCACTCACAGTTAACAGCCTTTGTATTGAGTTTGTGCTTGAAATGTACTGTAATTCTGCAAACTGTTAATAAAATGTTCAATCAATCAATCAATCCAACGTGAAAGTACAAATTACATTTATGCAGTGGTGGGAAAAAGTACTCAATGGTTTTACTTAAGTAAAAGTACCAATACTGCAATTTAGAAGTACTTTGTTACAAGTAAAAGTACGGAATTGAAAATGTACTTGAGTAAAAGTACAAAAGTATCAGCATCAAAATGTACTTTGATGCGCATTGTGAGCTTGTAGATCGGCTATTTTCAAATTGCCTAATCAAAATTAAAATCTCCAAAGTAGGCCTAACTAGTAACTTCAATTTTCAAATAATTGTAGTGAAGTAAAAGTACAAATATTGCCTCTGAGATGTAGTGGAGTAGAAGTAAAAGTACTGGAAATTGGAAATACCTCAAAATTGTACTTAAGTACAGTACTTAAGTAAAAGTACTTAGTTACTTTCCACCACTGCATTTATGATGATGATGATGATGATGATGTTGATGATGACTATTAGTAGTAGTAGTAGTAGTAGTATCATTATTTTATTCATTCGTTCGTTCACTTTTGAAGAGAACTAGGTGTCGCTATAGATGTCACATGGACGGACCACATCCGAAATGTGGGCGTCTATGCATGGGGACCTACAGTACCACGGGTCACAGACAGCCAGAGAGAGAAGGATGAGGATGGCAGCAGGGCACTGCGTCAGGCACCCTGAACTATAAAGGCAAGCACCTACGGGCAACGCCAGGAAAGGCAAGAAGTGCACCACCTACGGGCAACGCCAGGAAAGGCAAGAAGTGCACCACCTACGCAGAAGCACTGCGGCGCGGCAGCTTCTAGTCCACTTGCCAGAATGTGAACCCGAATGTGTAGCCTAGAGTTTTCTGTTAGAAATGTCGAGTAGTGCAGTAATGCAGCATTTAGAAACTGCCGGATGCTAACTTGCATTATGTTGGCCAGTTTTCATAATAGCCATAATGTGACCATACCTTTAACAACCTATTCAAAAAAGTCATCATGCTTTAAGTAGCATGTGCCATGTCAAACTAGAGGGTTTTCATGATTCTGAATCCATTCCCGGCATTAGTTTTGCACAAAAAACACTTGTTGTGCTGAAAATGGCCATATAGCTGTCATCACAAATGTGATGAGGTCAGCACGTTTGGGCAAATGGCTGTTTTTAGCCCAAAGAGTGTTTTTTTGTGCAAAACTAATGCTTGGAATGGATTCAGAATCATGAAAAACCCCTAGTTTGACATGTCACATGCCAAAGCATGATGACATTTTGAATGTTTTGCCTTATATAGGTTAGTAATGGTATGGTCACATATATAACCCCCTATTATGAAAATTGCCCAATGTATGCAAGTTAGCATCCGGTAGTTTGTAAATTCTGGGGACCCATACTCAACATTTCTTACATAAAACTTTAGGGTACTCAAATGTCCAGGTTCACAATGGGGCCCTATGGGCTGGCAAGTAGACTATTATCTAGGCCCTGATGTTAGATAGGACTCGGAGACTAGATAGGATTCAGGAGTCCCGAGTTGGTGTTGGCTATAGACCGCACTCTCGCATCACATTCTACATGTTGCCTCAGTAAGACAGCCCTCCACCTATCCACAAGGAGGAGCAGTGCACCAAAGCATTATGGGAATTGTAGTCCAGGAAGGAAGTGAGCCCAGTGTCCATGACACTACTAAAATCTAAAATATCTAAATCCACATACAAACCCCAGTAAAGTGTTCTAAATCTTCTAAACGTCATTAACACCCCGGACGCCCAGGGTTATTTAATCCATTAAATCATAGCGCCCAGCAATTTATAGCAGCGGAGCACATTTAGCGATGGACCGGATGCTATCCCGGATGTAGCTGAAGTAGCTAGACTAGATGTAGCCAAAACACTCTCGATGCGATCGACAACAACGGGAGGTATGATTAATTCTAACGCGACTAGCGACGGGACCGCGCTGGGCCGTCTAACACATAATCTTTTCTTAGAATTGGACGGAATGATTTAGATCAAAAGTTATTAACGTTTTAAGATTTTCTATCTCGTCGGCTAAAATGGGGGGTGGGGGCATTTTCAATGACGTCCCACCGGAAAATAACATTGAGTGTTGCGCAACAGGCGCTCCCAGCATGTGGAGCGATGCGACCGGTTTGGATATCAATAATCTCCATCGACGGGTAAGGGCTATAGTAATAATAATTATAACAGGAGCCCGACCTGTTGAAGTGCCTCCGGAAGCTCTCGCTGAGCATGTAGAGGGCGAAGGGGTTGACGCAGGACGAGGAGAAGCTGAGGACGCGCGCCACCAGCGTGATGACCAGGTGCGCCAGCGACACGTCCATCTGGCTGTAGTGGAAGGAGCGGTACATGTAGAGCACGTGGTTGGGGAACCAGCACAGGGCGAACAGGCCCACGAACACCAGCACGATCTTGGCCAGCCGCTTCCTGGTGTCCATCTGTGAATCAACAAAGCAGAGGCAGAGGCAGAATCAGACAGAGTCATGTCATGACCTGGGCTCTTAGGCCATAACAAAAGGAGGAGGAAGACGTACGGCTGTTTAACCCATTTAGGCCTAACGTCGAAATTTAAAAAAAAAATCTTCTAAATCCTCCAGTTTTCTGAAATAAATATTTTCACGATTTTTCAAAAATAGCAGACCTTCAAGTTCATAGTGGCGCGCTATGAGCTTGTAGATCTGCTGTTTTTCAATAGCTAAATTATAACAATGTTTAAAACACCAAAAGGGGTTCCCGCCCGAAAATGGGTTAAAAGTGCACAAAACGATATTTATTTACAATATAAACAGACGTATGCGTCAAACAATACTAAAGTACTAAGTGGGGTGTGTTAATCAGTATAGTGTAAGTGAGTGGCTGTGTGGTAAATGCAGTGTGGGGTGCAAACAAAATGCTGCTGCTCTCATGGAAGGCGAGAGAGGGTGAGCGTGGCCAACTCCCAGCCCTTAATAGAGCACGCTGGGCACACTGGCCGCAGGTGCTCCCAATGCACTGATTGGCGACTCAGAACCTGTGGGAAGCAAAGACATAGGCCTATACAGTACAGGAATACACACAGGCCCTATAGTAGGCCAACTACAGGGGCTGTGGAAGTCAGAGTCAGGCGGAATCAGAATCAGTCGGAGTCATGAGTCAGTCAGAGTCAGAATCAGAGTCTTTTGATACAAAGTCAAAGAAGTTGCGCAAACGCGCGCGAGAGACAGACAGACAGACAGACACTGAAGCAGATTGTAATGCTATATGAACATTTCTTTCTGTGTGCAGGGGACCCTCTGGAACCCCCTCACTCCCACTGTGAGAACCACTGAGTGATGCAGTATATGAACATCTCTTTCTGCGTGGGGACCCTCTGGAACCCCCTCACTCCCACTGTGAGGACCACTGAGTGATTATGAACATCTCTTTCTGCGTGGGGACCCTCTGGAACCCCCTCACTTCCACTGTGAGAACCACTGAGTGATGCAGTATATGAACATCTCTTTCTGCGTGGGGACCCTAACTGTCTCACTCCCGCTGAGCGATGCCGTGTTAATGGACGGATGGCATTCAAACACGCCTCCAGGCCTCAATGATGTGTGCCTGCCTATGGATGGAGGGGGCCACCTGTCTACCGATGTTGCCTATAGGCCACTAAAGGAACAAACACACACACACACACACACACACACACACACACACACACACACACACACACACACACACACACACACACACACACACACACACACACACACACGCATGCACCCACGCACTCCCTCCCTGCCCACAAACATGCAGCGCTTGGACGCGCAAAAGGTCAACAGGCATTTGTGAAAGTGCTACTCGATGTAAACGAATCTCAAGTGGAAAAAGCCTTGGCTCAGATGTCAGCGGCGCGCGCGCCTTAACCTTTCGCTTCCCACAGACCTCGTTAAGTCCAAACCTGGAGAGAGTCGAGAATCAATTTGGCCGCCGCCCGCCACCGCGTTCAATTTGCCGAGGACATCGAGTAACGATTTTAAGATGCATGGGGTTTCTCTTTAATTGGCCGACACGGGCCGCGGTGTCAAATGTGCTGTCCGACCGCCACTGATAACCCGTCGTTAAGAATCACTGTAGTGTTTGTAGAGGTACAGTTTTTTTTGTGTGTGTGTGTGTGTGTGTGTGTGCATGCGTGCGTGCGTGCGTGCGTGCGTGCGTGCGTGCGTGCGTGCGTGCGTGCGTGCGTGCGTGCGTGCGTGCGTGCGTGCGTGCGTGCTAAGGCTGTCCCTGAACATTCGGGGTTCGAACATTCGCTCGTTAGGGTTGGCACTCGAATATTAATTAATGGGCTTGAACCATTCGGGTTTTTTTTGGGTGGTGGGGGTTACTCGAAAATATATCTTGGCGAGAATGCGATGTGCATAATAAGAGTACTATGTTCATGTTGTGTTTACAATAATTTGAAAGTCCTGCATGACAGCAGAAGAGACTAACACTGTGACACACACACACACTCTGTGTGTCAGACTGAATGAAAAACAACACTCAGGGACATTAAAGTGCGTGCGTGTGCATGTGCGTGTGCGTGTGTGTGTGTGTGTGTGCGACTGTGCGTGTGCGTGTGTGTGTGTGCGTCAGACTGAATGAAAAACACCACTCAGGGGACATGAAAGCTTCCTTCACAGAAATGTAACATCCTGGCAGAATTGTACCTAATAATTGTACATGTACCTTTTTGAGCGGTGCTATAGCCACTCCTATAGACAGCAATGTGTGTCCCTGCGCACGCACGCACGCACGCACGCACGCACGCACGCACGCACGCACACGCACACACACACACACACACACACACACACACACACACACACAGTTCAGACGGTTCTGATTTTCTTTATATTTCAAGGACGCCCCATTACTCTGAGAGCGTACAAATGGAACCATATGCACCCATAAGGGTCCATTGGGTTCAATTGTGTACAGTACACTCTTTATAATTATGAATAATTTAGCTGTGATAATTTACCCCCTGGAATCCCGTCAAGGCCCCCCTGGTGTCCCCAGACCCCGCTTTGAGAACCAATTAGGTGCTGCTTTTGAATGAACAGTTTTTTTCCAACCATTGTTAACATTGCATGCGAGTGTGGCGAGCCTGAGCAGTCTGCCGAACCACATAATTAACCCATTTCTGGCGGGAACCCCTTTTGGTGTTTTACGCATTGTGTCGTACTTTAGATATTGAAAAATAGCAGATCTACAAGCTCATTCTGTGCCTGCACGATACAATAGAAATTGTAATGTGATGTGATGTATGCCCCCTCCTCCCCCTCCCTCTCTGTCAACACCCCCACCCCAACTCTGCCTCCCCCCTATCCTTCTTTTTCTTCTTTTCTTTTTCTTTTTCTGATGCAAGAAAGCTGAGGGCAGCGCCGAAATATGGCTGCAGCTGTGTAGCTCCAATTGTTGTCACCTTCCCCTGTAACTGCAATGAGTGCCTGCACAACAAAGTATTTCACCCACCTTACTTTTAATGTGATGTGACAAATACATCTGATTTTGATTCTGATTCTGATTCATAGCGCAGCACCGAGTGCCGCGCTACGAGCTTGTAGGTCTGCTATTTTTGAAAAATCATGAAAATGTGGCCCAAATGTTTGAATATATTCTTTCAGAGTGAACGTCCCTTAACAACATATTTTCAGATGGGGTCGGCGGCCAATTACATATATTTCTGGGGGTCCTTGACATGAAAAGGTTTGAGAACCACTGACACAGAAACATGGGTTTTTCAGAAAACTGTCAGGATTTAGAAGACATTTTGTAGAATCGATCTCAGGTCTAAATGGGTTAACACTTGCCCCCCTGTAGAGACCTCCTTCGGAGGCCGGCCTCTTCCACGTGCGGGACCAGAGACGAGGGCGTGGCTATACTCGATACCGAGTTGGACGTTTGAGGATGATTACACAAAAGAGAAGTTGCATGAGGAATCATTGGTGTGGTTTGGGCCGATATAAGACGGCATTGTTGAACGATATATAAATGAATACAATATACCCAATTCCAATGTTCCAAGACTTTACTCTTCCTCTAAAAGTCCAGACCACATACTTCAAATGAACCGCAAACGAAACGCAAGCAACAACAACAACTCAATATTCACTTACGTATATGCGACTCAGCAACGACTCCTCCCCAGGTTCCATAAGAAAAATAAGACTTAAACTGCTGCTTTTGTCATCTTTTCAGTGACAAAAGGGGAAAAAAATTGACTCGACTGATTCATTCCTGGATTTGAAATTTCGAAAGCGACGCAAGCACAAGGTCGCTTCGTTCTGCTGCAGACATGGAGCACTCCAGACTATATAGATAGAAGAAATGCCATGTTGTTATGTTGCAATTGCTAATGTTCCACCACAGTCGACGATGCTTTCAAATGTGTGCACAAAAGCTCGCTCTGGAGCAGTGGTTTTCAACCGGTGGTCCGGGGACCACCAAGTGGTCCTTGGTGGGGTTCCAGGTGGTCCCCTCCAGCTAAACGATGGAGAGTTGGTAACCAAATGGACCCTTATTAGATCTTTAACTCTTGAGAGTTAACTTATTGTTAAAAGGCTGCATTACTTAATTAACAAGAATTCTATAGCCTACACCAGGGGTATAGGCAACCTCTATTATCAAATGAGACATTTTTGGCCCAAAAGATTATTGCAATTCTATCTGGAGCCGTGCAATATGTTTGCTTTAATAAAGCACAGTTTAATTATTTGTGAGTTTTCTGGTCTTTCAATTATTGTCTCCACCAGGCCGAAGGCATGGGGAGAGAGTATGTTTTGCACTCCGTCCGTGTGTGTGTGTGTGTCCGTCCGTCCGTCCTTCCGTCCGTCCGTTACCAGCTAATCTCCGGCACCGTTAACCCGGTCGATGCCAAACTTTGCACACACACTCCCTGGATGCCAACGATGAACCTCTGCCCCGCATTTTCCAGAACGGCCTGTTATAGCGCCACCATGAGGCAGCTTTTCACATTTTGTACCTAAAACTGCACCGATCTGCTTGAAACGTTGCATGCACACTCCCAGAGGCCAAGGACAAACCTTTGACCTGCATTTTCCGCATCTGCCTTTTATAGCGCCACCAGGAGGCCGACTTTTGTAAAACACTCAAATCATCCAATTGCCATCAAAGGCAAACATGTTTATATTACTCCTAAACATTTTGACAAACATCTCACACAGTCCTATCCTCCTGGTGGAGACCTGTGCCCAGAAGGGCACTTTTTCTAGTTACATTTTATTTTCTCAAGTATACCAGTAAGCCAGTAAACAAAGATTGCATTAATAGCATTAATACATTCTTTATTTTCCTTCATTACATTTGTTTCTTATTTTTATCTGGTGTAGGCCTATACGCAACATTGTTTTGCAATATCAAAATGAAAGAATAACTTTATGCATATACTACAATAATAAATTATTTATGATTAATGTAAAAAATAAAAGAGAAAGAAAACCTCTTAATATCCTTTTCATACTTCTCTGCCCAAGCAACTGGGAGCAGTGTTGTCTTTGTCGACTAAAACTAAGACGAAAAATGTTCGTCGACTACCTTTTTTCATTGACGAAAACTAAATGGAAACTAAATGAAAACTAAGCTATGATGACTAAAACTAACAATGACAATTTTGTCAACAAATAAAAACTAGACTAAAAAGTAATTTTACAATTAGTTGCATGCTGAAAATAGCCGATTAGTACAGTCACTGGAAGGGGGTATCATGCACCCCCCGGAATTATACTTCTAATCAGTGTTTTCTTATTGGAAAAAATGTGCTGAAAATGATGAGCTATGATAAAAAGTTGTCAAAATGTCCCACCTACCTCAAAACCCCCTTTTTGGTATATGGCTCTGGCGAAATTGTGTAAAGGCAAATATTAATTCACTAAAATTACATAAATAGACATGGTGGTCTGTATCTTGACACATAGGGGTAAGTAGCAGAACAGGATTTGGTTGGTTGCTACCATTATATTCTTAAATATGACCCACATCATCCTCAGAAACACCAAAAAATATGGTGTCTGCTTGACTAATAACAAAGACATTATGGTGAGTATCACTGCCTCACTTGAGTTGACTGAGTTTTAACTCACTCCACATCATGGAATATTTCTTACTTGAATAAGCTATGTTAAAAAGTTTGCAAAGTGTCCCATCTACCATTTTTATGCAAATGAGTGCCTCCATTATCAAATTAATCGATTTTCACTATATCTCAGCCAATATTGCACTTAAATGAACAAATAAGGTGTCTAGACCTATGTTTTGAGGGTCGAGGATCTCAGTGAAACTATTCCTAAAGTGACCACATGTGCCCGTGGCATGCTGGTGTACAAATCAGTGCCGATTAAATCAATTCCTCTATCTCGTCGGCTTCTTGTCCATGCTCTCCAGACAGTGTCAAGGAGATCAACCAGTGAGGTTGGTAGGACTGCACCGCAGGACACACTGGATTAAAAAACTCTTTAGTTTCAACCCCCCCTGCCCTTCATCATAGGGTTTTGGTTTTTCCAAAAAAGCTTCATCAGCTCGCTTGTATAAGACACGATGGTTCTCTTCAGAGCAGAGTAGCATGGAGGAAGACGAGCCAGGTCAACTTTAGATTTAGAAATTAGTTTGTCATCTGCTCCCACCACTGTTTCACTGAAGACTCACAATTCAAATAGCTCTATAGCTCAAGCCAAGCCATGTGGCCCATAGGGCAGGAGCCTAACAAGTACACTCCCTGGCATGACTAGTATGTCGCAGGGACTTACCCCAATCCAACCCTTTGGTATTACCGAGTTGGGGATCGAACCCCTGACCATCCAGTCTCAGGGCGGACGCTCTAACTACAAGGCCACTGAGCTGTTGATGATATCCAGGGCCTCTTACGGGTGTGTAACTTTACAGTGTGTACAGAATGGAACCAAATGGACCTGTAAGCCTTGCAGAGCCATGAGGCCCATAGGGCAGGAGCCTATCTCCTGTTTCTGTAGTAGGAGGCAGCTTGATGTACAAGTACACCCCCTGGACATGACGCTAGTATGTATCAGGGACTTACCCCAATCCAACCCTTGATGCTGAGTGCCAAGCAGGGACAAGCAGGGATGTACTGGGTTCCATTTTTCGGAGTCTTTGGTATGACCCGGCCGGGGATCGAACCCCGACCTCCCAGTCTCAAGGCAAACGCTCTGACCACAAGGCCACTGAGCTGTTGATATGCAGGGCCACTTACGGGTGTGCAACTCTGAATGTACAAATGGAACTGTAAGGGTTATGGGGGTCCTTCAAATGTGCCTTGTGCTACACTATATGGAACAGATCCTTAATTAGTATAGTTGGAGCAATTCATCTGTCTGCTGTATGGACAGAGTTGCGAGTCTTCAGTATGGTAAATGGTGCATTTATAAAGCGCCTTTACATAGACACACACATTCACACACACATTCATACACTGATGGCAGCGGAAACCATGCAAAGCACCAACCTGCACATCGGGAGCTGTTAGGGGTTCAGTCAGTGTCTTGCTCAAGGACACTTCGACACTAACTCTGGGGGAGCCCTGGTTTGAACTGGCAACCTTGCGGTTACCATCCAGCCACTCTACCCCTGAGCCACCGCCGCCCCAGTGGACGTCACCCGTGCCAAGTTGCTGCGGACAATGGTGGGGGCAAATGACAAACTCACTTCTTAAATCTAAAGTTGACCTGGCTCGTCTTCCTCCATGCTACTCTGCTCTGAAGAGAACCACCGCCTTATACAAGCGAGCTGATGAAGCTATTGTGGTAAAAACAAAACCATATGAAGGGCAGAGATGGTTGAAAATCCTTGTCATTGGAGACCATGGACAAGAAGACAAAGAAGACTGATGAGTTCTATGAACACGATGACTGATTAATGTGACGTTTGTGCATTTTGTTCTTTATGGTGCAGGCTAGGGTGGTCACTGTTTGTACACTGTTTACATTTTTGCCTTTGAGTGTGTATAGTAATAGGATGGAATACTGTTACAGGATTGTGTGACTGTTTGAATTTTGTACTGCATATTGCAGGCCATTCTATAGCGTGTATACTGCCGTATACTATTGTTCATACTAAGAATGTTTTTAGTTTTTGATGTTATGCTACAGTATATTCTAAATTATAAAGCTTGCTTAAATGCACAGCACCTGTCTAGATACCTTATTTGTAAAAGTTATATGCAATATTGGTATCTCTTACTTGGTATAAATGTGACTTTATTGTAATGGCAGCACTGATTTGTACACCAGCATGCCACGGGCACATGTGGTCACTTTAAGAATAGTTTCACTGAGATCCTTGACCGGTTGACCCTCAAAACATAGGTCTAGACACCTTATTTGTTAATTTAAGTGCAATATTGGCTGAGATATAGTGAAAATCGATTGTTTCATAACTCATTTGCATAACAATGGTAGATTGGACACTTTGCCAACTTTTTAACATGGCTTATTCAAGAAATATTCCATAATGTGGAGTCAGTTCAAACTCAGTTATTCAATCATTCATTCCAAATGTATAGCTGAAACTGACTGAATATACAATTTTCACCGATTTGAGGTATAGTTCAGAATTTTGGCGACAGAAAGAGTAATTTACAAGATAGAAAGGTTATCTTGGGCTCAAATTGAAGCTTAGGGATATGGGAAGTTTTCTATATACAAGTGAGGCAGTGATACTCACCATAATGTGTTGGAAAATAACCATCTTTGTTGTTATTAGTCAAGCGGACACCATATTTTTGTGTGTTTCTGAGGATGATGTGGGTCATATTTAAGAATATAATGGTAGCAACCAACCAAATCCTGTTCTGCTACATACCCCTATGTGTCAAGATACTCCATGACCAATTTCAGACCACCATGTCTATTTATGTAATTTTAGTGAATTAATATTTGCCTTTACACAATTTCGCCAGAGCCATATACCTAAAAGGGGGTTTTGAGGTAGGTGGGACATTTTGACAACTTTTTATCATAACTCATCATTTTCAGCACATTTTTTCCAATAAGAAAACACTGATTAGAAGTATAATTCCGGGGGGTGCATGATACCCCCTTCCAGTGACTAGACTAGATAGATCGGCTATTTTCAGTAGGGATATGCCGATGAGACATTTTGGCCGATATCGATATCCGATATAATTAATTGCTGTTATGGCCGATAACCGATATTACTGATGTTGATATGATCTCATTCTGTATTGAAAAATGATATTAATTTGGTCCATTCTGAAAAATGCATGTACCAGGGTGTCTGCACTGCAGGCTTAGGCAAGTCAGATTTAACTTAAATACCTTTATATTTAATATTGTGAGCTTGTAGATCTATTCAAGCTGTTACTTTGGGCTTGTTTATCTGTAAAGACAGACCGATTAATTGGACCAATTAATTAATCGGTCTGATTGATTATTCGAACCGATGCCGATGTGTTTGCCGATAAATCTCCCATCACGTCATCAAGTGAAAAAAACAGTCATTACGACGGCATCAAGACCCGCCAAAATACATTTTGTTTGTTAAATACATTTCGTTCCATTTGTACACCCTCAGAGTAAAATTAACATTGATTTCACAATATAAATTGGGGGTCCCAGAGATAGAAATGCCATTAAATGGGGGGTCTATAGACTAATGCATGTCAAACTGGGGGTCCTTGAAATAAAAACAGTTTAAAGTGACTGCTAGAGCAAAAAATCACACCCGTGTGAACTGAGTGGTGTAAGGTCTTATATAGAATGATCAGCTGTGGTCTGACGTAATGTCTGACGTAATGAAAACACACCCGTGTGAACTGGGTGACCATAGCAACCATGCTCATTTTTTGGTACGAACAGACAGACAGACACGTTTGTTAAACTAACAAAGCCAGTTGTAGGAGTGGTTTACACCAGGGGTTCTCAACGTTTTTGGCCGGGGACCCCCGGAAATGCTTTGGCAATGTCTCAGGACCCCCGCCCCGCCCCCTCCCGACCCCTAATATAAATTGACTGCTACAATAACCTTAAACCATTTTGGGCGGGAACCCCCTTTTTTTTTTTGAAAATAATTTGGGGACCCCCTAAAATAATTTGGCGACCCCCCGAGGGGTCGCGACCCACGGGTTGAGAACCCCTGGTTTACACCACTCAAAAAGTGAAAAAGTTTGGGAACCACTGCTCTATATGATGTAGTACCTAACCTCTGCTCTTGGGGATGATTTTTTTTTTGTTAGTTGTTAGTTTTTCCTGAAATTTCTGATAATGAATTTATTTGTGTGGCACCTTCTCAAAACAAAGTTCCAAAGTGCTGCACAGAGCAAGGTTAAAAACAACAGACAACACGTTAAAAAAAATCACACCCGTGTGAAGTGAGGGGCACTAATAACTCATGTTGATTAGGTGATGTAATGGTGATATAAAACAAACGGTGCCAACACAAACATTAAATTATCTTTATTGTTAATGGCATTTAATGTTTGTGTTAGGGACAAGATGACGTACATTTTCCCTTCATCGTCAATGGCGTTTTTAAAACCAACATTAAACCTGTATATAGGAGGGGCTGGCGCCCCTCAAAAATAAAAACAAATAACAGCATTTAACTTTAGGTATGAAGACGATTAGGGGAAACAACGTGTCGATTTAATCTCACCAACTAAACAGTGCAAAGTGAATACATGATTAAATCAAACGATGACTAATAAATCAAGTCTAAATTGACACCGTCCTTGTCCTGCCGCAGCTGTCCCTGCACCCGCCTCTCCTTCTCTAATGAGGCAGCATTTTCAGCCATTTTAAATCTGCATGGGGCTCAGAAAATGTGGTAATGTTGCAGGCCCGCGGGAAGTACTTTACACTCGCAGGGGCTGAGCGTCTAGTAGGGGGTGCGCGCGCTATGCGCGCGCCGCAAAAATGCGCGTGCACGCGCATCATGCACGCGCATTTTCGCGCATTTTCACGCTCAAACGTGGCCTTTACTTTCCCTCTCCACACGCAAGTTATATGAACGAACTGACACAGGCAATTAACCAGGATAAGGTGCCAATACTGTGATACAGCATATTTTATTCTTTTTTTTCTTCTTCCCCTCCTGTTCGAGGGGGGGCTGTGCCTGGGGGGAGGGGGTGCTACAGCACCCCTACTTCCCTCAGCCATGTAATGTTGTTTATAGTGTGTCCCAGCACTGATATGACAGGGGGCATATCAATCAGACCACGCACGCACGCACTGGAGACTATGACTAAAACTAAATGAAAACTATTCAAGAGACTATATATGACATGACTGAAAACTAGAACTGCACTCTGGCAAGTGCCTACTTGCAGAGCGTGCAAGTGCTGTAGACCGCTACAAACTTTCAAATCTTAGCCTCACATATTGAATTATTAGATTTAGCTATTTGCTACGTACCTTCCAGCTTGCCTATGTCTATGTATATGTAATTTCTGAGTTGGTTAGTGGTATCTTGGTCTCGGTGGTAATGGCCAGCTAGTCTCATGCTCCTTACTGCTATGTAATTTCTGAGTTGGTTAGTGGTATCTTGGTCTCGGTGGTAATGGCCAGCTAGTCTCATGCTCCTTACTGCTATCAGTATGAAACACTTTTAACATCTGTTGAAGAAAAATATGGTAATTCATTACAACCTTTTCGAAATCACACTGAAACACGTCATCGTTACGTCACCATCGTCAACCAATTATACCCCGGCGTTGGTACATAATCTTCATCACGGTTCACGGAAAGCATACCTGCACGGTCAGCTTCCATATGTCCGTATGACATCATATCACGTACATTCTAAGGGACATTGGTACATATCTTCATCACGTCATGGGACATATGCTTCGTAGCATGCCGGAAAACATACCTGCACGGTCAGCTTCGTGCCAGCATATATGACGTCATACCATGTGCTGGCCCCGGACACACGCATCGTAGCACCTGACTGATAACATTACTTGCACGCTCTGCTTGCGCAAGTAACTATTCACGAGACTATAGGGCCCTCATTTATCAATGGAGTGTAAAATCTGCCTCAAATTCGAGCGTCGGTTTTGGAGTACACTCACGTCGGCATGACATTTATGAGAAGTGATCCCAAACAGCTGATTGGTATTAATTGGTATGCAGCCTTGCTATAGTGATAGATGTCCCTTTGTTCACGTGTATGCTCATTAGTAATGCGCTGAATAAAGTGTTCTTTAGCCGTTAATCCTTTGGCCTGAATCCATGTTTACGTAAACGCTAGAAGTCAACAGCTGTGCATTTTCACTCTTCAACACTTATAGGGACACAAAATATGTTAATGACTTTCCTGGGGGTCTTTATGTGATTTTAGCAACGACGGCTACGGCAGTCGGCTACGGCAACCGGAAAAGGATCAGTGCTCGATACATAAACCTGCTCTCCGTCGCAGCCCTTTCTACTACGGCAGAACATACACTTACACGTAGTGTCTACAACGCCATGTCATAACCATGTTTATTGAGATGATAGCTGTCATACATTTACACCGATTGCTCCATCACCTCTCTTATGCTGTGTAATGTGTTGGCATGCTCTGAATGAAGAAATAACACTAATACCATATATGTCATATTAACCATGTTTATTAAAACGGTTTTAGAATAACACAGATTTCTCCAGAACCTTCTTCTTTCCACTGCTGATCATGTCCAACGCATGTCAGAATTAAGCAATATCGGCAAGTTAGCTGACGCGCGACGGGGTGTTAATAAAAATAATAATAATAAAGTGTTTATGTTTGACACATGCTGCATGGACGCGTCACCATGGCAACCAATGTCGCCGTCGCCGGAGGCCGTTTGCTTAACGATTTTGACAGCTACGGCGTGGGCGTCATAGCCGCCGTACTTCCGCGTAGCGGAGCCATCCTGAAAACAGTCGTTGCTTAAAGTCCCCATTAAAGAGGACGGTGCAGCACGGAGGTGCGGCCCGGGCTCCTGCGGGAGGTTTGCACATGCTCAGTGTAAACAGGAACTGCGATGATGGAGTTTTCCAGAAGAGGTGCTAGATAGAAAGCTCATAACTTGTGATGTAAATAATGATCCAGAACAGTTGAGAATTAAACAGCAGTCACCCTTCCCTTTTCAAATGTTTTATATCATTCACAGCACTTGAATGAACAGTTTTTCATGTTCCTTTGTCATTTCACAAAAATAAAAGTTTGACACAGGCTACTACAATCAAAGCGAGCATCAAAAGAACATGGAAAATCCACAAAAGAAAATATACAAAAACATTAACATTTAATAAATGTCTGTTATACACAAAAAGATGTCCAGTTATGAAATTGATATACTTTTTTAAATAAAACCAAAATCAACATTGTACTATTCTCTTTTTTTGATATCCTTTTTATTATTTCAGTTCAGGGTCAGCAACTGTCATGCACCTCTAGCACCTCTGCTGGAACACTCCATCATCACAGTTCCTGTTTACACTGAGCATGTGCAAACCTCCCGCAGGAGCCCTGGCCGCACCTCCGTGCACCTTCCTCTTTATTTTTCCTAGGACTACATGTTGTCTCAGTAAGACAGCCCTCCCCCTATCCACGAGGAGCAGTGCACCAAAGCATTATGGGAATTGTAGTCCAGGAAGGAAGTGAGCCCAGTGTCCATGACATCAGAGACACTGGACTCACTGCTAAAATCTAAAATATCTAAAACCACATATTACACACATAAAGACCCCCAGGAAGTGTTCTAATAATAATAATAATAATAATAATAAAACTTGAATTCATACAGTGCCTTTCAAGAAACCCGTCATTGACTTTACAAAACAGAAAACAAAACAAAAAAAACATTATCATTGTGTGTGAGCTGGAATGATGTCATCATTATGAGAATAATAATGGATTGTGGTGAAATCAATAAATCAATGTATGGGGCATATCGCAATGTTCTCAAACAAGCGCGTCATTCAAACTGCCACACTTCCAACGACAAACTGTCCTGCTTGTGGGGGATGGACGTGCATTTATATCCCAGACCGACATACTCTAAAAGTAGCATTGCAGAGCCATGAGGCCCATAGGGCAGGAGATCCTGTTTCTTAGGGCATTCACTTCTAGTCATTTTTACTAGTTGACTAGTTGCCTAGTTTACTAGTTGACTAGTCGACTAGTTGTTTAACTACCTATTATGTAAAAAATAAAATAAATTAAAAAAATAAACTATTTTATTTTATTTTTTTTGGGAAATTAATATTTGTGCACTGAAAAACTGTGTACATGGTGACTATAACTATAATCTACCTGATCTTGAGGCCTACCAAATCGGGAAAAAAAATATATTTTTTCTTATCAACTAGTCAACTAGTACCAACAAGGTCGACTAGTGGATTTACTAGTCGACTAGTAAACTAGTCGACTAGTTGCTTAATGCCCTAGCGTGAGGCAGCTTGATGTACACCCCCTGGACATGACGCTAGTATGTCGCAGGGACTTACCCCCAATCCAACCCTCGATGCCGAGTGCCAAGCGGGGAAGCATTGGGTCCCATTTCTAGAGTCTTTGGTATGACCCGGGCCGGGGATCGAACCCCCAACCTATAACAGTCTGGGGGCTGCCCTACGGTTCGACCTCCCGTTAGTTCGACCGGATTAAGGTTGGTGAGGGATGCGTTGCTCCCGTGCTTGCGGTTATGTTTAGGTTAGAGTTAGAGATAGGGTTAGTAATGGTCGATCTAACGGGACGTCGAACCAATGACATGTTACCAACAGTCTCAGGGCGGACACGCTAACCACAAAGGCCACTGAGCTGGTGACATACTCTAGCTCGCCATCATTCTCGGTGCCATTCCACGGATAATGTGCCATGTTGCATCACGACGCTGGCCGCTGGCCACTGGCAGACATCCAGACAACACACCGGGCCGTGACTTTGCTGCTCTGAACAGCAAATTGCTAATCTGTGAAGTCATCAGATTACGCGAGGTCTCGGCTGACTCAATATAAAGTACAACAGCAGCAGTAAGCCTTGCCAAGCGCTGCACCACTCTGCTGAAATATGATGTCCAACCCATTTAGACCTAAGTTAAAGGGATAGTTCAGATTTGTTTAACTTAAGCTGTATGAAATACTTGCCATTAATATAGTGGTTGCAACTGAATTAATTGATTGCCCGAGTCCCGTGGTGGGAGTTCTGCTCTGGTTTTGGTCACTATTAAGTAGTTCCGGTCATTTTGTGGGGGGCACTGGGGCCACGCAGTAAAAGTAAAATAAATCACAAAACTAGCGTAATTTCTATTGTTGACCTATTTCTAAAATATTAGCGCAACTTTCGTTCAACTTTGACCCCTCTATCACATGGAACTATTTTTTGGGCGTAGTGATATGGACACAAAAAACATAGTTCCGTGTGATAGAGGGGTCAAAAATGAACGAAAGTTGCACTAATATTTTAGAAATAGGTCAACAATACAAATGACGTTAGTTTTGTGGATTACTTTACTTTTAATGCGTGGCCCCCTGTGCCCCCCAAAAAATGACCGGAACTACTTAATATTTCACCAAAACCAGAGCAGAACTCCCACCACGGGACTCGGGCAATCAATTAATTCAGTTGCAACCACTATATTAATGGCAAGTATTTCATACAGCTTAAGTTAAAAAAAATCTGAACTATCCCTTTAATTCGATTCTCAACAGTTTTTTCTGAAAAACCTATGTTTCTATGTGTCAGTGGTGCTCAAACTATTTCATTTGAAGGACCCGCAATATCATATGTAATTGGCCGCCGACCCCTATATGAAAATATGTTGTTCCAGGGACCTTCCAGAAGTAAAGATTTGAGTAAAAATGTTTGCTCTGAAAGAATATATATTCAAAAAATATCAGACCTACAAGCTCATAGCGCGGCACTCGGTGCCGCGCTATGAGCTTGTAGATCTGCTATTTTTCAATAGCTAAAGTATAACATAATGCTTTAAAACACCAAAAGGGGTTCCCGCCCAAAATGGGTCCAACCATTCAAAACACAAGACAAACCCACCTATCCTTAAAAGGTTGTTGTTTCTTTCTTTTTTTTTTATTGCATAAGCACAATGTAGTGCTTATGCAATTGCAGACCCTTACAGGTCTGCAATTAATTTGTACACTCCCAGGAGTGTGCAAATGGAACCTTACAGGTCTGCAACTCTGGGAGTCAGGGGTGGTCGTGACTCCAGAACCACTGTCTCCAGTTGTCCTCGAACACGTTCAACTCAACTCAACTCAAACTTTATTCATATAGCACGGTGTCACAACGACCAATGGCCGACCAAAGTGCTGTACAGGTTAAAATGACAAAAGACAGAACAGTACATGCAAACATAACATAAGTGCATATGGCACTATAACAGATAGACAAAATAAGATATTATTATACCATTTACAGTTGGAGGCCATCGATATTGTCCTTTTCTTTTTGCTGAGGTTTGCGTGATCTGCGCAAAAGGACAGTTAACCCATTTTGGGCGGGAACCCCTTTTGGTGTTTTAAACATTATGTTATAATTTAGCTATTGAAAAATAGCTAAAAAATCTGCTATTTTTGAAAAATCATGAAAATATTTATTTCAGAAAACTGGAGGATTTAGAACGATTTTTTTAAATTTTGAGGTCAGGGCTAAATGGGTAGGCGTCTGTTCCAGAGTCTATAGGGCCGGCCGCTGCAAAGGCCCGGTCACCTCTCGTCATGCATTTGGTTTTGGGGTCAGTCAGCAGTAGCTTGTCAGCTGACCCGAGGGGTCTGAGCGGAACATACGGGTCAAGGAGTTCTGTCTTGACAGGTACAGGGGGGGGGGGGGGGGGGAGGGTCAGCCCATTCAGGGCTTTAAAAACAAATGGCAAAATCTTAAAATTGATTCTAAAATGGACAGGAAGCCAGTGGAGGGAGAGGCTATGGACCGGGGTAATGTGGTCGCGTTTCTTCTTGCCGGTGAGAAGGCGCGAGCATTAATTCTACATTTACACTTCACATCAAAGGCAGGGGACTCATGTCCGTTTGTCTGTCTGTCCACGCCTAATGTATCGACTATATTTAGACACAGTAGAGCCTGTAGTTTCATTCCCCCGTTTGAGATGGTAATTTCATTATTTACAGTGTGGGTGGCTCGTTTGGGGGTCTTTTTCATCAGGAGGAAATTGGCCTATCTCACGCATATTACATATTCATCTGAAGGGTTGATGTTTGAGTGTTTCTCATTTCCTCTCTGTGCTCAAGATTACGCACGCACGCACGCACGCACGCACGCACGCATGCACACACACACACACACACACACACACACAAAATATCAATAATGGATCTACATGCAAATACGGGCGTGTTCACACCAGGACTGTTTTTGTTCGTTTAAAAGGGACCATGGTCCGCTCACTCCTTTGGTCCGTTTCCCGAACGAACCGTCACGGTCCAGGTTCGTTACGGGTGTGAGGAGCGCAGCCGGACTTTATAAGAGGACCAAATATAGTAATAATATTATAGTAATAATAATAATAATATTAACCCATTTTGGTGCGGGAACCCCTTTTGATGTTAGCATTATGTTATGCTTTATCTACTGAAATATGGCAGACCTACAACCTCGTAGCGCGCCACCAAGTGGCGCGCTACGAGCTTGTAGGTCTGCTATTTTTGAAAAATCAAAGAACGACTGACATAGAAACATAGCTTTTTCAGAAAACTGTCATTTTCAAACAGACATTTTTGGAATCTGATCTCAGGTCAAAATGGGTTTTAACCAAAATAGCCTGTGTGCAATCCTGCGTTGTGTGTTCATTGAAGAACAATATGGAAAATCCCTATTGATATCATGACAGCTGAAGCTTTCTTCATGAGCTGCAATTTAAGCGTTAACTGTATTATCCGAGTACACTCTCTTCCTCTCCCCCCGTATTAGGCCAGTCAATCTAAGCTAAAAAGGGGTGTGACCAAGATAAATTGCAATAGTAATCGTCCAAGGTTCTTTTTTATGATCCTTATAGGGTGATCCAAATAACTAACCTGACTCCGCCAGATGGGGCAGCTATCCCGCCTCTAGCTGCTGCTGATTGGCCAGGCCGTTTTGTGGCCGGGCATCAAGTCTGCCTGAGAGTTCCCAGATGGGAGCAGGAGGGGGGAACCCAGTGTACTCTGCTGCCCCATCTGGTTTTGATTGATTGATTGAAAATTGTATTAACAGTTTGCAGAATTACAGTACATTTCAAGCACAAACTCAATACAAAGGCTGTTAACTGTGAGTGGACGACCCAATTAAGCATTACACTTGTTTACAACAGGGTCCACCATGTTCAATTCATCAAAACATTTAGAGACGTACAAATAGACACTTCTATATAGACAAAGAACAGTACAGGAATTCATCATAATGGAGGTAAAAAGGGAAAAGAAACATATACAGTGAGGGGAAAAAGGGGGGGGGGGCGGTGGGGGGGGGATTCAGATTTTACGGGGGCCAGTTTCGAATTGCAGCCATCTGGCGGAGTCAGGTTACCAAATAACATGGTACGTGGTCAATTCAGGGGTTGAAAGTCGGGCTACCATTAACAACCTATAAGGCACCAAGTAAGACGCCTTAAGGCGGCGGGCGACCGAAGGGCTGACACTCTCTACCCCGAATAATGTCACTTCATTATGTAAGCACTGTCATAGAGGTTTCATTTTAAATGGTCGAATCGTAGTCGCGGTGCCACGCAATGGGCAGAAGGAAATTGCGGGGCTTGACAGCCTCCACTTCATGTTTCAGCTGTGTTTTTAAACCCTGTGTGTGTGTGTGTGTGTGCGTGTGCGTGTGTGTGTGTACGAACTAGTTGTACGAACGCTTGTTTTCTATTGTTGTATTGTTTATTGGATCTTGTTTAGTCGATACACTTAATTGTTTTAGCTCATGCTCATTTGATTTAGCTATTTTGTCTCATCTGTTTAAGGAAATAGGTAGCTGATATATTGCACTTTTACCTTAGCGCTAGGTATACTCTTGGTTGCTTGTTTTTGCAGAAAATGCACTAAAGACTTCTGGTGATTAGTAGTTTTTGTTCCCTACCTATGTTGAATACACTTATTGTAAGTCGCTTTGGATAAAAGCGTCTGCTAAATGACTGTAATGTAATGTAATGAAATGTAATGTGTGTGTGTGTGGGGTGGTGTGAACCCCATTTGGAAGATGGGATGGGGATACAGGGGGGGAATCTCAACAAATGGTCCATCTGTCCCCATTTGCACAAGTTACGTGACAAGTTACGTGACTGCTCCATGGATATACGATACGATACGATATGATACAACTGTCAGCTTGCACTGAAATTTGTTTTGCGTCCATGACGTCACCGTTCAAGAAACAAGACATAGACAATACATTACAAGATGGTAGACATTACAGGATATGCAGTTTCTAGCCTACTGGACACAGACTTATAGGGCAGTATTATGCGTGTCTTAAGTACCAGGTCTTATTACTTAACTTAAGACCTGGAGGCGTGATCAATGCCATTTGGCTATTCTGAGTGGCCAAACAGCATTGACCACGCCTCCAGGTCTTAAGTTAAGTCATAAGACCTGGTACTTAAGACATGCATAATACTGCCCATAGACTCACACCAACTCATAGATACCCATACAGGCCACAGTCCATCTAAGGTTTGAACCGAAAATAAATCCCACCGTTCCAACTATGGGATTGCAAATATAATCATAGTGCAAACTGCAAACCAGTTGAAAGGAGGATTTTCAAAGCTCCATAAATCCGACTCCAGGATCGCTGTCCTTGGTGGATTTTCCGGATTGAATTTGTGCCGTGGTACCGCGACGCTGCCGCCATGTATGTAAAAGCTTCTGACGAAAGATAAACAGCGTGTGCTTGTTCCAATGTGTAGCGAGTGTGTGTGTGGGTAATAGTATTAGCCCACCTGGTTGATCCTCCGGTCTATTTGAAGAAATAATCCAGTTTTTACGAGTGAGGACATGAAGAATGTTTTCAATCTGGTTTTGCTGAACAGCCATGATAGGCTATAGTCATGTTATGGTTTAAACCTTTAAGGGAAGATGGTCAGCTTATTTCAGACCTTGTGCTGCGTGACAGCCTAATTGATCTGACCTATAGGCTACTTTTGCACAGCTGGAATGATGCAATGAATTACTTGAGACAAGTTGAGAGCAGTGTATCCAACAATATAGGCTATGCACATTTTAAATTGCTGCCATATACGTAATTGTATTTTTTCACATGAGATTTGAGCCTTGTAGATGGAAATAGGCTACAATTTTACAATTTAGGCATTTAGCAGAGACGCTCTTAATCCAGAGCGATTTACATTAAACAAGAACAAAAACATGGGAATACATCACATATGTAAAATGCATCAAGAAACATGCGTAAGCTAAGAACGTAACTAGAACATATCTATATAATGACACTATACATAAAAACTATACATATATGCTATACTATGCTGTACATATATACTATAAAGTGCTATGACTACATACAATGCAATTGTGCTGTCTACATGACATGCTATAAGTCTGTTTCAAATGCTATCTAAGTCTAAAAAGTGCTGTCTAAGGGGGTAGGGTAAGTGCTATGGGCCATGATGGAGTCTGAAAAGGTGGGTTTTCAGACTACGGCGGAAGATCGGGATCACTCCCGATCTTCCGCCGCTGCAGTTCTGATTGCAACGGGAAGTGCATTCCACAGTTTTGGGGCCACTCAGTTTTAGTTATTTTATACAATCTTTAGCAAGATGTATGAATATGTCTGAGGAGAATGTAATGTACCTATGCTGTGCTGTGGAAATCGCACAATCTCTCTCTCTCTCTCTCTCTCTCTCTCTCTCTGGATGCATCCTGTTGTTTCCACACACATTAAATACATGTATATATGTATCTCTCTCTTTTAGACCGACATTGACAGCATGGATGATTAGATTTATTTCTTGATCACGTCTTGTCTTGATTGTTTAAACATGACGTCATGGGCCGATATGCTTCGATAACAGGCTTGATAAGCCCAAAGCTTATTGATACCGGGTACTCAATAAGATTGTTATCGGATTTTCTCAGGTATCTGTTATCGAGCTCCATCCCTACTTGTGACACATTGTAATCTTGTAGCTCTGCCATTTGTGTCGTCACAACATAGGGACACTAGGGTCCTTAAACGTCACCCCACCTCGGCTCTTAAGTATTGATAATTAGGTCAAGGTCAACTTTAGTGTCCACGAGGGAAATTTGTCTTGAGCGTTCACCCCATAGATATATATAAACACTAGATGGCTCAAGGCGGAGTTTCTGACGTCGTTCACCCGGCAGCCATCTTAGTTCGGGGATACACTACAGTATGTTCAATGGCAGCTCAAACAGAAACAGTCATAACTCGCTCAAATCTTGACGGATTTACAAACGGGTTGGTTTATTACAAACGTTGTCAACGTGGCTATGATTCAGGACGCTTATCTGCTTAATTTATGTTTTTTATATGAACGTCGTATAAAAGCATATAAGTATGCGGACGTCTCTGACGTTTATAACAAACCAAACCGTTTGAAAATCGGTTGAAAATTGAGCAGGTTATGGTCATTTAAGAGTACATGCCCCATAGACACAATGTTGTGTGTCCCGAGGTAAGATGGCCGCCACGTAACGACGTCGCTCTCCATTGGCCAACAGCGCGGGTGAGCTATCTAGTGTTTATATATATCTATGGTTCACCCCAGCTGCAGCCACACATAAAACATCAGTGACAAACAAAAATACATAACAGAGACACATTACAACATTACACAGGTTAATCTAACCTTTCACAGTCACTACTGTTTCATAGCCAGCTCGTTCAACATTTTAGTTGACTCTGGTAGTACAAACAACTTTAAAAACCTGATGTACTTCCACTTTGGTTCTTTGTACCTTCTCCCAGAGGGCAGAAGTACAAGCTCCATTTAAAACATGGGTAACATCACTGACAAATTGTGTTTTAGTGTAGCCTGCTCATAAATAGACCGCAGAGAGGGGAGTTGTCTATTACCCCTATGATCTTCCCTGCAGTCTGCACCAATCTGAACAATTTGGACCTCAGTTGCACTGAGAGATTACCGAACCAAACTGTGATGCCAAATCCGACCAGGCTTTTCCAAGACCGCTCGATAGAACACTAACATACATTTCTGGTCAACATCATTAACCCTGAGACGGCGGAGGAAGTGCAGTCTTTGCTGTATAGTTTACTACAGAGACTGTCAACATGTGGGAGATATTGAAAGTGTTTGAGATTAGGATACAGTTAAACCCAGTGAACTTGGTACTGGGTTTAGACTTTGATTATGACTTAAGGTATAGATACATTTTACGAATAGCCCTATATGTTGCACGGCTTACAATTCTACAAAAATGGTTAGATGAGGATCCCCCTGACATACAATTATGGTACGAAAAACTCATGTCGATACTGCCAATGGAGAGGTTATCACATGTATTAAGAGGCAATCTTACTGACTTTGTTAGAGATTGGTCACCTATTGCAAGATTTTTAAAAGAGGAATGGAAAAGAGTAATATGTATGGGTGTAACTGTATGAGAATAAGTTAAACAATTATGAGTTCAACTGTATGATGGGAGTATACCTGACTGCTATTTTATTTCTGTATTATTATTTGCTGGCATGTTGTTTTGTTTTTTATGTTTTATGTACGTCCTTGTAATGTAATGTATGTCAATAATATTGAGAAAATCAAATAAAAAACATTGAAAGAGTGTGTTCCAAGTTAGTGAGTTGTCAATACAAATACCCAAGTATTTATATGAGGAGACCTGTGAGATGGTCGAGTCATGAATGACCACAGGCCTGTGGTCACCAATACTCTTGGGGTCAAACACCATCTCCTGTGTCTTCTTCACATTAAAGGGGCATTCCACTCATTTTCAACATTTTACTACAGTATGTCATTAATGTACCTTAGAGCTGTTGTGTGGAAATAATAAAAACGTTCCCCCATTCTGTGTTTCCTAGAACTAGAGGTCTGAAAAAAATCATGGTGAAACACATCTTGATGATGTCATCAAGATGTGTTTCACCATGTTAATGATTTTTTTCATAATTACAGTTCTAGGAAACACAGAATGGGGGGACTTTTTTTATTATTTCCACACAACAGCTCTAAGGTATATTAATGACATAGTAAAATGTTGAAAATGGGTGGTTTTCCCCTTTAAGAACAAGGTGGTTTTCATCACACCACTTTACAAAGCTCTGTATCTCTAAAAAAAAAGTAGTCGGCTAAATCCCCATCCTTATCCAGAAGGGCTAGGATGGCAGTATCATCCGAGAATGTAATGATATAGTTATTCGGGTTGCCACTTCTACACTCATTTGTGTATAAAGTAAAAAAGGACAGGTGAACTAACGCAGCCCTGAGGTGCTCCGGTACTCAGGGTTCTGCGCTCTGAAATAGTGCCATTCACGCTGACCCTTCATGTACGTTTAGTTAAAAATGATTTGAATAAGGATGACCTAATGATAAGGGGATGGACATTAACCCATTTAGGCCTGACGTCGAAATTAAAAAAAAAAAGTCTTCTAAATCCTGACAGTTTTCCGAAATACCTCTTGTTTCTATATCATGCAGTGGTGTTCAATATTTCATGTCAAGGACCCCAAAAATGATATGTAATATATGCCTCCGCCCCCCCCCCCATCTGAAAATATGTTGTTCCAGGCACCCAGAAGCAAAGATTTGAGTTAAAATGTTCACTCTGTAATAATATATATATTCAAAGATTTGAGGCACATTTTCACGCCTTTTCAAAAATAGCAGATCTACAAGTTCATAACGCGGCACCTATGAACTTGTAGATCTGCTATTTTTCAATAGCTAAAGTACAACATAATGCTTTAAAACACCAAAAGGGGTTCCCGCCCCAAAATGGGTTAAGAGATGTGACTGTATCGTATTAAATGCTGAGCTGAAATCTCCAAGAAGAAGGCGTGCACAGGCTTTGTTATTGTCCAGGTGTTTCAACAGAAAGTAGTCCAAGGCCAAAACACTGCGTGAAAAGAGGAGTTAACGGGCAATTATGGACACTGTATTTTGCCCGTAAACCTCAAGTTTAGCAGCATATACAGTTAATATATGGCAATATACAGGTGTGATGGTACAATTCGGGAGTTTACCGGAGTTTGTTGGAAAGTTTAACGGGAGTTTCCTGTAATATACACATCCGTATTCCATGCTTTTTGCGCAGTGAAAACTGCATCCTATTCCTCTACAGCCCTGTCACTCCTATATGCAAACTGTATGGAACTCATCTAATGAAGAGCCAACCGCTGCCTTCAGCAGATTGACAATAATAATAATCATAATAAAGCTTTATTTATATAGCACCTTTCAAGAACAAGGTCACAAAGTGCTTAACAACAAAGGGAACACAATAAAGAACACAATAATAATAGCAAAACATTGGATAACAGAAAGAGAAAAAATACATAGGAAAATACGTAACATTCACAACTATAAAGGATTAAAAGCAGCTTTATAAAAATGGGTCTTCAGGAGTGATTTAAAACGTGGAACCGAGTCGGCAATTCTGATTTCCAGGGGCAGGGCATTCCACAGTGAGGGTGCACGGACTGCAAAGGCCCGGTCGCCTATAGTTTTTTTTTAACCAGTTTTTATGGTAAGTAGAGCCTTGCTTGAGGATCTCAGCTCGTGGGCAGGCTCATAGGGGTCGAGTAGGTCCGAGATGTAGGACGGAGCAAGGCCGGTCGTGGCCTTGAATGTGAAGAGCAGAATCTTAAAATCAATTCTAAATGAGATTGGTAACCAGTGGAGGGTGGCCAGGATGGGGGTGATATGGTCAAACTTTCTTGCCCCTGTTAAGAGGCGGGCTGCTGCGTTCTGGACCAATTGTAGCCGGTGAATGGATTTTTTTGAAAGACATGAGTAAAGGGAGTTGCAGTAGTCGAGGCGAGAGTAGATGAAAGCGTGGATGACTTTAGTTAAGTCGGGGCGTGAGAGGAAGGGTTTGATTTTGGAAATATTGCGAAGGTGGTAGAATGAGGACTGGACAACCTTTTTTACATGGCCCTCCAGGGAGAGGTTGGAATCTAGGGTGACACCTAGGTTTCTAGCTGTGGGTGTAATGTTCTGGCGTAGGGAACCAAGGTTGCTTTCTAAGCGCGCTCTATCAGAAGGTGGGCCAAATATAAGGACTTCGGGGTTTTTTTGGTTGAGTTGGAGAAAGTTATTGCCCATCCAGACTTGAATGTCGGAAAGGCAGTTTGGCTAGGCTGTTGGAGTCGTCCGGGTTGATGGGGAGATATAGCTGGGTATCATCGGCGTAGCAGTGGAAGTTGAGATTGTGTTTGCGTATGATGTTGCCGAGGGGGAGCATATATAGGGAGAACAGGATGGGGCCAATGATTGAGCCCTGGGGGACACCACAGTGTAGGGGGGCTTTGGAGGAAGTGGAATCACCAATACAAATGGAAAAGTGTCACTTAAATAGGAGGTGAACCAATTGAGGGCTGTGCCTGAAATGCCTACGTGTTTCTCAAGGCGGTTAATGAGTGTTGGGTGGTCTATGGTGTCGAATGCCGCGGTCAAATCAATGAGGAGTAAAATGGAGCAGTTACCTGCATCTGAGGCCTTCAGGAGGGTCATCTCTGTGCTGTGCAGGGGACGGAAGCCTGACTGCAATTTTTCCGAATAGATTGTTTGTGTTTAAGTGGCCAAGGAGTTTGGTAAAAACAACCCTTTCTAAGACCTTGGAAAGAAATGGGAGTTTGGAAATTGGTCTGTAATTGCTGAGTGTAGACGGATCGAGGTTGGGTTTTTTGAGCAGGGGAGAGACTAATGCGGTTTTGAAAGATGGGGGAACAGATCCAGAGGACAGAGAGCTATTGATGATGGATAGAATGTGGGGACCAACAGTGGGAAAAACTTCCTTGAGAAGGGAGGTGGGAACAATGTCTAGGGGGCAGGAGGAGGGTTTCATGTGGGCAATGGCAAGGGTGGGGATGATGGGGGCATCATCTGCATCCGGGCACGATGAGGTGATTGAGAGGGGTTGTACGATAGCCAACTGGGATCTAATTGAGTCAATTTTGCTGATAAAAAAAGTTAAAAACTTGCTCACAGCGATCGGGGGATGCTTCAATGCGGGACTGGGGACCTCCAATAACTTGCTCGATGGTCTTAAACAGGGTTTTGGAGTTGTTGTAATTCTCAGTAATTAAGTTAGAAAAATATTTGGCTCTAGCTTCTTTAACTGCACCATTATAGCCTTTCAAACGGTCTTTGAGCAGCTCATTAAAGACGACTACGTTGGAAGATTTCCATTTGCGTTCAGTTTTCCTGAGTTCTCTCCTCAGGGCGCGGGTGTGGTCATTTAACCAGGGTGACGCTATGTTGGTGAAATTTGAGTATATAAAAGGATAGAGACTGAACTGGCGCGAAGCTCCGCCCCCCCAGCTATTCATGTCAGTGGAAGTTGCTCAGTGGCGTTTTGAAGCACCCGGAAGACTGCCGGAAGTACCGTCTCAGAACGTCTACTTCCGCATTTGACCACCAAATTTTGGTGGTCAAATGCGGAAGTGCAACCGAGCGCTCAATGTTAAAGCCCAGCTGCACGGGGTTTCCCGGTCATGAATCCACGGGTCCGCCTGTAGTCCCTCCTCCTACCACTAGGGCCCAGAGCTTCAACGTTGAATAGCCTCACTGGCCCCATGGTGCTACTGTGTCAAGTGTGGCCAGACAGACAGTATTCAAATAATGGAGTTGGTCACTGGGGGAGTGGTGGAGAGCTGGAGGGGTTACAGTAGAATTGAAAATATTACAAAATGTGGTGGCGGTTAAGGGGTTAATGAAGCGAGAGCGGGTGGGGGCCGGTACTTTGGTGGAGGGGGGAACGGACAACATATTGAAGACAATGGCGGAGTGGTCAGAACCCCCCCCCATAGCATTTATATCAATATTTGAAATGTTCACCCCAGATGATATGAGAAGATCAAGAGTGTGGCCTAGTTTTATGTGTTGGACCAGTTGGGTGGACAGTAAAATCAAATGATTCCATTAGGCTGAGGAATTCCATAGCCAGCTAGGGCAGCAGGTGTGGACGTTGTAGTCGCCCAGGAGGACGACTCTGTCAAATTTAGGCATAAGTAGGGAAAGTAAGTCTGATAAATCATTAAGAAAAGAGCAATTTGGCTTGGGGGGGCGGTACACTAAAATGAAAAGGGTACGTTGTTGCTTAGTGCAGAAGGCCAAATATCCAAATGAATCAAATTCGCCAAATGAGAGCGGGAAACAAATAAAGTTGGGATTAAATATTACAGCGACTCCGCCACCTCGACTGGAGAGCCTGGAGTTCTGCAAATAAGAATAAGTGGGGGGGAGGCCTCATTGAGAAGCTTAAAATCATTTTTAAGCCAGGTCTCTGTGAGCATTAAAATGTCGATATTATTTGAGGTAACAATGATTTCATCAAAACACTTGAAGTCAAAGCGACTGGGCGGTATAATCATTATTTTCCTTGCATGCCTTTTCTGGGAACAGGAATTACAATCAGGAACAATCAACTATCAACTCTCTCTCTCTCTCTCTCTCTATCTAGCGCTCTCTCTCTCTCTATCTCTCTCTAGCTCTCTCTCTCGCTCTCTCTCTCTCTCTCTCTCTCTCTCTCTCTCTCTCCCTTACAGAGAGTCCATGATCATTCATTACAGTGCATACAGTATGTCTCCTCTGTCCTCTCAGTATTCCAAGGGGGCTGCGTTGCGTTCCGTTCCAATGTGACGCATCTAATTCATCTCATTATAGATAAGTGGGACATCCGTCCCCACAGCAGGGGACAGATGCTATCAGCGTTTTCCTTAATGTACAATATACTCTTAAGTCCTTCTTCAGTCGCTCCTCATCCGTCTCACTCTGCACGCACGCACGCACGCACGCACGCACGCACGCACGCACGCACGCACGCACACACACACACACACACACACACACACACACACACGTGAATGTTGTGTATTGAGAGGTGTGTGTGTTCACTGTTCAGGCGGATACGGAAAATATACAGTCTACAAAGACACTATACCACCCTCACAGTGATGGAAAGTAAGTTAACTATGTGCATTTACTCAATTACTGTACAATTCTGAGGTACTTTTACGCAGTGGTGGCAACTCTACCCGAGTGCAATAGTAAGAGAGTGGCGACACGCTTTGATCTCGCCGCAAAGCGGGTGCCTATAGGGCTATAGTTCCAAACATTGGAACTATCCCATTGAGGTAGAATGAGCACTTCCGCATTCCATTGTTACAATGGGAGAGTCAACGCTAGTGTCGCCACTCTCTTACTAGATTACTCTGCTCTACAAGCCCACAACAACGCAACGCATTGTGAACTTGTAGATCGGCTATTTTCAAATGGCCGAAATGTAGGGCTGAAGTGTTTGTAATAAGAATCTACAAAGTATATACAGTTTTCAAATAAATGTAGTGGAGTAAAAGTACAATATTTGGATCTGAGATGTAGTGGAGTAGAAGTGAAAGTATTGGAAATTGGAGCGTTATGGAAAGCTATATGGTAGGCTGGGCACAGCTATGGTCTGTGGTTATCCTGACGAACATTAGTCAGCTTGTAGATCTGCTATTTTTGGGGAAGACATTTGGTGTATAGACAGAAAAATCCAGCAGGGCCGAGGTGAATTTCCCGACCGACATAATCGGTCGGACTCCCCCCTATATGTCGGTCTCGCGGGATGTCGGTCGGTCGGTCTCGCTTGATGTTGAATTTACTTATATTGATCCTATAAACAATTTAATATAGGTATAGTTTTGCCCACTCAATTCATAAATAATGTTCCAATTTTGGAGCTCTGGCTCATGAACCAAAAAGAACTGAACCGGTTCCCATTGGGAACCAACCGGTGGAAAGGGGGTTTGTGTGCTTGTACGTACGTGTGTATGTCTGAAATTCGCGTAACTCAAGAACCGTTCGCCCCACCGACTTCAAATTTGACACACTCGTTCCACACACCCCACAGGGAGTGCAGTGCCTGGTGTCGAGTCGGTCGGGCCCTCGGTTGTCAGGAAAAGCGCCACAAAAAGGCCTCTGCCCGGGCTCTGGAGCTGATCACCCCCATATCTCCATATATGGAGCTGGCCTGTTCTGACATCACAACACTTCATATTTGGGCCGTGCCTGACACAGAACTCCATATATAGGAATAAAGGGAACCAGAGAGACAGATACAGAAATCTCCATGTATGGGCATTAAAGGAACACAGGGTGGAACGGGTACTCTTACACGCATACAACGGGTATTGCAAAAACCCATGGGGCATGGGTCTCCAACTTCCATCATTACCGACTCTGTGCTCTACAGCCGGGCACCCGTCTAGTTTATTTAAAAGACAGAAAAGGAGGGAAAAAAAGACCATTACTGCACCAAAAGTAATCAACAAACTATACTATAAAACCTGGTGTAATAAAGCATAAGAAAGAGGAAAAAACATTTTTAAACAGTGCCTCGCATTACGTGGTGTCCAGTTAAAATATGCTTTCTTAAAAAAAAATTGGGGGGGAGGGTGGGTAAACAGAATCACTGTGCTAGCTGCAGGGGGTGGTTAAACAGGGATGTGTGAAATGGGAATAATGTGGGGCCGTAAATGTGAACATTTGAATGCGAACGCCCAAGAACCATTACGTTTTACATAATACTCTAGCGAGACAATAATTGCCCTGAACTTTAATTTGTCTCTTAAAATAAGTGTGAATCACTGATGATTATCACTCATTAGCCTTTCATGTACAGTATAGGCCTATTTCATTATTTCCCACATTTTTAATGAAGCAATTATGTGCTAGTGACAGACAATATTGTGCGTGCGTGCGTGCGTGCGTGCGTGCGTGCGTGCGTGCGTGCGTGCAGTGCCGCGTGATGAGTGTGTTCCTGAATAGTGAGTTTAACTTGTAAACAAATAAATGCCAAATCGCCTCTTTAATTGGCCGACATCAAAATGATCATCTTATGGGCGCAAATCATTCCACGCACACCCCCTCAAACGCGTCTTGGCAGCGGCCGGGGCTTAATGACAGAGATTACACATCTGCTGAAAGTCTGGTGTGACTCAGCTGGTAAATGACAAATGACACAGACACTGGCGGCCAGCTCTCACCGCAATGTATCTCATTAGAACGCCACAGTGTCGGAGATGTGGGATTTCTGCGAGAGTATCCCTGTGTGTGTGTGTGTGTGTGTGTGTGTGTGTGTGTGTGTGTGTGTGTGTGTGTGTGTGTGTGTGTGTGTGTGTGTGTGTGTGTGTGTGTGTGTGTGTGTGTGTGTGTGTGCGTGCGTGCGTGCGTGCGTGCGTGCGTGCGTGCGTGCGTGCGTGCGTGCGTGCGTGCGTGCGTGCGTGCGTGCGACCAGGGGTCCTTGGGGGAGTTCCAGGGGGTCCCCAACTAGTTTGAAACCAAATGGACCCTTATGGGTCTGTAACTCTGAGAGTGTTCCATTTGTAGCCTACAGAGTTAAATCAACATTGATTTTACAATATAAATTGGGGTCTCAGATAAATGGGGGTCCGTAGACTAATGCATGTCAAACTGGGTATGGGGGTCCTTGAAATGAATCGGGTTGAGAATCACTGCTAGAGCCGTAAACATCTTCTCTTATATGGGGGGGGGGGTCCCTGGCATATATTTTCAAATGGGGGTCTGCAAGCTCATTAGTGTCAATTTGGGGGTCCTTGACATGAACAAGTTTGGGAAACACTGCCCTAGGGTGCTCCTTGTCATATAGGGCCAGAGCGTAGGGAGGAGTTTCGCTCCTCGAACGGGTTATTCTGGTTGCCATTTTCCTAGTTACTAGTTAGCCTAGCAGCCTACTACTATAGCCTACTAGCGGCGGCTATAGTAGTAGGCTGCTATAGGCTACATTTTACAGCCTCACTATGTGGAGACATTATACCATTGTAGATAATTAAATAAACACTGTATGGTTTGGGTGTCAGATGAAAAAATAACATAAACTTGATACCCTAACTTGTCCATTCCACCGCGGGCCGTCAGAATGATGCTTCCATTGTAGCCTCGCAGTGCGCTGACTGTCAGAGATATCAACTAATTAAATACACGCTGTATGGTTTCTTTGATTTGGGTGTCAGCTGACAAAATAACATAACCTTCAGCAACATTCCCAAACACATGTATATGCATGTCTGCTCTCTACCTGTCCTCAAACGAGCATGACAGTGTAATCAAAATAATAATGGTCAGATATCGCATACAGACAGATTATTTATGTATACTGCGGAGAGAACACATGTTTGACTGATCACTCGTCACTCTCGTGGTGTTTTCCCCCCTCTCCCTGGTTCCATAATGATATGTCAGACACATGTCTTCTCGTCAAGTAAGATGTAAACATTGAGGGGACATAACATTTTCTAACGGCGAATAATAATAATACCACCGTCAATCCAGAGCCATAGAGTGTAACAATCGCCCTTGTCATTTAAGGAAAATAAAACGGGATCGTAGGGTTATAGTCAAAGTTATTTATATAGAAATGCAATTATGCAGCAACAGCAGTTGTCAAAACATACGGTTTATAGTTAAACCAATGCACTTGGAAAAGTGCGTCTGTCCCTGTCGTTCTCCATATAACCTAAAAGAATTACACAGGCAGACAAACTGAAAGCAACAAACAATATTCTCTTTCAGAACCCCTCCCGCCCCAAACAAGTCCCGACGCTCGCCGTAGCGTCCCGCGTCTCCTGGGTCCCAACAAACAAACAATAGACAACCCGAAGTCAATTGTGCAAAATCACGCTAAGTATAAGTAAATAAATAAATAAGTAAAGTCCGCGTCCTCTTCCTTGATTGGATGCGACGCGCCCACGATAGTCCTTAATAGCTCCTCGCTTGGTCCCAACGAAACGTAAAAACTCCGCTCTGAACGGTCCAACGCAAAAACACGATTGGGGTACCCCTAATTAAATCCACCCAGAATAGTTTGGAATGATCTCACCATTAGCACGCCGGCAACGGATAATCCAAACAAACGACCGATTCACCACGGCAGCAACCAGCACGTCACTCTTCCCGATGGCTTCGACGGTCCTTCTCTTTGGCTGCAGATACTTTGTTAAACTTTTGCTTCAATGACTTAACCTGTATCTGGCGCCCGAAGCTTCTCTCTCCTGTGTAGGCCTACATCTCTGTTTGCAGTTTCTCCCCCTGTTCCCCGTGTGTCACTTCCTCCCTATGAAACCTTAGTGTGGGTGGCGACATCAGTCCCTGACAGCTGTCACTCACCCTAGGTTTATCAAGTCCCGTTACCTCTCTCGTGAATAGGAGAAAATACTATTTAGCCAGTATCACATGTTACATTTCACTTCATAAAAATATTAACACGTATAGGGAAAAATAAAGCAGAATAACTTGGAAATGTGCTTCGTCACAAGAGTATAGAAGAGTTGTGACAAGTCAAAGATAAGAGAGATGGGAAAATGGTGTACTGCAGTGACAGTGTACACACCAGCGTCACAGACAAGCAAACTTACAAACTAGAGACTCGCAGCCAAGTAGCCTAGCATCCTACTAGCCTACATGTAGGCAGGAAGATGGCGCCCAAATAAGGTCACTACGCCCTCCCCCTATAAACACACCTGAGGTGGTGATCAGGGGTGTAATCAACTAGTGTCTTTAATTACTGTGCACTCACCATGAGTTCATGCCCTTTCCCTTTCTCTCAAATTCACCCACCACATATTGGTGGGTTCATAAATCTGCAATTTTCATTGGCTCATAACATATTTTTTTCACGTATAAGGAAAGTTTCGTCGATATAGGTCCAAAGTTCACGTGTAGAAATTGTCGTGCATTTTGATGTGCCAGATCTGTTGGAGGTCTCTTAGTCTGGAAGCAGAGGCGTTACTAGCGCTATACGCAGACAACGCCCCCCAGAGGCCCCTTGCCAGTTAAATTGGGCTTGTTTTCACATGGCCTGCAGCTGCTGCTCTGTTCACAAATCGCAACCAGGTACCTTCACAACCGCTGTGTACAGTACCCCGCTGTCATTTCTTTCCCCACCGCGACCGGGGGGGGGTGGGGGTGGGGGTTGCGGTCGGGGGCACTCGCTGACCAGCGTGCGCCTCCTGCATTATGTGGCACGTACTGTACACAGCGTGGCACTCAGCGGTCCAGCGTGCGCACCTGTTTCTAAATTGCACATATTATGTGCAATTCTCAAAAAGGATGAACAAAAGAGTTGCCATTCAAGTACAGTACGAGTTGAAGCGTCATAAAGTGCCATCATCATAAAGTGCCAAGAGCAAAGTGAGCAAAGTGCTAGGTGCTGAAACATCCTCATCCTCACTTTTCCTTTTTTCTTTTAACCTTCTTTCGACAGCCATTATAGCTGCTCGGATCGAGGCAGGGACATAGGAGAATTTGTACCTGTTTTTTTCTTTGTCCTGGGGACACACGCGGAGAAGAGACTAGTATGCACATGCATCACTTTTCTACCGGGATTGCACATATTATGTGCAATTTAGAAACGGGTGCGCACGCTGGACACGCTAGTGCTTCCGAACTCCAACGCTTCATATGTTGCTAGATGAGGGGGCGTGTCCCGGTGGAAAAGTGATACATGTGTCTCTTCTCCGCTTGTGTGTCACATGACATGACATGACACATGACATGCCCCTAAAATATATATACAATTTAAAAAACGCAAAACTATTTTTGGCATCTGCCCCTTGGAATTCAGATGACTTGATTGATTGACATCAAAAAGGGCCAGCTCACACCCACAATGCAATACTTTGTTTTCAAGAGTGTTGAGCATAGACGTCAGTTGCATTATGAAGTTACATAATTATACCCTATACCAGGGGTAACCAACCAGGGGTTCGCGAGCTACCAGTAGCTCGCACGAGCCATTCAAGTAGATCCCGGAGTAAGCGGGTGTCAGACTGACAGCCAGCCATCTCTACCAATACACAGAACGGGGATTTAGAATGAAATAGCTTGCAGTGATGGCCCCAGACAATAGACATGTGTATTGGTAGCCTGGCTAATAAGCCAGACCGAATCAGCCGTTGGCAAAAAAAAATTGCCTGTCGGCGGATTACGGTCTGGAGAGGCTCAATTGTACGCCCATTTCCTACACCAGAGAACTGGTGTGGCCAATCGGGACACGGTATGCAATATGGGCGGGCTTTGGTACAGTGACGGTCAATGCTTGAGACCTTTGACTGACAGTATCTCTGACCAATTGCGTCAAAGAGAAAATGTTTGAACCCCCCCCCCCCCCCCCCCCCCGGGAAACAAGATCCATACACAGCATCTCCAGACTCAAATACCACACGACAGTGTGATTTGAGTCTGGCTTATTAGCCAGGCTAGTGTATTGGGCCATCAACTGCGTTTGTTCTATTGTTTGACCGCTATCTCCGGTAACCCCCGTGTTGTGATGCACAACTTGTGCATAATAGTCATACATATCAGAACAGAACAGTATAAAAACCCACAGAGCTAAACAGCCTCTCACTCACTAATAGTGAGTGAGAGTAGTGAGTCACTACTATACTAGCCTGGAACTCACCTATGCTTTTTATGGCATAGGCAGCTCCCGGCAGGATCCGCCGGCAGAAACTATGCGCAGCTGCTAGACATGAGACTAATTAATTAGAGCGACAGAGAGAGAGAGGAGTGTGTGTGTAGATGTGTGCATGTGTGTGTCAATTTAACAAAGGTGCAGACGATCAGAAATCAGCAGAGAGTGAGTGATGTTTATCCAGACTTTTTTTTCCTCCCTGGAAATAAAAACGCCTGGGTTTCCGAGGCTACTACTATACCTACAGAGGCAAGCAGTGACTACTCTACTCTGACTATGGAGGGTCCGGCGGGAAAACAATCATAATCAATAATCATTTCCACCAGGAATGCATGCATCCTTTCGACTTAGCCATGTTTTGGCTCAGCGCAAGAAACCATTTACGAACGGGGACAATGGGACATGGTTAAAGAATTGCTGAATGTCACGGCAGACTGCTTGTTTTCTAACCTTTAAAAAAAAGGAGGAAATTAAAGCATTGATACAAACGTATTCAAAGACTTGTCAAAATGTGAATTCTTTTCACTTCAGTTTGACGAGTCCACTGATGTCACGGACACCGCCCAGCTAACTGTGTTTGTCCGAATGTTTTTTCCTGATTTTACCACCAAAGAGGACTTTCTTGCCCTTATTCCATTGAAAAAAAGGACAAAACTTCGGATGAAATGGAGATTTCTGAACTAGTAAATGACTGCCAACTGCAGGGCAGAGCTAGAGACCAGGACTTTGGTGAGCAGAGTATCACCTGATTGTGTTGTGTGCACTGCACTCAAGCTTCATGCCTACTTTGGCTCCACTTACTTATGTGAAATGGCCTTTTTACAAATGAAAATAATAACATTATTACTTAGAACTCGTATGACTATCTGACTCACATCTTAATGACACCCTCAGACTGGCAATCACATGGTTTCAGCTGGACATAGTTCCAGCTATGTGTTCATCATGGCCATGATGTATACACTAGTGGTGACTGAGGAGCAATGGTTGCCTGGAAACCGAGATGGAGAGATTATACGTTTTGGATGGTAAAAAGAAAAAGAAAAAACTGCAATCTCGCTTTCAAAGTTAAAGGAGAATTCCATGCTAGAAGGCTTTCTTACCTTTATTTGTAGTTGTTACGTCCCCCACCAAAGAGGTCCAGGTGTTATTTTGTGCAAAAGCGCATTATTGGCTAGTTCCCCTACCATAAGTCCTCAATGAATTGCATTGAATTGCATTGAATTGAATGGGGATATGGGGTGTTATGCTAATTTGCTTATTTCCATCGCTCAAAAAAGCACAATAAACCCAACCCCCATTGAGGGGGTGGTGGTGGTGACATAACAACTACAAATAAAGGTAATAAAGCCTTCTAGCATGGAATTCTCCTTTAACCCATTTTGGGGCGGGAACCCCTTTTGGTGTTTTAAACATTATGTTATAATTTAGCTATGAAAAAATAGCAGATCTGCAAGCTCATAGCGCGCCACCGAGTGGCGCGCTATGAGCTTGTAGATTCACCCTTTGTCAGCCTTCTGATTGGTCCCTGGGCTGACTAACCAGCAGGCTCTCTCTGCCTTGTTCCGCCATGGTTCCTTCCGCCTTGTTCATGTTGAATTTGCTAAAACATATTTCTTTGGGAAAAAATCACACCAGTGTGAACTGAGTGCAAATCCCCCCCCCCCCCCCCCCCCTCTCTCTCTCATTAGCAGGCAACAGTGCAGCACTATCTCTCTCTCTCTGTTTCTGGCACAACAGCGCCACTTTTGGTACTCATTGGTACTGGTGCTCATCGTCACACACAAACATGAACACACGGTTGAACACAGACATTGCTGTTCCTTGGAGTGGTTGCACCACTCAAAAATAAACAACAAACATGATATGCCCTGCAGTCACGGTGCTGCACCTGTGATGTTTCTTTTTTACTGATGCCAAGTTTAAAATAAGAATTGAGTGCACAGAATATCAATACGAAGCAACTGAAAAACATGTTTCAGTTGCTTCATTTCAATGGTAGTGGATGGAGAGAGAGGATTTTTGTCCAACCACGAAACGGCGACTAATGGGTGCGAAGAGGGGCACAGCCATGGGCGGGACTTGACAAAGGGTGAATTCTAAACTGGCCCCCGTACCTCCTCTATGCTGATTTCCTTTTTTTTTTTGGCTAATAATATATTTGTACGTCTCTAATTTTGTTAGGATGAATTGAACATGGTGGGCCCTTTTGTAAACAAGTGTAATACATTATGGTGTCGTCCACAGTTGAGTTGTGCTTGAAATAGACTGTAATTCTCCAATCTGTTAATCAATTAATCAATCAATTAATCAATCAATCAATCAATCAATCAATCAATCAATCAATCAATCAGGCATGTGTCAGCCGGTGTTCCGTTCCACACACAGCCATTGGCACTCTGACAGAGAGACTGGGGTCTGTGCCGCGCTATGAGCTTGTAGATCTGCTATCTTTCAATAGCTAAAGTATAACATAATGCTTAAAACACCAAAAGGGGTTCCCATCAAGAATAGGATAATATCCTCAGAGACAGCCACAACCACGGTATAGCGTTCAGCCCAGCAGCACAGATCATCTAGGTCCGATCCAGTCCGACCACCACACACCCCAAGGCCATGGGGAAGCGACTGTCCCATGCTTTCCTCTCGGTTTCCTCTTGAAGCTCGGCACAAGCTTTCTCACATATTCCCCGGTCATCGCTGTTCAATATTTTAACCAGACCCACGGGAACGCTCCCAGGTTGCCAGCCCGGTTCCGGCGAGCCGCCCCGCGTCCGAAACGGTCGAGAAATGACAGAGTTACTTTATTTAGCAGATCTCTCTCTCTCTCTCTCTCTCTCTCTCTCTCTCTCTCTCTCTCTCTCTCTCATATTAGGGACTTTAAGCAACGACTGTTTTCAGGACGGCTTCGCTACGCGGAAGTACGGCGGCTATGCCACGCCGTAGCTGTCAACCAATGTCGCCGGCGACGGCGACATTGGTTGCCATGGTGACGCGTCCATGCAGCATGTGTCAAACATAAACACATTATTATTATTATTATTTTTAAAACACCCCGTCGCGCGTCTGCTAATTTGCCGATATTGCTTAATTCTTACATGCGCTGGACATGATCAGCAGTGGAAAGAGGAAGGTGCTGGAGCAATCTGTGTTATTCTAAAACCGTTTTAATAAACATGGTTAATATGACATATGGTATTAGTGTTATTTCTTCATTCAGAGCATGCCACCACATTACACAGAGCCATCGGTGTAAATGTATGACAGCTATAATTTCAATGAACATGGTTATGACATGGCGTTGTAGACACTACGTGTAAGTGTAGGTTCTCCCGTAGTAGTAAGGGCTGCGACGGAGAGCAGGTTTATACATGTATCAAGCACTGATCCATTTCCGGTTGCCGTAGCCGACTGCCGTATTAGCAGGCAACAGTGAAACACTATCTCTCTCTCTCTCTCTTCTAGCACAACAGCGCCACTTTTGCCCCTACTGGTACTCTAAACATTGTGACATAGTCACATAGGGACATTGCTGTTCCTTGGAGTGGTTGCACCACTCAAAAAGATGTGCAAGCCTCGTTCTAAATATGCCCATTAAAATGTGGGAACAACCACACCACCACCCTCACATTTACTGTGGAATATAATGGTGGTCCATGGCTGTCTGAAATGCCGAAGAAATAATTAGCCCTCCACCAAATCCCACCCCAAAAAGCGATTGTCCAATACCAATCCAAATAGTTTAGCAACGGTTGCTATGCAGGTCAAGCTTTTCTTCGCTGCTAACGTGCCTATTGGACAAGGATGGGTTGGGGGAGGGACTTAGTGAAGGGCTAATTCACCTTGATATGAAAAAGGCAGAAAACCACTGCCCCAGGTGCGTGCGTGCGTGCGTGCGTGCGTGCGTGCGTGCGTGCGTGTGCGCATGTTCATGCCAGTCCATTCTCTCACTATCAGTCAAATCACGTACAGTGACTTTCGTGGAACATGCACATTGGAGAATAGGGGCAGTATTATGCGTGTCTTAAGTACCAGGTCTTATTACTTAACTTAAGACCTGGAGGCGTGATCAATGCCATTTGGCCACTCAGAATAGCCAAATGGCATTGACCACGCCTCCAGGTCTTAAGTTAAGTAATAAGACCTGGTACTTAAGACATGCATAATACTGCCCTAGGTGTTGTACCGTGGCCAATGCCATTACTCGGGACTGCCTCCAGTTTCATGATAAGTGGCAGGGGCGACGCGTGTATTAAATCAAGTCTGCCGGAGTACAGAAAGGATTTCATCGACCTGATGTCCACCTCACCTGCCACGTTAATCTCGTGACCCAGACATTATGTGTAAGGGCCGATTCATACTCCTATTTTACAGCTGTTTCGGCGCTGTAGTGCCGAAATGATTTCGGCTCGTCAGAAATTTTCAGTAGCACCGAAGAGTCGACTTTAGGACGGTACCCGCCCCCCCGAACCTCAAATGACGTCACATTGTAGGCTCTACAGAGCCGAACCGACTTTTATTCGGCTCTAAAATAGGAGTATGAATCGCGCCTAAGTCTCATGACTTTAACCCATTCAGGGCGGTCACGGGAACCCCTTTTGATGTTTTATTAGCATCATGTTAAACTTTAGCTATTGAAAAATAGCAGATCTAAAAGCAAGTGCCGCGCTACAAGCTATTTTGTTTTAAATCGTGAAAATGTGGCGCAAATCATTGATTATATATTCTTTCAGAGGGAACGTTTGTAACCCAAATCTTTGCGATCTGGGTGGTCCCTGGAACTACATATTTTCAGATGAGGGTCGGCGGCCAAGTAAGGGATAATATCTGGCTAGGTGGTCATTGTCGGGAGATAATTGAATTATCCCGCTTATTACATGCGGCTACCTAACATAAATTAATACATTGACCCAAAACACAACAAAAAGAGTATTCCATAAGTTCACGCTGGCTGCGACTGGCCAGCTGCAGGGCTGCAGCACTGTCGGAAAAACAAGGAAGTGAGTTGATCAAATAGAATCCATTTTCGGGTCCTGCTTCGTCTATTTCTCGCTCAAATGTTTTCAAAAACATTTTTGAGAGCAATGTTTAGCTGTAAATGACATTGTGTGTCACTAGTGTGTGTGTGTTTACATGGCTGTCATGTTGGAAACAGCAGTAAATCAAGCGGGACGCAGCCTCGCAGCTGGTGGTGCTCAGAGGGTTCGATTAGGCAGAGGTATGTTATAGAGCGGAGCGGTCATTATGATGAGATAACTCACTGCTGAATTCAGCGATTGACCAATCAGAATCAAGCATTCAACCAAGCCATGCAATAAATAAAGATATTTCTGGGGGTCCTTGACATGGAAAAGGTTGAGAACGACAGACATTGAAACATAGGTTTTTCAAGAAAACTGATTTAGAAGCCGCATTCTTGTAGAATCATCCTGCAGGTCTAAATGGGTTCATTGCATATTGTGAATGCAGGTAGTATGTATTTTAGATTGGTACCAGCAGTTGACACCACCGGTAACAGGTCAGGTCGCCCCAATTCCATCTCGCCCCAGACTTTTTCCGCCGACCTCACGCCGACAGCTCGGTGCGGTTCTTGTATTCTTTATTTTGTTTTACTGAGAATAAGGTTAGAAATAAGTTTAGGGTTAGGCATAGTTTGACTGGGGTTAAGTTTAGGAATAGGGTTAGGTTTAGGCATCGTTTTACTGAGGTTGAGGTTAGGAATAAGGTCAGGTTTAACCGTTTAAGCATAATTTACTTAGATTACTTTAGGAATACCAGGCCGCGCTGTTCCGCCGGCTGTAGGCTACGCCCGGGGCGAGTTGGTAAAGGGGCGAGCAGTCTCGTATTCACACCACCCACCCCCCACAATTTGGCAATTTTGTCAGCAAATAATAACTAAAACGTCGGGGGAGGGACTGTATAGTGGAGAAGTGATCCCGTATAGTACTACAAAGACAAGTCATTTCATGCTCGGCGTTGTGCTCGGAGTGGAGATAGAGCAGGTGTTGTAGCAGTGGTCGATCACCTGCTGCTTCTGTTTCTCAACAAGTCATTACCTCTGGCTGCTTTATGCTGTTACCAACCTGCTCCCCAATGGAAACAATACAATACAAGGCAGCAAGGACATTCTGTCCTTTTAGACCACGTTTTTGGATTGAACTCTGTTGCTGTTTTACATTTCTGTCTAATACACTATTCAATTGATCAATGAATGAATGAATGAATGAATCAATCAATCAATCAATCAATCAATCAATCAATCAATCAATCAATCCCACTGTCCTGCACGACCTGCCATCTGGATCAGGACAACTACTGCACACAGGCACACACATGCGCACTCACACGCACGCACGCACGCACAGTATGACGCACGCACGCACGCACGCACGCACGCACGCACGCACGCACGCACGCACGCACGCACGCACGCACGCACGCACGCACGCACGCACGCACACACACACACACACACACACACACACACACACACACACACACACACACACACACACACACACACACACACACACACACACACACACAATATGACTCCACAGATTTGGGTGCAGACAGTGACAGATGTGTTCCTGGCTGGCTTGGCAACAATGTCAGAAAGTCATTTCAAACCCCAACAGGCTCCACTCACTCATCCTTCCTTTGTCCAAGTGGCTCAGCTTCAGTCAGCGACAAGCCCAGTTGGTGTAAGTCCCTGGGTGACGGCATCAACCCACCGGGTGCGTGGGGGGAGCACCGCGGGGGGGCGTACCGCGGGGGGCGTTTCCAGGGGATTTTGGGTCAAGGTGGAGGATAGCGTGAGTGGGGTGTTCAGGGGGGGGGGGGGGGGGGAGTCTTTTGACATGGACCATACCAGCGCATCCGTCGCTGTGCTGCCAGTTGGGACGCGGGGGGCACTGTTGGGTGCGTCCTCGCAGCATAATGTTGGAGACCCTGGGCAGTATTATGCGTGTCTTAAGTACCAGGTCTTATTACTTAACTTAAGACCTGGAGGCGTGGTCAATGCTGTTTGGCCACTCAGAATAGCCAAATGGCATTGATCACGCCTCCAGGTCTTAAGTTAAGTAATAAGACCTGGTACTTAAGACACGCATAATACTGCCCCCTGTCTTGAAGGAAGTCACGAACTCAACTTCCTCTAGACTGATCTGCAACGGAGGGGGCAGCGCCTCCGATGAGCATTAGTTTCGTTTTGGGCCAGCTGACCCGTTAGACCGAGTTTGTTGGCTTCCTCTTGGTACATTTCCAAGGCTTCCTTTAACACCCCGAACGCCCAGGGCGAGGTTCACCGTCCTTTCAATTAGTAACACCCAGCGACTAGGACGAAGTTTTATCAAAAAGACGGAGGTTATTGATATCAAAACCGATTGCATCGCTCCACAGCCTATAGGAGCGCCAGTTGCGCAACATTCGATGTTGCGTAACAGTGGGAGGTCATCGAAAATGTCCCCCCCCCCCCCCCCCCGCCCTGTTTTGCCGACAAGAACTCTTAGAAATCTTAAAACGTTAATAACTCTTGATCTAAATCATCCCGTCCAATTCTAAGAAAAGATCATGTCTTAGATCGGCTCTAGAGGGTTTTGGCTACATTTAGCTGCTACAGCCACATCCGGGATAACATCCGGTTCGTCGGTAAAAGTGCTTCCCGCTACTATAAATCGCCGGGCGCTATGATTTAAAGGATTAAATAACCCCGGGCAATTAGGGTTTAACTGATCTGAGGTGGAGCAGAATAGTGTGGTGTCATCTGCATATTACCAGATCTGTGACGGGGTAACTGCCTAGTAGTTTAACTCCTGGGATACGTGTACAGATCTCTTACTGAGGATATGGTGTTAGAAATAATAAGTTCATGGATTAGCCATAGTTTTAGTAGGGGTTAAGTTAAGAATATAGGGATAGATTTTGGCACCGCACAAAAAGAAAGGTGAAAATAACCGATCTATAAATGCTATATATTATTTTACAATTCCAGTCATTTCTAACGTCAGTTCCAGAGATCACCAGGCATCCAGATGAACCCTTACGGGGTCTGTGACACAGTGGTTTTCAACCAGTGGTCCGGGATCCACCAGTGGTCCTTGAGGGGGCTCCAGGTGGTCCCCAGCTAAATGATGGAGAATTGGTAACCAAATGGACCCTTATATACTGTAGATCTTTAACTCTTGAGAGTGTAAAATGCTCATTTTAACAAGTCTACACAATTAGAGAATGTAGAAAGAATTGTTATTTTGGTCAACGTTTGCCAAAAGCATGGAATTGTAGACATCTTATCCAACAACAACAACATGTTTGTTTTTGTCTTGGGTCTGGGAGGCAAAATCTCATCAAATGTTGGTCCGTGGCTCAAATGCCCCAAGAAATAATGGGCCTTGATGTGAAATAGATTGAAAACCACTCCTGTAACACTCTCTGAGAATGTACAGAAAAGCCCCGAATGGACCCATACATGTCTTAGTTCCATTTGTGAAACTTTGACAGGAAAAGACTCGCTCACCGTATAGAATATAGAAGTAAAACTCCTTAAACTGAGAATATTTCTTCTTTATTTTAACATGCTCAAAGTGCTCGTGCTCAAAGTGGGGTCCCAAGGATAAAATCATTTAAAAAAAACACGATGAAATGGCGGTCCGTATGCGGTGGCCTAATGCATGTCAAACCCGAGTGTCCTTGAAACTAAAACAAAAAGGTTGAGAATCGCTTGTTTAGCAGGATATCATAAACGAGACAGCACGCAGCCTTGCACGGGGCTCATGAGATGCACCCCGCCAGCCCAGCAAGCGAGCAGTGTTCGTGCCAAGCAGCTGGTGTGTGTGCGTGTGTGCGTGCGTGCGTGCGTGCGTGCGTGCGTGCGTAAGTTTAAAGTTTGTTGTGTATATTGTATGTATTATGTATCACTGTTTAAGTGATGCAGCCAGGCATCCGTGTGTGTGTGTGTGTGTGTGTGTGTGTGTGTGTGTGTGTGTGTGTGTGTGTGTGTGTGTGTGTGTGTGTGTGTGTGTGTGCGCGCGCAAGCGCGTGAGAGTGTGTGTGTATGTGTTAATTGACAGGTGTTAATCGTCTGGGAGGTATAAGCATGTCTCTGGGTGTTCTTGCAGTCGACTCCATTGCCTCACTTGTCGACAGCTCAAGGTTTAAATAGCTTGAGATTTAAGAAAGAAAGGGAAGGAAAGAAAGGAATATATATAGCCTAGCCTAAGGCATAGCGGCCATAGCCTATAGGCTATTATCGGTGTTAATAATAACTTTCCCCTTATTGGAGCAGACCTGCACCTCTGGCTGTCAACCCGTCAATCAAAGTGCACTGTAAATAACGCACGCACACACACCGCAAAAAAAAAAGTGAAAATAACCGATCTATACATGCTATATATATTTTACAATTCCAGTCATTTCTAACGTCAGTTCCAGAATTCACCAGGCATCCAGGTGAACCCTTACGGGGTCTGTGACACAGTGGTTTTCAACCAGTGGTCCGGGGTCCACCAGTGGTCCTTGAGGGGGCTCCAGGTGGTCCCCAGCTAAATGATGGAGAATTGGTAACCAAATGGACCCTTATATACTGTAGATCTTTAACTCTTGAGAGTGTAAAATGCTCATTTTATGCTCTCAAGAGTTACATTGTTAAACATGTGCAACTACTTATTTTACAACAAGTCTACACAATTAGAGAATGTAGAAAGAATTGTTATTTTGGTCAACGTTTGCCAAAAGCATGGAATTGTAGACATCTTATCCAACAACAACAACATGTTTGTTTTTGTCTTGGGTCTGGGAGGCAAAATCTCATCAAATGTTGGTCCGTGGCTCAAATGCCCCAAGAAATAATGGGCCTTGATGTGAAATAGATTGAAAACCACTCCTGTAACACTCTCTGAGAATGTACAGAAAAGCCCCGAATGGACCCATACATGTCTTAGTTCCATTTGTACAATCTCTACAGTGTAGACTGCACGGGGTCCCAAGGATAAAATAATTTAAAAAAAACACGATGAAATGGCGGTCCGTATGCGGTGGCCTAATGCATGTCAAACCCGAGTGTCCTTGAAACTAAAACAAAAAGGTTGAGAATCGCTTGTTTAGCAGGATATCATAAACGAGACAGCACGCAGCCTTGCACGGGGCTCATGAGATAAACCCCGCCAGCCCAGCAAGCGAGCAGTGTTCGTGCCAAGCAGCTGGTGTGTGTGCGTGTGTGCGTGCGTGCGCGTGCGTGCGTGCGTGCGTGCGTGCGTGCGTGCATGTGTAAGTTTAAAGTTTGTTGTGTATATTGTATGTATTATGTATCACTGTTTAAGCGCGAGAGAGTGTGTGTGTGTGTGTGTATGTGTTAATTCACAGGTGGCCAATCGTCTGGGAGGTATAAGCATGTCTCTGGGTGTTCTTGCAGTCGACTCCATTGCCTCACTTGTCGACAGCTCAAGGTTTAAATAGCTTGAGATTTAAGAAAGAAAGGGAAGGAAAGAAAGGAATATATATAGCCTAGCCTAAGGCATAGCGGCCATAGCCTATAGGCTATTATCGGTGTTAATAATAACTTTCCCCTTATTGGAGCAGACCTGCACCTCTGGCTGTCAACCCGTCAATCAAAGTGCACTGTAAATAACGCACGCACAAAAACACGTGCGCACGCAGTTACGGTATCAGTGCTTTTATTATCAGTTTAACACTGTGGCCCTATATATTTGATTTGTTGTTGTTGGACTATAACGAAAATAGCTGATCTCTATAAGCCCACAGCGCATCACATCGTGTCACATTAATTATGCCTGTCTGTTTGTTGTTTGCAAAGGTCTGGACAAGACGTGGATTGACAGACATTGGTGGGGTGGGGGGGGTGGGGTCCCTGGCACAAGAGCCGAGCTTTTCAGTAGATGTATATAACTCTGAAATGTTAACAACACCATCCTTCTCTCTCGATCCGGTTTCCTTCATTCATCCCTCTCTCCTGTCCCCCTCTTTGGATTTTGTTCCAGTTTTCTCCGCCCCCCCTCCTCCCTCCCTTGATCGGCTCTTTTGTGCGGTCATTTTCTAAAGGGTTGCCTGGCTGTATGCATTCTGTTCTCAGCCAAATCAATCAAGTCCTTATTGCCTCGTCGCAACTTGGCGGTGAGGAAGAGGTCAGGGCTGGCCGGCCCTCCCATCAGGCAGAACAGGCAGTTGCCTAGGGGCAGTGGTTCCCAAAGTGGGGTCCGGGGACCCCCAGGGGTCCTTGAGGGCGTTCCAGGGGGTCCCCAGCTAAATGATAGTTTGGAACTAAATGGACCCTTATGGGTCGATCTGTAACTCTGAGTGTGTACAAGCGGAACCAAATGGACCCCGATGGGTCCATTTGGTTCCATTTGTACACTCTCAGAGTTAAATTAACATTGATTTTACAATATAAATTGGGGGTCCCAGAGATAGAAATGCCATTAAATGGGAGTCCGTAGACTAATGCATGTCAAAATGGGGGTCCTTGAAATGAAACCGGTTGAGAATCACTGCTAGAGCCGTAATAAAAATCTTCTCTTATGGGGGGTCCCTGGCATACCTTTTCAAATGGGGGTCTGCGGGCTAATTAGTGTCAATTTGGGGGTCCTTGACATGAACACGTTTGGGAACCGCTGGCCTAGGGCACTGGCCAAGTACAGTGCTTTAGGACACAAGGGGGCCATGGGCATCACGAAAAATTGCCCGAGGATTTAAATAAGAGTCTATATCGGTCAATAAATCCATTGGCTGATGACCAAATCCCAAACCCCAAGTAAAACATTTATTGTAAACGGTGCAGGCGCTCGCATATGTGATTCTTTTTGATACAGAGACAGTCATGTCTGTTCAGGAGAGGAGAAAAACTGTTTTTTTAAAAATGAGTTAAAGGGGCATTCCACTCATTTTCAACATTTTACTATGTCATTAATATACCTTAGAGCTGTTGTGTGCATGGACATAACAAAAAAGTTATTCTGTGTTCTGCATTCTGTGTTTCCTAGAACTGGAGGTCTGAAAAAAATCATTAACATGGTGAATCACATCTTGATGATGTCATCAAGATGTCATCAAGATGTGGTTCGCCATGTTAATACCCTTAGACTCCCGTTGACGGAATTGACGGATTTAATCAATAAATCTAGACCTACCGTTGACGGAATTGACGGGCTGTCAATCGGGAGCCTAATCGGGACCTCAATGTAGCAAAATTTAGCATTTTTTGGCTAATTTGGCTAACGTCCGATGTAATGTTCCTAAAACCGGCCGAAATCCGCGCGTGCATGGTCGATCACGCACGCGCATGATTCCGCATGCATCGCTGCGTAAAATGCGATGTTTTGGGCTTGATTAGAGCTTAATTTGACTTAGTTATGAAAAAGACGATGATAGCTTAGCATTCCGGACATCTTTCATTGTGGCACACTAGCAAAGCTACTACCGGATATTTTGATCCTAACCGGATGTGGTCATCGTTCACTCGCTCCTTTTGGTCAGAATCGGCACAATGGTGACGTTACCGCCACCATCAGGTCTAATTGTCCCAATACTATAGTCTTGCCCCGTCAGAATGAGATATAGTGTGTAAATCGCGGATTTTTCTTTAGGCATTAAAATGATGATTTAAAAATATGAATATATGTCACAAAAGGGCTTTTTGGGGGAGTGGCAGCCCAAGGGTTAATGACATAGTCAAATGTTGAAAATGAGTGGAATTCCCCTTTAATAGCATAGGCAGACTCTTCACATAGGCTACTAGAGCATGTCTGAAATAGATATCAAAGCTGAAATGGACATGTAAATATGAAATAAATGCTTAAACATGTAGCTATGATGTTAGAGTCCACAGAAGTGAACCTTTCAAGCCTGTTTTCTCAACTCGCTGTTTCTCTGCAAGACATTACTCTATACAAGCCATATCTCCAAGACTGGTGGGTCCAACTGAACAACCACTATGTCAATTTGAAGCTATGATTCCCTGCTTTCACATGACATGAATAAACGAGAATTAAAGATGCAATGCCTCGGTCTAAAACGCTCACACAAATAAGCCCCTCGAGGGTTTCTTATCCTCACCGCACATGACAACTAGCTGTCAACGTTCCCGTGGAAAGAACTGCCATGCATAAATTACACATGTACAGTATGTACTCAAATAAATCAAATAAAAAAGCCGCACATCACAGACTTCCTTTTAAGCGCACGGGGTCTTCAAATTGAATATTCCCCTCTAAATTCCCCTCTAAATATATTAACGTCGACAGCCACACGCTTTTTATTCGAGGCATGAACATCAAGAGTGCGTCATACCGTGGATGTGGATTTGCATGTATGTACTCAAATAAATCAAATAAAAAAGCCGCACATCACAGACTTCCTTTTAAGCGTACGGGGTCTTCAAATTGAATATTCCCCTCTAAATTCCCCTCTAAATATATTAACGTCGACAGCCACCCGCTTTTTATTTGAGGCATGAACGTCAAGAGTGCGTCATACCGTGGATTAGCATGTTCTATAAGGAGGAGATCATGCAGTGTTCCCTTTCCCCCCCCCCCCCCCGTGCGTGCGTGCGTGCGTGCGTGCGTGCGTGCGTGCAAGCGTGCGTGCGTGTGTGCGTGCGTGCGTAAAGACAGGGACTTGATCCCAGGGGGGACTAAGTGTGATTACAGTAAGCGAGTGTGTGTGTAAACCGACTACGCCAGTTATAATTGACAGATGAAATAACATATAAATGTCATGTTATTTATTTTTCCCCCCTTTCTTTAAAGACCTGGTGCATTTATTTTGACGTTCGAGTCTGAAACATTAGGGTGTACAGTACACGTTTTTGAACCAATCAGAGTGTCGCATCCCTTCGGGCGATGAGACGGTAGCTCTGCTACACGCGCGACGCATGGGGAGTTTGATTATTTACAAGTCAGACAGTCGCCAAGCTCTATACCAGTTTGCTGCTACGTGGCTTATTTCTAACCTATAATATTTTCAGATACATATTTTAGCTCATTGATTAAGTCTAAAACGAGTATTACGCTGTCTGGATGTCATCTTGAACGAGATAAAAAACGGAGTAGTTCTGTCATCAACAACAGCTGTGTTTGGATGAACGTGCACGCACCTATGGGAATCAAACAGGTGCTTCATTTTTTCATATCCATGCAGGACTCGACACGTCATCACGCATCACGTTTTCGTTCAAAGGAAGTCATTCAAATTGCCTTTTTATGGACTTTTGATATAAAAAAATACATTGTTTTGGCATCCATTGTTAGGTATGCCCACCATGCATGCATATGGTCTAAAAGTGTGCAAAATGTCATTTCACTAGGTCTTTAAACCCTTTAACCCATTCAGGCCTGACGTCGAAATTAAAAAAAAAAATGTTTTCTAAATCATGACAATTTTCGGAAAGATTTGAGGCACATTTTAACGATTTTTCAAAAATAGCAGATCTACAAGTTCATAGCGCGCCACTCGGTGGCGCGCTATGAGTTGTAGATCTGCTATTTTTCAATAGCTAAATTATAACAATGTTTAAAACACCAAAACGGGTTCCCGCCCCAAAATGGGTTAATGGTTAATGTGGTTAAACGCTAACGTGACATGGATGTGTTCCAGGTCTCAATGGATTAAAGAAGAAATACAGGGCAGCCGAACGCCTGCCGTTTAAAGTGGTCAGATGGAATCTTCAATCGATTCAAATGGGCCTCGGAGAAAAAAAAGAGTTGGGAACCGCTGCAGACTGCGATCATTATTCTAACAATGAACAATTGAAATAAGTGGCATATAATGTGGCCATTCCTTTCCGTCCCTTCGACGACAAGGTGAGCAGTCATTGTGGTGTTTCTGCCGTGAAAGTGCAGTGAAGAGTGTTAGGTAAGGGAGGCTCAAGGCCTCCTCAGGAAAAAAGTACATTTACTTAAAACGACAACTTTAGTTTTTTTCAACCAAGGTTGAAAAAAAATAGCCGATCTACAAGCTCACAACGCGTCGCGCTGCGACGCGTTGTGAGCTTGTAGATCGGCTATTCTCAGCAAGTGTAAAGAACAGTCATTACGATGAAATGAAATGATTACTATATTTACCCAGGGTATCTGGGCTAAGCTCAAGAACTTGTTTCCAGCCAGGCCCTGCTCATAGAACACATTTCATCGTAGTGGTTCAATGCCTTGTTCAAGGGCACTTCAGCGGTGGTAATTTTAACGTGTCGGACCGCTGATTCGAACTGGCGACCTTCCGGTATCAAGACCGCTCAGCAATCCGTTCGGCCACCGCTGCCACTAATGGCATCAAGGCCCGCCAAAATACATTTTAGTTACACTAAATCAACTGTAGATTTAGTCGACTGAAATCGTATGATATGTAGTCGACTAAAACTATAGACTAACACTAAAACATTCCAGGTGAGTAAAATATGACTAAAACTCAATTAAGTTTTATTCCAAAGACTGACTAAAACTAAAATGAAAATGTGCTGCCAAAAACAACACTGGTCTGAACGCAACCATTACTTTTCACCACTGAAGAAAGTAGTGCGTGCGTGCACATCCTACTATAAATGTACCATGTCTCTGTCTGCGTGTGTGCGTGCGTGTGTGTGTGCGGTTGTATTGCACGTAACTCGAGAACCGTTTGCCTCACCGACTTCAAATTCGACACACGCGTTCCAAACCACCACAGGGAGTGCAGTGCCTGGTATCGAGTCAGTCGGACTCACGGTTCTCCAGAACCATCACAAAAGGCTCTGGCCAGGCTCTGCCAGTGGGCCTAATGAGCCTAAGTCCCCTCACCTGTGCAATTTCCAGCCTCTGCCTCAGCCAATTGATTGCCATGGCAACCCCACACCTGCCAATTGATTACTTAACCACTCCACTTTTTGACTTTTCACAGTGAGTTTGCACTCTTCAAGCACCGGCAGACAGAGAGATACAGACATCTCCATATACAGTATGGGCACAAAAGGGACACAGACAGATAGTTAAAACGGGTGCAATGACAAGTTGACAACGGGTATTATTAGGTTCCCAAGTTGCATCGTTCTCAAGTAGGCCGGAGGCCGACGGGCACGTACAGGTCTAGTATCAGAAAAGAAGAGTAGAGTTAGAGTATGTCCCGACATCGCCCAGTGTGCGGACGCTATACTTTTCTTTTTGATAGGTTTCATCATCCATCCATGACTCTCTGGTAAGACTGAATTAAATTAAATACGCGAGTGTGAGAAAAATAAAAACTAACCAGGTGCTCGACGGAGATATAAACAGGTGATGATGATAAAAACACGGATCAACGCGGATCAAACGGGATCAAGGCATAACGAAAAAAGAGACAATCCGGGCACTCAAAGTTAAAAGAGGAGGAAAGCCTTTATTACATTTCAGGCGGGAACCCCTTTTGGTGTTTTAAGCATTCTGTTCTACTTTAGCTGTTAAGAAATTGCAGATCTACAAGCTCATACTGTAGGCTTGTAGGTCTGCTATTTATTTATTTTTATCGCGAAAATGTGGCGCAAATATATTCTTTCAGAGCGAATGTTTTTACTCAAATTGTTGCTTCTGGGGGCGTTCCTGGAATAACACACTTTCAGATAGGGGGTCGGCGGCCAATTACATATGAAAATGTTTGAGAAAAACTGACATAGAAACGTGGATTTTTCAGAAAACTGTCAGGATTTAGAAGACATTTTGCAGAATCTTTTCTAAGGTCTAAATGGGTTAAAAGGCCACTTTCAGGGCAAGAGCGCACTTTATTTATGATATATTTGCTGTCGGGTTGAAACCACCTAACTCCAAAATGTTCATTTTTCAGGAAATTATTATTATTATTATTATTATTATTATTTTTTATTATTATTATTATTATTATTATTATTACTATTATTATTATTATTATTATTATTATTATTATTTATTTTTTCAAGAAATGAAGAAAACCATATATTTAAAAAAACAAACCAATACTGCCTCATTAAAGTTGGTGGTGTTGTGACTTTATATAATTGTCATTTACTTCCAAGAGAGGGGGAGAGGTGGTGGAGTTAGCTGCTTTAGCAGACAGTTTGAGGCTCCAATGGAGTTAAGAGGTTTTGTCCGAAGCCCTTTTTTACTACTTTTCATTGGTTCAATTATATTTCCGAAACAACACACAAAGGGTGTAAACTTTACACCCTTTGTGTAAAAAACTATTGAACACCCTTTACACTGTAAAGGGTGTTCAATAGTTAGGTGTTTTTCTTTCTCCTCCCGACGGCAACGATATGATCGGTTTCATATTTACTTTTGTGCTACAGTATGTGCTTTGTGTGTCGATCTGTGTAAGCGGGTGGGATTGTGGAGCAGAGGGGAAGCGTGGGAAGGGGTTTATGTAGAATGAATGTGCCCCCTGAAGTAAACACTTGTAGAGTGTCATCTGCGCTGATGTGAGGCCCAGTGGCCATGAGGCGAGGCGTGTATAATACGTATCTGCAGGCATTGAATGGACACTCTAACCACAAGGCCACTTTGCCCTGATGATCGACCGTATAGGTCGAAAAATGTCTGTTGAATAAAATCGGACCTTTGTAACTTTTAAGTGTTCCCGAATCTCCGCTTTGTTCCACAAGGCCACTTGGCTTGTGTAATCGATGACTAAATGTTGGTGTGCAACTGTGCATTATTCACGTTTGTAAGGCCACAATGTGCGTCTATATAGTATGTATAGGTCTTTGTTAGGTCTTTGTTAGGACTCAGCTAGGGGTCGTGCCCTGGCCTCCCAGTCTCATATTAACCACAAGGCCACACTGGGATGATGTCGTCAACAAATGATGACTATAATAGGTGTCGTGTGCATTATAGCAGTGGTCCTCGACGTTTTTCAGCCCAAGGACCCCTTAGCTGAGAGAGAGAGAGTGTACATTTGTGTTGCAGATGACACCTGTTTGTGTTCTCTCCTCCTCGTCACCAGAACCCATAACCGTCCTAGGTGGGGTTGGTGAAAGGGCCTTGAAAGTGTCTGTGTGGAGTTTGCATGTTGTTACATACTCGATGATTGTATATTTATATGTATTATATATGATACCGTGACTATATTTCTATATATTGTATATTATACAGGGAGTATTTATATATATATATATATTATATGTTATACGGTGATTATATTTATACATATATATATTATAGTATACAGTGATTATGATAGTATGGAGTTGTCGGTCATGCTGTTGCATAGTAGTTAGTTAGTTAGTTAGTTTCATTTATTTGTCCACGTATGGAAATTTGTCTTCGGTCTCAACAGTAAAAAACAAACAGTTACAACAACAGCAACAACACGTAACACAATTATTTTCTCATGGCAAAACAAAAAGTGCAGGACAACAGTGGCAAATACATTTGAAAAAACAAACAAATCTAGCGAGACATGGTATCATTTAGTGCCTTAATGGTATTTGGTATGAAGGAATTTTTAAAAAATGTTACGGTTAGCTCTTGGCACTTTGTACCGTCTACCAGAGGGAAGTAGCTCGAACTCCCTGCAGAGTGGATGAGAGCAGCTTTTCTACGAAGTACCTCCTTGTAGATACAGCCTATTTGTTGCTGTCTCTTCCCAATGATTTTTGATGCTAGGTTTACTATTCGCTGCAGCTTGCCTCTTCCTTTTACATTTAGATTTCCATACCACATAGCCATGTTAAAAGTCAAAATTCCCTCTATCAGGTTTTTATAGACCGTCTCCATAATATGCTTACTCACTCCAAATGAGTTGAGCTTGCGTAGTAGATGGAGGCGTTGGTTACAAGTTTTAAAAATCTGGTCAGTATTTTCACTGAAATTGAGTTTGCTGTCAATATATGTGCCTAAGTATTTAAAAGTGTCTACTATCTCCACTATTTGTCCACCAATTGTAATGGAATGCACAGGTTCCTTTTCATGAATGACAAGTTCTTTTGTTTTTGTCACATTGATCCCTAAGGAGCTTTTCTCGCACCAGTTCTGAAGAGATGAGTCGACACATGTACTCTGTATGCTTCCTCCCCCGCTGTGTCCCCCTTCTTCAGTAAGGCAACCAGGGCCATGTCATCCGCATATTTGAACAAATGAAACATATCCTGGTCTAACTGGAATTCATTTGTATATAAGGAGAAAAGTAAGGGGGATAAGATAGTCCCCTGTGGAGCACCGGTGTTAAGCACAGTGATGTCGGACAGAGTATCATTAACACGGACCTGTTGAGGACGGTCAGAGAGGAAGTCTCTGACAAGATGGATAATACCTCCATTTACCCCTATGTCAATGAGTCTCTGCAGAAGGGTGTGTATCTGCATGCTGTTGAAAGCAGAGGTAAAATCAATAAAAAGGACCCTGGCAAAGTGGGAGGGGACTTGGAGATGCTTTGACAGGGTGTTAAACAGGCTGATAGTTGCATCATCAGTTCCTCTCTGACTTTTATAAGCAAATTGGAGATGATCTAAGCTGTTAGAAACCATCGCTGTGATTTGTCTGCTTATAACTCTTTCAAAACATTTTCCCAAAATGGAAGTAAGAGCAATGGGCCTGAAGTCTTTTAGTTCAGTGGCTCCAGGCTTCTTGGGGAGAGGCACAATACAAGATATTTTCCATAAATTGGGCATTGTTAGAGAGTCAAGCAAATACTGGAATAGCATCAACACAATACCTTTAAGTTCATGAACATTTTCTTTCAACACTCTACCTCTAAGGCCATCAGGCCCAGGGGCCGAGTTGGGCTTAATACAGGAAAGGCTAGCTACAATTTCATTTTCACTGAGTGTGATAGGGACATACTCCGGAATGGACATACACACACTATCACGCTCAGCACTGAAGTCATTCTTATCAAAACGGCTGAAAAAGATATTTAGATCGTTAGCAAAAGATGGAGAGGGGTGCGACAGGGGGGTACGCTTTTGCTTAGTTTCCCTGCCCATCATCACATTTAAACCTTCCCATGCTTTCTTGGCATTCCCTGCAAAGTATTGGTACTCAACTTTATCTTTGTAATCTATTTTTGCTTGTTTCAGTTTAGATCTTAATTCACATCTTTTTTCTCGAACTAACTCAACATTACCATTTTTAAAAGCATGTTTCTTCTCACGAATGCAACCCTTCAGATCACTAGACATCCAAAAGTTGTTATTAGGGAATATTTTGACAGATTTAGTTCGCATGATTTTACTTTCATTAAACAACAGATAGGATGTAAACGTGTCAATCAGTTCGTGAGGGGTGTCACATGAGTTAAGAAATAGCCAGTCAGTCGTTTCCAACTCGCATCTCATGGAGGAGTCAAGGTATGGAGTGCTGATTGCAGTTCTCAGTCACAGGTCTGGCTGGTGCTCGGAGGCGGAGACCTACCTTCCACCTGCCCACCTCGTCAACGGGAGCCTATCATCATCAGAAGGCCAGCCTGTGGAAGGCTACTTAAGCGCAGCTGTGATGCCAGCTCGTGGGCATTGTGACTCAGTCTGTCATACTGAGAGCATACTGTCCAGGGGAGCTGTGAAGCGACACCTTTGTAAAAAGTCCACACTAGGGTCTCCATATACCTGTGTGGAGGTTCCTGAATGTTTATATATCTCTTGCCTGTCTCGCTGTGGTGATGTTACAAGTAATTATACGCACATTGATTTAAGTGGTAAGGTATAATTTACAGGAGTATGGGAGCTTGCTTTTTGTAACTGTCATTATTTTGTTAGGCATTAGGTAGAGTAGAGAGTTTATATAGGTTGATCATTTGTAACCATTATTTTCCTTTTGTTGGTTAGGATTAGATAGAAGGTTATTTTGCATCTAGGATAGGTATAGTCTTTTTTGTTTGTTTCCCTGGGTTGCCCCATACAGCCTTTTGTTCTCATTATATAATTGAAATAACACTTAAAACTTGTAAACTCGACGTGGCTCGAGTAGAGGGCTCAGCCCCTATATTTAAGTTGGTTGGAAACCCAGAAATTATCGTTATTAGTCTGTACAGGTTGTCTAGATAGAAGGTTATAGCTATATATATCCCCATATTGTCTATTGAATATATACCTTATTGAAGCACTGTGAATAAACGACAGTTCACTTGCCAGCCTTGTTGCATCCTTTAATTACCCCTAGACATATAAGGGAATGTAACATAACTGTCACAACCCATAACCGTCCTAGGTGGGGTTGGTGAAAGGGCCTTGAAAGTGTCTGTGTGGAGTTTGCATGTTCTCCCCGTGTCCCTTAGGGTAGGGGTTCTCAACCCGTGGGTCGCGACCGCTCGGGGGGTCGCCAAATTATTTAAGGGGGTCCCCAAATTATATAAAAAAAAAATTTTAAATTATAACAATGCTTAAAACACCAAAAGGGGTTCCCGCCCAAAATGGTTTAAGGTTATTGTAGCAGTCAATTTATATTGGGGGTCGGGAGGGGGCGGGGCGGGGGTCCCGAGACGTTGCCAAAGCATTTTCGGGGGTCCCCGGCCAAAAACGTTGAGAACCCCTGCCCTAGGGTAGGTATACCCTCACAAAAAAAATGCAGTAAACACCCGCCTTCTAATGAGAGCACAAAATCTCTCTTGGAAGAGCCACTCATCGACTAATCTAATATACGGCAACCTTCCCCGTGTTTCTTCACTAGTCCCATCCAGAATAACACAGTTTGCCGGCCACTGCAACACAATTTGATACAATATATAGTGGGGGTCCCTAAAGCCGCTTCATCTCTCTCTCTCTCTCTCTCTCTCTCTCTCTCTCTCTCTCTCTCTCTCTCTCTCTCTCTCTCTCTCTCTCTCTCTCTCTCTCTCTCTCTCTCTCTCTCAGCTAAAGGGTCTCAAACACCAACCTCCTCAAACCCATAAAGACTAACCTACACACCATGGCCCTCATTTATCAATTGAGTGTAAAATCTGCCCCAAATTCGAGTGTAGGTTTCGTAGTACACCCACGTCGGGTCGGCATTTACAAAGTGATCGCAGACAGCTGATCCTTCCTTAATTTCGTTCGGACGTTTATAAATGTGACGGCTGAAATCTATCTGGCACGCCCTATGAAATCAAGCCTCGCCCTCGTTTTTGCGACATGAACAACTGCAGTACGACCTTGGAAACCATAGTTACATGACGAAAAAAGTCACCCCCTCTCATACACACACAGACGCACGCACGCACACGCAACTTGCAAGTCCAACTGGTTTGTTGTAGCCTATCTTAAATAAATAAAGAACGAACACCTGTATGAATTAAATAAAGCTGTAGCTGTAGTACCCTGTCTGTTTCTCCTCTCGCCTCGCTTGCCTTGCTGCCCACACACACGCACACACACACATACGGGCCGTGGCCCAGTCAGTTTAGAGCTGGCCCAACTTTGAGCCTTAATTGTGCATGCAAATTTCTGGTTATTAAACCACAGCATGCAAGCCGCCTTTGTTTTAAAATGGTTCCCCAAACCGTTCACAGTTCACACTTCACTATCGGCCGGGGATGCGCCCCCCCCCCCCCCCCCCCCCCCCCCCATGCTAATTTGCCCAGTCAATCATTTGATCCGTGCTACGCGCCTGCCGTGTGTTGTTAGTTGTTGTAGCCTATATTAAATTATTAAAGTATTTATTCATTTAATATAGCCTACAACAATATATTAGTGAACGAAAATCTGAACCTGCATGTGAACAATGAATTAAATAACAAATAGGCGCACACACACGCTGCTGTTTTCCTCCTCTCCTGTCCTGTCTGTCTCTATCACTGTGGTCCGTTCATGACACCGCGACCATGCACGTTTATGACAATCTATTTAGATTACCTCGCTAGTCGCAGTAGTCGGTGCAGTGGCTGGGCTGTCAACTGACAATTATATAAATGTGCAGCCTAAACCAGCCTCATGTGGCACACTGGCACTGGTGGGCTGGCAGCCTGGCTGGGTGGTTTAGCCTATACCTAACTCCGATGCGGTCAGCGGTCCCCAATTTTGCGCTGGCACGGGACATTTGGCATTCGAGCGACACGTCGGGTTTATCCTTAAAACGACGAGATGTAACTCGAGAAAGACATGGCTGTAGATTGCACTATACTATAGCCTACCCGTTGGTTGGTAGACTTGACTATAGCAGCATGCACTCTCGATCCAGTTAACTATTCCAGGAGGGGGGGGGGGGGGGCACCGGCATGCGCTCATGCAAAACACTGTTTAAATGGCTTAAGCATCAAAACTTGCAACATTGTTTTAATTGCGCGATTTTAACTGCTTGTAAAGTTGGTAATCTCCTACCAATTTCATATGACACAGACACATCGTTGATGTAGGCCTATTCCTTTTTTCCTTTTCTTTTTCTTTTTTTTACATGTAGCACATATAGGCCTACATACATACTACATACATATACTTTTATATTAACATTTTAGGAGTGAATACATATATTTAGATGCCTGTGACAGCCTCTCAGCTGGTCAAACAATGCTGCTCCGCTGTTCTACGACAGAAAAACAGGTGAGGACAAAGCGTACGACAGCTCCCGACCAGACGTGGTTTTTGTCTTGGCTCAAGTTCAAAATCAAACGTTGGCGCAAATCGTAAATGCCGAAAATTGCGGTAATTTCGGCGTACACCCATATTTTGGCGTACGCACGGTTGATAAATGAGGGCCCATGGGTGACCGGGCCTTCTGCTCTGTCGCCCCCGAACTGTGGAACGCTCTCCCCGCCCACCTGAGAGCCCCACAGTCGGTCGACACTTTTAAGAGAGGACTAAAAACTTTCCTTCTTACCAAAGCATTCTTATAGCCCTACACCCAGGCTGCCTTACACCCAGGCTGCCCTACACCCAGACTGCCCTACACCCAGGCTGCCTTACACCCAGACTGCCTTACACACAGGCTGCCCTACACCCAGGCTGCCCTACACCCAGACTGCCCTACACCCAGACTGCCCTACACCCAGGCTGCCTTACACCCAGGCTGCCTTACACCCAGGCTGCCCTACACCCAGACTGCCCTACACCCAGACTGCCCTACACCCAGGCTGCCTTACACCCAGGCTGCCCTACACCCAGACTGCCCTACACCCAGACTGCCCTACACCCAGACTGCCTTACACCCAGACTGCCTTACACACAGGCTGCCCTACACCCAGGCTGCCCTACACCCAGACTGCCCTACACCCAGGCTGCCTTACACCCAGGCTGCCCTATACCCAGGCTGCCTTACACCCAGGCTGCCCTACACCCAGGCTGCCCTATACCCAGGCTGCCCTACACCCAGACTGCCCTACACCCAGGCTGCCCTACAACCAGGCTGCCCTACACCCAGACTGCCCTACTCCCAGACTGCCCTACACCCAGGCTGCCTTACACCCAGGCTGCCCTACACCCAGGCTGCCTTACACCCAGGCTGCCCTACACCCAGGCTGCCCTACACCCAGGCTGCCCTACACCCACTCTATTCGCCGAAAATAGCCGTTCTGCAACCGCATAATTAACTTGCTTTAGGATGATTTAATTGTATTAATTCATTTGAGTTGACGAGCCTCTGCTTCCATAGCAACCTCGACAGTCCAGTAATAGCAGATTAGCATTCAACACAGCAAAAACACGACAGGTTGAATGGCATATAATGGAGCCACTTTAATTTGTCGAAAGACGTGTCTTCCTTTTGAAGCGAATCTCAAATTATTCTAACGTCACTCCTTTCGACGTTTTGTTGCAGTGTATTCTTGGGAATTGCTGTCATCCCCATGACATCATGGTATTGTTTGTATTGTCTCGATGTTTCTGCTTCTGTCTTTGTAGTGCCGGCTCCCATGGCTATGACTACCTGGGGCAGTATTTCCCTGTTGGAACGCCATCCAGTGTTTTAGCCAGCTGCTTATCTCCATCTGTATACAAATATACAGTACCTCTGGAAAATAAAATGTTAATTCTCTCTCATGGGATTTCCCAACTCGAAGACAGGATAATTTTGTAATTGACTTCTCTCTCTCGCTCTCTCTCTCTCTCGACTAAAATGTTACGGAAGGACTGGTGAAGGAAAGATACAGTAGAACTAAGACAAGTCAGGTTATGTTTGGTTGCGCTCGGGACGGGTGTCGCGCTCTGAAGATAGCAGATCTATAAGCTCACAGTGCGGCACGACGCAGCGCATTGTGAAGTGTAAAATCAGGCATTGCGATTTGCGACGCCATCACAGCCCACCGAAATATAACATTTTGACGACAAAAACCGTAGTCTAGTTTTAGTCGACTAAAACTAGACTGCAACTTTCAGATGACCAAAATATGACTAAAACTAAATTATTATTATTTTATTCAAAAGACTAAAAACGAAATCTAAATGTGATGTCAAAATCCACACAGGTTCTACAACATCAAATCGTCGTCTCGTCTTGCCTGTGTTACAGACTCGGAAAATGGGACATAATGCATATTATACCACAGGTCGTTTCGAGGAAGCAATCTGATTGGTTAAAACAGCCTTCTAGCCGTGGGTTAAACCAGCACCATTCACCACCTAATCAAAACAAAGAATTCAGCTGCTCTGTTCTCCCAGAGCGCTAGCAAACTCGGTGGCTAGGCTAGCTAGTTTCTTGGGACATTTGTGGTCGTAGTGACTACATCTGTCATTAAAAAAAGATATTCTTTCAGCGATTTTCTTAGTTTTAAGGGTAACTGTTGTATAATTGCAATATTACACTCGAGGGTGTGGGTTAACGTGATTATTGCCACTTCAGTGATGCTTGCGGAACTCGACTTCGTCTCGTTCCTCACCGCATCCCTGTCGTGGCAATAATCACGTTAACCCACACCCTCTCGTGTAATATTGCTTAAATGAATACTGTTAAAAGTTGATTTTGATGCCACAGTTGTTTTTTTTACCTGTATTTTGACAGTGGTGTATACTGATACATTTAGTTAACACTTTAATTGCCCGGAACTATTTAATTCATTACATTCATGCGCCCAGTCGATTTATAAACACGGACGCCTTTTCCGGACGGACCGGCCGGAAGTTCATGATGTTGTGTAGCAGCTAACAATAGCCACAGCACTATAGAGTCGATCAACAACAACGGGAGACAAGAATAAATCTATCGAGACTAGCGACTGGACCGCGGAGCAGGATCTTTTTTCAGAAAAAGACGGGATGATTTAGATCGCGATTTATGAACGTTTTAAGATTTTCGTTTTCATCAGCTAAACAGGGGGGGGAGTTTTTCGATGACGCCTCACTCTTGCGCGCCCAGCAGGCGCGCCTGGGCTATACAGCCATGTGATCTGTTCTCGTATCAATAAACTTCGTCTTTTGGACAATACTTCGTCCTGAGCGTCAGGTGTTATTAATAGAAAGGACAAAGAACTTCGTCCTGGGCGATGGGAGTGTTAACTCATTTTGGGCGGGAACACTTGTTGGTGTTTCATAAGCATTATGTTATGCTTTAGCTATTTAAAAATAGCAGATCTACAAGCTCATAGCGCGGCACCGATTGCCGCACTACGAGCTTGTAGGTCTGCTATTTTAGAAAAAATCGTGAAAATGTGGCCCAAATGTTTGAATATATATTCTTTCAGAGCGAACGTTTTTAACTCAAATCTTTGCTTCTGGGTCCCTCCTGGGGTCCTTCACAAGAAAATGTTTGAGAACCACTGACATAGAATCATGTTTTTTCAGAAAGCTGTCAAGATTTAGAAGGCATTTGTAGAATCGTTCTCAGGTCAAAATGGGTTAAAGGGGCATTCCACTCATTTTCAACATTTTACTATGTCATTAATATACCTTAGAGCTGTTGTGTGGAAATAGTGGAAAAAGTCCCCCCATGCTGTGTTTCCTAGAACTGTAATTATGAGGAAAATCATTAACATGGTGAAACACATCTTGATGACATCATCAAGATGTGTTTCACCATGTTAATGATTTTTTTCAGACCTCTAGTTCTAGGAAACACAGAATGGGGGGACTTTTTACTATTTCCACACAACAGCTCTAAGGTATATTAATGACATAGTAAAATGTTGAAAATGAGTGGAATGCCCCTTTAAGTAAAACATCTGAGTGCTTTTCTCCCCACTGCTAACAGTGCTAGTCACACATACAGATACATTGGCACTGAGGATGAGTAACTGTGTACAGCACACATTCCACTAACAATAAGTCAATGACAGCATCATTATCTTCTCAAACCTCATTATCATCACAACCATATAATCATAATTCTCTGACAGACTCTGACAGTTTCCCTGTCAGAGTCAGTATTGCCTTGTAGCTCATTTGGCCCCCGATAGCACATCCATAACCGTAACTCCGTCCACTGAGTGTGTGTGTGTGTGTGTGTGTGTGTGTGTGTGTGTGTGTGTGTGTGTGTGTGTGTGTGTGTGTGTGTGTGTGTGTGTGTGTGTGTGTGTGTGTGTGTGTGTGTGTGTGTGTGTGTGACGTGTGTGTGTGCGTGCGTGCATGCGTGCGTGGTTAACGTCTTCTTGAAGCTTTGTCCATCTACATCAGGGATGTCAAACTGGTGATCCGCGGGCAATTTGCGACATGATTTAAAAAAGGTGAATTAACACTATAGTGTGGTACGAGGCGTAAAAAAAACAGCTCCCGTAGGATTTTTGTGCTAACATTGATTTTTTTTGCAGATTCCACACTATGAGAAAATGATGGGGTTCAAATTTTCCGGACCCCCACCCCGTTTCTGGGGGGTCATCTATTTGGGACCTCCCAGAACAGTATGCTAGCCAGTTAATGTCCGCTTTTCATAATATTAGAATTGTTTTGTATGTTTTAAAACATTCTGAGTTGATTTCTTAAACTTTTAAAGTGTCCATAATAATCTTTATTGACTTTTTGGTAGGGGTGTTTCCTCACCTGGGTCCCCCCGGACTGACCCCTGTGCCTATAAGTTCTCATTACATTCCCCGCTCTGTTCCTGTTCCAGAATAACGTCAAATTAGATACAAATTTAAGAATAAAAGTAGCTCTGATAAGACAAATGAGTAGTAGCTAATACCAGGAGTCTTCCACAGGGGGCCCATGACCCCTAGGGTGTCCTCAGAGTTACCACAGGGGCCCACCAAATCTTTGTTTTCATTTTGTTTTTGTTACACATTAAACCTCTTGAACCATAGCATTCCTATTCTGAGGAGAACTTTAGAGATTGCATTGAGCTAAAGAGAAAATGCTCTCAAGCAACGTACATTTATTGTGTTGTACTGTGGAGGCAATCCGTTCCAAGAGAAGACGCCATCGAAGATTCTGGTTTCATCAGCAATTGTGTCAGATGGGGCAAAAAATTACATTCTTCAGTTTGCAGATAAGGGCCAGAAGCGCTTTGAGGAGTTTGTTTCTGAACGATTGATCTCTACATCAAGTCTCTCAGTGTGGGACAAAAGGACGAAACTCAAGTTGAAGACCTTTTCGAATTGGATGGAAAAAACGAAAATACGTATTGGAGACAACGTCATCAAGTTGCGTGAGGAACGTGAATTGCTGGGACGATTTTTAATCATCCAAGGCAGCCGACCAAGTTTAGTTCCCAAACTTGAGGAGACAATTGGTGAATAGGAGATGTAACTAGTTCCCCGTTCTCTGTGTGCTGTTGATGGCACCCTGTACATTCTCACAGACAAAGCCAGTCTTATACTGCATGCAGTAGATTAGAACAGGGGTTCTCAACCCGTGGGTCGCGACCCCTCGGGGGGTCGCCAAATTATTTTAGGGGGTCCCCAAATTATATTAAAAAAAAAAAAAAAAAAGGTTTTTTTTTCACGGTTTTTCAAAAATAGCAGACCTACAAGCTCGTTGTAGATCTGCTATTTTTCAATAGCTAAATTATAACATAATGCTTAAAACACCAAAAGGGGTTCCCGCCCAAAATGGGTTAAGGTTATTGTAGCAGTCAATTTATATTGGGGGTCGGGAGGGGGCGGGGCGGGGGTCCCGAGATATTGCCAAAGCATTTCCGGGGGTCCCCGGCCAAAAACGTTGAGAACCCCTGGATTAGAAGATGCCAAGGCAGAGCCTCTTGAAGTTGTCCCATAGCCTGATCTGATGCAGGAAGATCTTCCAGGTATCTCACAGCCTGTCAAAGTTCTGATAGTTGACACCATGGGTGTTCTTCAGAGTATGAAGAAGACGTACACCAACCATGCTGAAGCTGGCAGATCTTCAGGATGCATTCAACAAACGCAGAAAAATGATGATGGCTGGCTATGATGTGGGACGCATTGTCTTTGATCGGTATATGGATCAGTCATTAAAGAATAAGACTCGACAGAAGAGAGCAACTTCATCTGCATAATATGAAATCCATCCAGAGATGAAGCTCAACATGTCCATCAAGGACAGTAAAACCAAATAAATAAACTGGAGTTTAGCGTTAACCACTTCACTAATCAATGACATGATGTATTTGTTTTTGCCCTGAAGTAGGGCAATTGAAAGGCAGAGAGTTGACAAAAGTTAGATTTTTTCCTTGAAAATAATGAAAGGCAGACCAAATTATGATGTCTGTTTTGCATAGCTCAACTCACTCAAGGACCCATAAATTAATATGTATTTAACTGTGGACCCCCATCTGAAAAATATTTTGTGCTATTAGTGTCACCGGTGCCCTGCTGTAGAGAACCGAGTTGATGGATGATGGAAATTGGAGATTCATGCCCCACCCGGCTATGCAATACCCGTTGTACCCGTGTCAGACCCGTTCCACCCATCTGTCTGTGTCCCTTTTATGCCCATATATAGAGATATATGTATCTGTCTCTCTGTGTCCCTATATTCCTATAGCCTATATGGAGTTCTGTGTCAGGCATGCCCAAAATATGGAGTGTTGTGATGTCAGAACAGGCCAGCTCCATATATGGAGCCCGGGCAGCGGCAGATGCCTTTTGTGGCGGTTCTGAACAACCCTGGGTCCGACTGACTCAACACCGGGCACTGCAAAAGATCTTTAATTTGAGTAAAATGAACCAAATTTGGTTTAATGTTACGCTCTCAAGAGTTAAATTATTGTTAAACATCTGCATTACATAATTTACAAGAACACAATTAGAGCATGTAGATTAGAATAATTGTTATTTCGATCAACGTTTGCCAACGTCTGATGTCCACATCAATACAGCATGGCATTTTGGACAAAATCTTATCTTATCCATTCTTTAGTTTTGGGTCTGAGGGGCTAAATCAAATGGTGGTCCGTGGCTCAAATGCCGAATAAATAATGGACCTTGATATGAAAAGGGTTGAAAACCACCTCTATATTGTGTCCAAGATTAAGGTCACATTCCCACGTAATACTTCGGTAGACTCGATGCGAATGGGAGGAGAATTGGGACTTCTTGCATATTTAATTTGCTGCGGTTTGCCTTCACACCGTCATCCGCAGCTATTGGAAACGCAGCAGGGGGGACCTTTATCAACGTGTTCCATTCATAAACTATAGCCTACACAGTGAAATCTATGGTGATCAAAATTTCAAATTATACTCATAACGTGCATGTGTCGTGCCGTCTGGGACTGGACCCAACCGACCCACCCCTCTTTCTCTCTCTCTCTCTCTCTCTCTCTCTCTCTATACGCACGCAGCCACGCACTGTTATTTTGGGCATGGAAGGAACAGCGCTGAGCGCACTGATATAACAGACAGCAGCGCAAAATGTTTACAAGTTTATCGAGATGAAAGTACCTACTCCCCAGTCCCCACACAGTGACAGCACTCCATGTTTACGGCACGCACAGACAGACAGACAGAATATTCTGTAGTGTAGGCTATAATACACTGCAGTGTTTTTATGTGTTTCCTTAAGCAATTGATTAATGTACTCGTCCTAATTTCGATCAGGGCTTCAGTCTCCTCATTCGACCACGTCTATCCACGGTAACGGGACATCTTTGCGCTGCGTAAAATATGCCTTCTCCGTCTCCAACTGTGTTCAGCTCCTCACCCGCCACATTGTTTGCTTCATTTTCTTTATTTACTGCGGATTGCATTCACACCTGCACCGAATCGTAATCAAGTGCGATTGGAAGCGAAGCGAAACCCCCGTTTTTGCTCGGAGTAGAATGCGGTTCTTTGATACGCATTAGGATTCAAATGAGCCTTCACACCTGCCAAACGAAGTGCACTTTCTGACAATGCGCAGCAGGATTTGTTTTAATCGCAGCAAAGCTTTCTGGTGTGAATGTCACCTAAGTCACCCCAGGAGCCTGTCAGTCACATACATTGTTCAAATTAATTGAGAAACCTGTGAACAATTCCCACCTCAGAAGATCACACTTCTTGAGAAAGCATGGTGTTTCTTTCTTTCTGTCGACGCTTGCTCTCGGCAGGTTAGCTTGAACAATTTCTAATTGAGATGTCACCTTCACTAAAGACAGAGGGAACTAGCAGGGTTGAGGAGATGACTTATGAAAGTAAATTGGGCATCACACTGTGATGATGTGGAGCAGACTCCATGTTTCATCTGCAGGAGCAGGAAGAAAGACTACATTTGCAGGCAATCAAAAAGTGTGATCCTATGTTCTACCTGAGTGTTCATTCCGCGTGCGTCACCGAGCGGACGTTCGGGTCTGACAAGTCCCGGAAAAGACTCGCTGTGATTGGCCAGTAGTCACTTGAGTGGCAGCGTGGCGCATAGCATGCCTTCCGCACGTCCGCCGCACTTCTGCCCTCACGTCGCTACAGGTCGCTCCAATGAACCCCCCTCACCCCTGCCCACTTTGACAGGCTGGAATGGCTTATAGGGTTGACGACAGAGTACAGCATCTTGCAATGGGTGTGGTCCACAAGATTCGCTACACCACCAAGATACCCATGTACCTGTCTAGATACTTCCTTAATGTCGACGAAGTCCACACCCACAACAGCAGAGGGAGTTCAACAAACCATGTTCAACCCAGATTCGGCACAAACCAGGGACTAAATTATTTTCGCCCCTATGCCACCAAAATGTGGAACACCCTACCAACAGCCATTAAGACTCCTTCAAAAGCGCTCTCAAAGGGCACCTACGGACGGATGCAATTCGAAACTGGCCCCCGTAAAATCTGAGTCCCCCCCTGTCCCCTTTCCCCCTTACTGTATATGTTTCCTTTTCCCTTTTTACCTCCTTACATGATTTCCTGTTTTTTATATAAGTGTATATTTGTACGTCTCTAAATGTTCTGATGAATTGAAAATGGTGGACCCTGATGTAAACAAGTGCAATGCTTTATCAGTGTGTCGTCCACAGTGACAGTCTTTGTGTTGAGTCGTGCTTTTCATGTGAAATGTATGTTCTGAAATGGTTAATAAATCCATCAATCCATCAATCAATCAATGAACTGCAGCGGCCAGTGAGGCATAAATTAATTTATTTTATATCTATGGAGTGACGTCCGTCACAGGCCGAACACCAATCTGAGCCTCACCAAATGCAGCATTATAGTCGAAGGGGAATGATGCAGAGAGGTTGTTATGCAGCATTAGTCGATGGGGATTGATGCAGAGAGGTTGATATGCATCATTAGTCGATGGGGAAAGATGCAGAGACATGGGATATACAAAACGAGAGCTCGCATGTAACCCGGCAATACCGTGTGTCCCATCAATGAGGAAGTGCAGTGGCTTGTTGTTTTCTATCGCGATGATCCATCCATCGAAATAGTTAACTGGATACTCAAAATGGTCCGATATCTCAAACCCTCACCCTAACTCTAACCTCCCACGGGGCAGCACACCTACACCTACTGTAACCTTAACCCTCTCCCAACCCTTAACGCACCCCTCACCAACCTTCATCCGGTCGTTTTAGCGCACCCCTCACCAACCTTAATCCGGTCGTTTTAGCGCACCCCTCACCAACCTTAATCCGGTCGTCTTAACGCACCCCTCACCAACCTTCATCCGGTCGTTTTAGCGCACCCCTCACCAACCTTAATCCGGTCGTTTTAGCGCACCCCTCACCAACCTTAATACGGTCGTCTTAGCGCACCCCTCACCAACCTTAATCCGGTCGTCTTAACGCACCCCTCACCAACCTTAATACGGTCGTCTTAGCGCACCCCTCACCAACCTTAATACGGTCGTCTTAGCGCACCCCTCACCAACCTTAATACGGTCGTTTTAGCGCACCCCTCACCAACCTTAATCCGGTCGTCTTAACGCACCCCTCACCAACCTTAATACGGTCGTCTTAGCGCACCCCTCACCAACCTTAATAGGGTCGTCTTAGCGCACCCCTCACCAACCTTAATCCGGTAGTCTATGTCTAACGAATGCTATGTCTAACCAATGCTATGTGAGTCTAACCAAAGTATGCCTCCCTTCATTCTCTGAATAAACCTAAAGCTTCCGGGACTAGGGGAAGGAGAAGTATCGGGTGTGAGTGGTTTCTTCTTGATACATTTTGTTTTAGTTCTGCTGCTGTGCAACATAGGATGGTAGGTTATGTGTACAGAAACACAGCACCTGATCTCTCTCTGTTCACTCGCTGGTTTGTTGCCATTTCTTAAAAGGGGAAAACGCCTTGTTTTTGGCCATAGGCAGAATTGTATTTGCCTGTGAGTGAGTGAGTGAGTGAGTGAGTGAGTGAGTGAGTGAGTGAGTGAGTGTGTGTGTGTGTGTGTGTGTGTGTGTGTGTGTGTGTGTGTGTGTGTGTGTGTGTGTGTGTGTGTGTGTGTGTGTGTGTGTGTGAGAGATCAGTCCCTTCATTATTACAACTCGATTCATTATCGATTTGAACTTTTGGCATCAATTTCAACAAATTGCTAGGCCTGAAACCGGACAAACCTGCTATTTCAATTGCTCTGGCTAGGTTACTTGTCAAGAGGAAGGTGTGAGACATAAGACTGAACAATACAAATTAATTTACGACTGTTATCAAAGCAAACATGGGCTTCCATAAACACCTCAACAGTGCCACAGTCTGATCACTTCCATGCCACGCCCCATTGATGAAATAATACATTTTGTTCAAAATATTTTTTTGAGCGGTCTCGTAAAATATTCTAATTAATTGAGATAGGATTTTTTTGATTTTCATGAGCTGTACGCCATAATCAACAACTTTATGCACAATGAATTGAGAATATATGAAAGTTTCACTTTTTGAATTATATTACGGAAGAAAATGAACAACAACAAAAAATGTTTTTTTGTTTTCTTCTTCTTTCTAATTGTTTGTTCGGCCCGAACATTTTTGTTTGTTGTCATGATTTGCCACAACTCGAGTTGGCTTTGTACGAGGCTCAATAGGCGGGTAAGAATATGGTTTGACCCTAAAAAAATTGTAACAAAAGGTTTCTCAACTTTTTTTGTAGTATTAGGTGTCCTTAATAACATACTAAAAGTTTACCAAAGTTTGACCACCCGAAAGGTGTTATTTTCAAGATGGCCGCCGTCAGTACTTAAATATACCATTACTCATCGATTATTCATCCGAGACAAGTCATTTTGGTGTCTAACCCTATATTTTGGTTATCTAAGAATCCTATAGACGCCTTATCAGACGACGTCACACTGATAAGAAACAGCATGCGCTGATGTGCATCGCGGCAGCAGAAGAACACCACCTCTCATAAGATGCAATGGAAAAGTTCTAACTGCACTCACGTGTAAAAAATGCCCCATCAAACTTTCAGATGCTGTTTTTCTCCCAGTGTGGAGGAAGAATGATTAGGATTTTTATTGTGATCTCTCGCCCTTGAAATATATAATCGTTGGTTTCTGAACAATAATAGCAATTCAAAACAGTTTTCCTCAAAACCACACCTCCAGTCGCTGTCATAAGAACGGGAGGTGCGCTCATGAACACGGCAGCAGAGCCTATTTGTGCACGGCTGCACGCGCACCTGCAGTCCATCAAGTATAATTTATGCTTCGTCCCGCGATGGTGTCGCGCACGCAGACCTCTACGCTCACAACAGTCGCATCTGCGATGCGATGTGAGCTTGTATATCAGCTGTTCTCTGTGCGCAGTACTGTTGGGCTTTGAAGTATAAATGTCTCCTAGGGTGCACCTCACTAGCCAACTCACAAGAGGAGGTTGAATGGACTGAAACCAGCGCTCCCCAAAACAACAGGTTTGGAGATCTGTTGGGAATTGATTACATGAAACAGTCACCCGTGCGCCCAGTCCCAATGTTTGTAAACAAATAATTGGTCTATTAGCTTATATAAATTATAAATGAAATGATAGTGAAGTGATTATAATAACAATTGTCTTTATAATAGGGTTAACAATTAAGAACGTTTTCCAATATAAATTGACATTTTTCCTTTTTCCATGCATGTGCCATTATGCCCAGCATTGGTGATTTTACATAGCATATAATTAAAATTATGCTGAAGCTTTCAACGATTTATTTTGGGAATACATGCATTATTACTATGTGGTACTGTGAAATTAGTCAAAACAGGGCCACCATGTGAAGGCTCAGTACCGCTAAGCCCTATAGTATTTTTGTTTTGTTTTGTTTTTGTTTTTTCCTTTGTATTTTTTTTTGTTTTTCTTTTTTTTTTATCCACACCAGATTGACAATTAGTCATCACACTCTTCCTCCCATAAAGGTTGATTATGCGGATTCTCACACTTATCGACTTGACATGGTCCACAAGCAGGCATGCATGGCAATCCGTATCGTCTGCAACTACACCGTTGTGTTCGGCAGGCGGTTTTGCAATTACAGTGGACCATATATGCAGTAGGCTTTCTGGGGCAGCAGTTATATTGGTCGACTCATAACTGGCACAAAGTGATTGTCCTCCAATTTCCATCCCCAATCCACCGGATTCAGGCCACTCTCCATTTGAGTCCATACCATGATCTGGTAACAAACTCTTTGGCAGTGATATTTAGTCGAGGACTCTGTAGGAGGGAGATGTTCTGGGTTGACAAATGATTTGGCAGACACAATTTTCTTGTTTAGAAGTTTGTAGCGCAAAGACGCAAGATAATCTGTATTCTTGCCACCAAACATAACTGCCATTGCCTTTCTCCCAAGGTCTTCTATGACATTGTTTGCTTGATTTGGGAGCAGAAACCCATTCGCACAGGTCTGAATGGTTGATTCACCCTTCACAAGTTTCTGGAACGCTGTCTTTTTGCCAACACCTAAAATGTGTGAAGTTGTGTCACATCCCGTGAAAGCATGAACAAACAGCAACTGAGAACACAAGTCTCTACCCAGGACTTGTTTCATCTCGCTGATGTCATACACTTTTGGAACCTTGGATTTGTCCGAACGGAAATAGAGGCCTCTATTGTTCGTCTCAGCATGATAGAGAAGAAGAACGAGCAAATCTGTATCTTCCCCCTATCAAGGTTGTGGACTGATGTTGTGACGCCTTGATTGCAACCATGACAATGTCCACGTCTGCATTAGCCTGGCTAATAAGCCAGACCGAATCAGCCGTTGGCCAACAAAGATTGCCTGCCGGCGGATTAGGGTCTGGAGAGGCTCAATTGTACACCCATTTCCTACACCAGAGAACTGGTTTGGCCAATCGGGACACGGTATGCAATATGGGCTGGCTTTGGTACAGTGACGTTCAATGCTTGAGACCTTTGACTGACAGTAGCTCTGACCAATTGCGAAATGAGAAAGAGAAAATGTTTGAACCCGCCCCCCGGGAAACAAGATCCATACACAGCATCTCCAGACTCAAATACCACACGACCGTGTGATTTGAGTCTGGCTTATTAGCCAGGCTACGTCTGCATCCTCTGGTGCATTGATAACAGTGCAGCCCTTCTTCTGCAGTTCCTCAGTGACAAGCTTGATAAGTCCTTGTTTGTTAGAAGATCTGGAGAGGAAGTCATCCTTTCTTCCCACAAACTCAGTTTGTGCAGTGAAGCTAATGATTGGGTGGGTGCTTTGCCCACGTCGCCGATGCATATTGTCTTTGATGGAAGGAGTGTCACTATAACCATCAAAAACCACAGCTGCTTTACCATAATGGTATATGGTAAAGTCGGCATAGGACCGTGCAATAGCACCATAACTGTCACCGCTTTTCCATGGCAAGCGATGAATCAGGGAGCCACCGTCAAGGACATACTGTTCAGTTGGTGGGATCGAATCCAGTAAAGTTTTGTTTGATTCCTTGCTTGACATTTCAGCTACTGCCTGTGCTAATTGGGGTTTATCAGCCTTACGCAATATTACTTTGGCTTCAAACAGGGCTGCAGGGAATGGGCTGAGCTCATAGGTCATTACATCTTCCAGTGAAAGGTCTCCGGTTTGTGACATAATGATAAATCGCTGGAACAACGGGGCAGGATCTATCATTTGGTCAAAGTTTTTCTTTGATCTTTTCCAGGTCAGCATGATCTCGTTTCATCCTGGAAACTGTTGATTCTCTGTGTTGCTCACTGGTCGTGTAGATGAGATCATTGAATTCCTGCATGGCGTTATTGTACTCGGATGTGATGGGTATGGACATGGTGCACAACGCACGCATTTCTTCGGTCATTCCACTTCCATGAGTCAAACCTCCACTACTCTTCAAGGACCGCATCAAGGTCTGCTCAATGACAAGGTCAGAGCTAAGGCCTGCCCAGTAGTGGTTGCTACGGCGGATCACATGGAAACCCCTGGCAAATTTGACATAGACATCGGGATGTCTGGCTTCCAGTTGGCACATTTCTTGGACATAGAAAAAAACTGATTTTAGGTAATTGTAGTGCCCAGCAGCAGCAAATACTGGCGGGCAGCCCAACATTGCACGCAAGTGCATCGTCCAGGATCCTGTGCGATCTGCTTTGATCAGCGCTCTTGCCGACTGCAGCATTTTCTGATCGTTCAACCACAGCCGACTGGTTTTTGACCTTGTGCTGAGTTCTGCCTTCTTAGTGTCCATTTTGTCTTTGACTTCTCTCAACACATCCGATGCTACTGCACTCTCCAAAGTTGTCTCTTTTGCTACCAAGGATGAGTACATTTCTTCTGCCTCATCCATCAATGACTCAAACTGTGGGTTGTCCTCCAACACGTGAGCGGAGCGTGAGCGGACAGGCATTTACGTGGATTCCATGAACTTGAACGTGAACTTGACGCCGACGTTGGTTGGTCGGAAATTCCGCTAAAAGCTGCGCCAGCTCTCATGGTCGTGTACGGCTTGCGTAGATGTATTAAGAAGGCTTTAGTCTTCATGCTGAATCAATTAAAAGTCCCCAAACCTCAGATAAAATATGTAGGCATGTGTCCCCAGCACATAAGAAAATGATAGCCTATATAAAAGCCAAGTATCACTTGTATGCCTATATGCATGCATTCTAGAGGCAAGTTAGCCTAGAGTCCCATACAGAAACCGCTAGTGTTGTAGTTCTCGAGACATGGTCTCGTCTCGAGACCGGTCTCGAGACCACATTTTCGTTGTCTCGGTCTTGTCTCGGTCTCGCGCCTCTCGCCTTTTTTGTCTTGCGGTCTCGTCTTGGTCTCGCCCCTCATTTGTCTTGGTCTTGTCTCGGTCTCGCGCTTCACACCTTTTTTGTCTTGCGGTCTCGTCTTGGTCTCGCCCTTCATTTGTCTTGGTCTCGTCTCGGTCTCGGACCAATTGTCTCGGGTCTCTTCCCCCACCGAGACCACTCGAGACGAGACAATGCAAAACGTTCTATCAACCCGATCGCAAGGACTGATCCCATTCATATTAACATTAAAGACAGCTGTAGGAGCGCAGCGCACCGCTGAATTAGAGCACACGTAATCTTAAATCTATTGAAATTGGGTTAGAACATGTTCTGATTGTATGAAATGATATCAGGCTGGCATAAATAAAGTGTCGGCCGGGTGGCGGAGAGTTACACAGCGCCACAGCCTGACTTTTTTGGTATAGTGCGAACGGCGTCGGTGCGGCTTGCGAGGCCTCGCGCTAGACAGCTTTTTTTTATTCTTTGAAATGGGAACGGGGCTAGCTCTCTCTCTCTCTCCCCCCGTCTGTGTGTCTGTCTGTCTGTGTCTCTCTCTCTCTCTCTCTGTCTGCCTGTCTGTGTCTCTCTCTCTCTCTCTCCGTCTGTGTCTCTCTCTCTCTCTCTCTCTCTCTCCGTCTGTGTGTCTGTCTGTCTGTGTCTCTCTCTCTCTCTCTCTCTCTCTCCGTCTGCCTCTCTCTCCGTCTGCCTCTCTCTCTCTCTCTCTCTCTCTCTCTCTCTCTCTCTCTCTCTCTCTCTCTCTCTCTCTATTAACTATTTAATTACATATTTCCATTTTGCACCAATATTATACTACCATGTCTTAATACAGTGTTGCTTTTTACAAATAAAATACGCAAATTAAGGTTGATCACAAAGTTAGTGTGGGTATCAGCAGGCTACTTTGATGGGAATGCGACGGGTTGAAGAACAACCGCTGCAGGGTTTGACTGTGAACAGTGAATCATTCTAGTTTCTTACCTTGTGGCTCATGCTAGTCATTTGAAGAATTTTATAATCCAATAATTATATAATCCAAGGTTTGTTTGTCTGGAGATCCAACGCTATGTCATATTATTAAAGTAAGTAAACTTTAAGAAGCGCTGGTCATTGTGCTGCAGTCAGTGAGAAGCTGGTCCGCTCTGCTAATTGATCTGACCTATATATTTGCGCAACTGACTGGCATGAGGGTAATTACTTATTTGGCAGCACCTGCAATTCCAATAGGACATTTGAAAAGGCTTTCATATATTAATATTTTTTTCTAATAAGGTTTGGCCTTATAGATTTTGTATAGTTTTGGATATTGATTCATTAATTAACACAAAAATGTTTCTCCCAGGCGGCTCTGATGTGCATGCCTCATTGTTATTCATTAATTGATATTTAAAATAAATATTTGAATGAATCATGCTGTAGTAGGCCTATACCTAATTTTGTAAAATCTATTTGCACTGCAGTGTTTCAGATCAAGATTGTTTTCTGTGCCTATCAAATAAGAGGGAAAAATGATCTTGGTCTCGGTCTCGGTCTCGACCTGCTAGGTCTTGGTCTTGGTCTCGGCCCCCTAGGCTCGCAGCGGTCTTGGTCTCGGTCTCGACCTGCTAGGTCTTGGTCTTGGTCTTGGTCTCGGCCCCCTAGGCTCGCAGCGGTCTTGGTCTCGGTATCGGTCTCGACCTGCTAGGTCTTGGTCTTGGTCTTGGTCTCGGCCCCCTAGGCTCGCAGCGGTCTTGGTCTCGGTATCGGTCTCGACCTGCTAGGTCTTGGTCTTGTCTTGGTCTCGCTTTAGGTGGTCTCGACTACAACACTAGAAACTGCCCCCGAGCCCGACACCTTTTTATTTATTTATTAGGATATTTCTAGCATGCGCGATTGGGGCTGCTCACTCGGCAGCCTTCTACTCGCAGTGCAACGCGTTGTGAGCTTGTAGATCGGCTCTCGCGGACTCGCGCTGCATGTTAAAAAACAAACTCACAATTATAATAAGAACATACACTTATCTGCATTCTGCACTGTACGAATCCAACGTTGTTTAGTGTAGTAATGTCTGCAGTATAGGCCTATTTAAATTGTTTCGTTATGGAGCTCCTTTGAGTCAGTCTGACTGTCGGTGTGTGTGTGTGTGTGTGGGGGGGGGGAAATTAGCCCAACAGCGTGTCTGAAAGTCGGCCAGTCATATCATAGCTTTAAGCTAGCTCACCTCCACTCGCGCTTGTTCACAAACATGACGGACAGACAGACAAGAAAGGCTGTTGATGATGATTATTATTACCACTGTAACTCGCTGATCAGCATGTTGACAGAGACTCAGCCAATTAAAGTTTCACGTAGGCCTAAATGCCTTTGCTGCAAGCACCTATCTGCCTCCATTTGCGTTGTGGTATTAATTTATAATAATGTATATTGATCACATGCGGACGCCACACAGAATAGCCAACTCTTACCTGCAGCTGAGGAAACATACAACGTAGTTGGATCGGATGAAATATAGCCTTTAGTCCAAATCCCACAAGGGAAAAAAAGAAAGAAAATATGTCCTGTGTACTGTCCAACTCCATATATTTGCTTTCCAAATCCGACAGTGCAAGGCAGGGAATCAATCACCGCAGTAGACTAATCAATAGGGCCTTTTATCATTGCCGAGTTTTATAGCATTTGGTCGTGTGGTGAACAGTACAAATTAACTTCTTTCTCATTATGTGAAAGTAACTGTAACATCAGTTAACTTATTAACGTTCTGACATTTAACAAGGAGTGAAGCAATGCGTGCCAAGTTGGCAAGTTTCGTTTATAATTATATACATATAACTCGCGCTGTTTGCTTGAAGATCTGTCCGTGCAGACCCGCCTGTCAAAATTAACTGCTCTACAAGCTCATCGCGGCTGTTGTATATAATTTAAAACTTGGGAATCCTCTGTGCAGTCTATGATGACGTATTTCGATATTTCCTGTTGCCTTATATGGTCAAATTAAGTGATTACACCTGGTTCCCTGAATAACACGGGACTTAACCGTAGCTTGATCGGATGGATTTTCCGCTATCTATACGCATGACCTTTACGCTTCCGTTACACTGTGGTGTATTTCTCCTTTGTGAATGAGGACCTAAGAGTTTACATATAGTACACATAGTACATGCATACACCTTCCCTAATGATTATATCTGGTTTCAGTATTTATTTATGGTGTATTGTCTCTATTATTAAGGTTATTGTAGCAGTACATTTATATTGGTGGTTGGGAGGGGGCGGGGCGGGGGTCCCGAGACGTTGCCAAAGCATTTTCGGGGGTCCCCGGCCAAAAACGTTGAGAACCCCTGTAATCTAATCCTTGGTGAATGGTATGCATCATTCCCTGCCACCCAGGGGTTTCTTGCTTCCACAGTACATCAACTGTCCTATCACAGTTGATCAATGCCGGGAGTTCTTTGAACACAATGTTTTGACGCACATGTTTTGCAAAGCGATGTTCGATGATTGGGATTTTACTCTGCATTGAAAAATCCAGGGTGGTAATCTGTTTCCTTGGAATTACACAATCCTTTTCTCGCTGGTGTGAGTGCTCCTATGATACCCATTCCGCGGAAGGTCCCCCGGCCATCGATAGTAAGAATATTGTGGTCAACATTGTCACCAGCAAAAAGAAGAGCTATGTCTGGCAAAATCTATGTCATCCGCTAACATATCTGAATTGAAGCTGCATTCTTTTCAAAACGCAAGACTTCTGTATACGATTAACTAAATCCAGGCGTGTAACTACCGTGACGCAGACAACACGACTGCGTGGGGGCCCAGAGGCAAGGGGGGCACACGGCCGCCCACCCGCGCCGTCTGTAAAATGAAATTATAATACAGAGATGCAATGACAGTTGAGTTGAACAAAGTTTGGCGGAGCCTGCATGGTGGTGGCTGCTGCTATAGCACACACAGCCCCACACCATACCATAATAGCATAGGCAACATGTGCCCCGCCTCCCCCAACAGCTCTCCTATCTAGAGTGTAGCGTCGGTCCCAGGCTGTAGGCTAATAACGTGAAGGAAGTCAGTAGTGTCTGTGGCGCACCGCGAGTGTGCATGCAGTGGGCTTTCCCAGTCTCGAGTCCCGACAGCCAGCCAGGTACGTGCCCAAATCACAACTACAATAATTGTACAGTGCCCCGCTGTTTATAAACCAACACGCAGTTTGGGCTGGTTTTTACAGCAGGCTGCTGCTGCTGCTCTTTTCACAATTGCGACAGGTACCGTACTGTGCCCCGTTGCGCTGTTTATAAGCCAAAACAGTCAGTCTGTATGGGATATTTCGATCGCGCGGGGGTGCTGTCGGGGGCACTAGCTGATCAGCCTGCGTCAAGGCCCAGTGACATCTAGTTACGCCCCTGACTAAATCCCATCCCCTTGGGTGTCCGCAAGGAATTGTGATCGATAGAAATGATGTGCATGCCCTGCAAGACCAACTTGTAAGGGAGCTACAACGGCACGTGGTCGTACTGCTTGGACAATTGCCTGTCCAATTGCTGCAACCTTCCGGCTTGTCTCCTTACCCACAAAAAGAAATTTTTTACAATGTCTGCAAAGTGCCAGGAACAAATGAAAAGGGCAGAATCAAGCTCAAGTGACTTTGCACTTGGACACTGATTGGTAACATTGGGGACATTGGACTTGATATCACTTGTAATCAATCTTGCTGCTGTTTCAATGATCACTTGTCTTTTTGTTTCTTCATCCTTTGCTTGTGCGTTAAAATCAGATCTCAGTATTTGTGAAGTCCTTTTTTACAAATTGACACTGTCCCCATACTTTTGGTTTAGCTTTGTCTTAAGGTAGACCTTTCCAATTGGTTCTGAATCTGTATTTGTCAGAAATTCCTTCATTTTATCATGCAAATGTGTAACTGTCAACTGTTCCTCGTCATTATTCTCAAGGTAGGAGCAAACCTTCATGAATGCCTGCTCCTGATCTTCATTTTCGGGCCGGCCAGACTTTCTACGCTTTGCCTCTGGAGCATGCTGGAATTGTAGTGGTAAGGGACGCCCATTACGGACATTTACACTACAAGCTTGATGGTAAATACCGTCCGCAGCATGTAGATCACGACCATCTATCTAATAATTTAGCGATCGCTGTCTGTCTGTCAGTCAGTCTGTCTGTCAGTCAGTCCGTCCGCTTCCGGGTCACCAGTGAAATGCATGTTGGGACGGCTTCCGGGTTAATCCTGGGACATACTTTTCCGCGTAACAGACCCACACGGGGAAAATAACTCGGACGGGGCATGTTAACGTCAACACACGCGCTGTTTCGACACCACACTGAACATCATTTGCTGTTCATATATTCAGAACGGGTATATCTATAATAATAATGAATAACCCATCCGTTACCATATATTCAGAACGGGTAAGGACTAGTAATTTTCAATTCTGCCTTTGACGGTGAAGGCCAATTCATCTCAGTGATTGTCACTCAAGAATGGACTCCACTAATGTATCTGTCTGTACATAACTAAAGGCTGCACTTTGATGATCATGTGAGTACTGAGTGAGTACTGTAGTCCCACAGAATAGACGAGGGGTTCTCAACGTTTTTGGACCCCCGCCCCGCCCCCTCCTGTAGTGGCAAAAATGCATATAAACACTATGGTATTGATTCATTGAATGTAGCCTACTAGTAGATGATACTTAACACTCTAATTACCACCTGTTCTTCACTGACCAACTCATTAGAGACTGCTGACTCATGTAAACCTATTTCAAACTGTGTGAGTTAACTATAGAATAGAGTCCATTTAAGGCATGACCATCTCTTGTTACTCCTGAAACTCTGTACACTGCTGAAGGTATAAAATATGTGTGGGACATGTGTGTGGAGAGTGTTGGGGGAAGCTCTGGAGGGAGACACTAGTCTCTCTCTGGTGTGATGACATATACAATAAAAGAATGGAGTTCGAATCCTGATGGTTGAGTCCTGCTTCTTCCTGATGTTGTTTACTTACTAATAGTAATATCACAAGCTGCCATTACAATTTTGGCGTCACGAACAGGATCATTATTTCATCTTCACCATAGATGGATACTTGATCAAAAAGAATCTTAAGATGGGAGCGAAACAAAGCAGAAAGAAGTTGAAGCGAGAACTCAATGACCAACAGGAGAAAGAAGTGACGTTACTGCGAGAACTCAAGGACCAACAGAAAGAAGTGACGTTATTGCGAGAACTCAAGGAGCAACAGAAAGAAATGACGCTATTGCGAGAACAACTTGTGGAGCGACAAATCAATGACCTGCAAGAACAACTTGACAGAAATATGCAACAACAACTCAACAACCAACAGAAAGAAGTGATGCTACTGCGAGAGCAACTTGACAGATTTGTGGTGAAATTAGCAGATCTACAAGCCAACACTACGCCCGATGACTACAACAATATGAGGCAGAAGGAGCCAAACCACAGCGGAGACACACAACTGACTGTTACTACACCCAAGGAACAGCCCGCAGACAACAGCAACAACCATGAACAACCTGAACCCCTCAAAAACAATCAAGGACAGGGGGGAGCAGTTGTCACAGCGACACTTTGTCCAAGGAAGCTATTTCCATTCATTCCATATCCAGAACCTCATCCTCATCGGGGGACTGGGGCACAGCACTCAGAAATAGACACATATTCTGCAACAGTACATGTGCAGCAACGCTGGACACCTGATGAACTGAAAGACATCATGAAGGACCTTCCAGACCACAAAGTCAACGTGGAGCGCTGGTGTGCAGCTGTGTTAGACTTGATTGAGATGTATGAGCCATCGGCAAGAATGCTCGAATCTGTATTTCTCAAAGTCTTTGGATTAAAGTGGCTACATCTCAGGGAACATTTTGATGTGAATGGAGCACAAAATCACATTGTCACTGGACAGCTGCTGAATCACGGTGGTCTTTTTGACAGCATCAAAGCAGCATTTCCAGTACCCACTGATTGGCCAAAGATTCACAGCACTAAGCAATGGCCTGATGAAACCTGTGACACCTACAGGAATAGACTGGAGAACTGTTTTCAGAAGCACTGTGGTGTGCCACTAGACAACCCCGCTTTCAATGACTTGTTAAAAGCGTCCTTGATCAATGGCTTGCTCCCTGCTATCTACAAGTGTGTTATGACTTCTTGTATTGGCTGGGAAACCCGACCTTTGACTGAGGTGTGGGGTCACGCATTGCATGCTGAGAGGAACACACTCTCACAGGACTTCATGAAAAAGAAGAAATTGGAGACTGCACAGCTGATGTTCTATGAGAACCTGCACCAGCCACAGGGAGAACAGCGACAACGACAAAATCATCAGTCACATAGGAGTATCAGGAGCCGTAAATGGAAACAAAGACAAAGAGGATACAGTGACCCATATGACAGAGCAGCCGTCTGTCATAACTGTGCCTCAGATGACCACATGGAGAGAAAGTGTTCTATCAAGAGGAGGCCATGGCTGCACCAGCAAAACCCAGACCAGGATCATGACCAGTATGGGACAGGGCCTGTTCCATGCAACTATGAGCCATCAGGCTCCATGGGCCCCATGGCAATATGGACCAGGTGACAGTGTTAATACAACATGCACCAATCCATGACATGCAGAGTGGGATCCATGAAGGTTCATGTCCTTATGTCCTAAATGGTTTGATTTGCTTTATACAGTAAGTTCTATTCATTGTCATTTAAAACAAAAAATATATATAGGTTAATAGTGATCATATGAGTATTTTAGATAACTTCCTTAAATATCACAGTGAAATCCAATCCAACAATTATATTCTAATAATACAAATGTTGTTTAATTGTTAGTTAAAATAGGCCTAAATTAGGAGAATAACGTCAGAAAATGTGAGTAAGTTGTTATTGGAACCTGTATATCCACACACATGCACTAAATAGATAAACAAATTGACTCATCTGTCTGGGGTGGCAGGGTTCACAGAGGTCGCCTGTGTGTGCTTGTGTGTGTGGGTGAGACAGACCAAAATACTGAACATTACCAAATACCAAAACATTTATGATGGCTTTTCCACAAGGTTGGATGTCCAATATTACTTTGTCTCCTGTCCATTATTCTGCTATTACTAGGTATAGATGTTAAGTAAGTCTCGGTTCTAAACGCACCACGTGAGGAAAAAATGCCATGTGGCAAGTACTTATTTTTATTTCCATGTAACGAAATGCGAAAGCAAATTCCACGTGATGATATATAAAAAATAAAGTTAAAGTAACCCGTAGGCTTTAGGTTATCGAGTAATATATTGCAGAAAATGTTGAACTGATGGAGATAGTATTAATAGGGATTAAACCTCACCTTGAGTATACTGTACATGTTTTAGCTCTTAGTTTGTGTGCAGCTTTCTAAATGGGTTTGATGATGGTTTCTGCAGGGCTATTCATCTAACCATTATTCTGTGAAAGTTACTCACAAACTAAGGGGGGGAGAAGGGGATATTTATTGGGAATATTAGATTCTTATTTAGATTCTTATTTTATTAATTCAATATTGGAATCCACTTCCATACAAATATGAATGTCCACACAGGTACAGGGATCAGCCTCTCTCCCTTGCTCAGCTGGCAGGGGGAAGGGGGGTCAGAGGTGCAAGGGTATTTGTGTGTGTCTGTGAGAGAGAGAATGTTGGGGAACAAATTAAAAATAGTATAGGAATTAGCCTAGGAACAGTTCACTGGTATTATACAAGCTGTCCATTGGTATTCTACTTTAATTTATTTTATCTGGGTGTGAAAACAAACAGCCAGAGTGATATTGGAACATGTATATATTTTAATTCATTTTTATCATTTTTATCATTCTAATTCTATTTCATTCTATTTCATTTTAATCATTCTAATTCTATTTAATTCTATTTCATTTTAATCATTCTAATTATATTTAATTCTATTTCATTTTTGAGTGTAATTCATTTTTATCATTCTAATTCAATTTAATTCTATCTAATTCAATTTAATCATTCTAATTCTATTTCATTTTAATCATTCTAATTCTATTTAATTCTATTTCATTTTTATCATTCTAATTCTATTTAATTATATTTCATTTTTATCATTCTAATTCTATTTAATTCTATTTAATTTTAATCATTCTAATTCTATTTAATTCTATTTCATTTTAATCATTCTAATTATATTTAATTCTATTTCATTTTAATCATTCTAATTATATTTAATTCTATTTCATTTTTGAGTGTAATTCATTTTTATCATTTGTATCATTCTAATTCAATTTAATTCTATTTAATTTGAATCATTCTAATTCTATTTCATTCTATTTCATTCTATTTCATTTTAATCATTCTAATTCTATTTCATTCTATTTCATTTCTATCATTCTAATTCAATTTAATTCTATTTCATTTTTTAGTGTTTTTGAGTGTTTAAAGTTTATTGGAACATTGAAATATTTGAAGTCATGTTAATTATTTAATTTAGTTTAATTCTATTTACAGTTTTTAATGTTTTATTTTTTATTTGCTGTGAGGAATTCTCAAATCAGGACTTTTATGTCAAGACCAGTATGAGTCTAAAACAGTCACAGGGCCAAGATAGTTCCATTGAAAAAAAAACAAACAAACAAAAACGTAGTCTTATATTCAGACCAATAGGGTCATTGTTTAACAAAAAGCATAGCATTATCAAAAATATGCCAAAATGTCCAGTGAGTTTTAGATATGTTGGAGGTGAAATTATACTGTAAATGTTGTCTATTTAACCAAATAATTATTGTTGATTACACCGTGTGGAACTGGGTGACTGATAGCATATGCGCAATGCTGTTTGTCACTCATCACACATACCTAACAATATAGTTAATGTTTGTTCATGATTGTATCCCAGTAAATTATGATTCTAATGTTATTATATGTATTTTCTGGTGTACATGTAACTGAGGTTTTCAGTTACAACGAGAAATAGGATGGAATGTAGTGGCAAAAATGCATATAAACACTATGGTATTGATTCATTGAATGTAGCCTACTAGTAGATGATACTTAACACTCTAATTACCACCTGTTCTTCACTGACCAACTCATTAGAGACTGCTGACTCATGTAAACCTATTTCAAACTGTGTGAGTTAACTATAGAATAGAGTCCATTTAAGGCATGACCATCTCTTGTTACTCCTGAAACTCTGTACACTGCTGAAGGTATAAAATATGTGTGGGACATGTGTGTGGAGAGTGTTGGGGGAAGCTCTGGAGGGAGACACTAGTCTCTCTCTGGTGTGATGACATATACAATAAAAGAATGGAGTTCGAATCCTGATGGTTGAGTCCTGCTTCTTCCTGATGTTGTTTACTTACTAATAGTAATATCACAAGCTGCCATTACACTCCCGACCCCCAATATAAATTGACTGCTACAATAACCTTAACCCATTTTGGGGGCGGGAACCCCTTTTGGTGTTTTAAGCATTGTTATAATTTAGCTAATGAAAAATAGCAGATCTACAAGCTCATAGCGCGCCACCGAGTGGCGCGCTATGAGCTTGTAGATCTGCTATTTTTCATCTTTTTTTTTTGAAAATAATTTGGGGACCCCCTAAAATAATTTGGCGACCCCCCGAGGGGTCGCGACCCACGGGTTGAGAACCCCTGGAATAGACAGTCTGTTTTGCTGTTGAAAGGACTAGCTGCTAATCTGGCACTTCTCTTTGGTGGCTCATCAACTTTAGTTTTTTGTTGGAGTATAATGTTTTTGGGATTTATGTACTGCTGTCGACATTTTGAGTGTGACTTTTTCACCAGCTGAAATGACTCTCTTCGCACACTTGCACTGTTAATTCCATCAGCTCCCTTCTGACGGACTTTAACCACATCAGAAGCATCTCTTAATTCTTCATGGCAAATGTTGCAAGTTTCTCCAGCACTCATGGTCAGGCTACCATTTTAGTATGCTTTGCCACTAGCTGAAATGACTGTCAGCCCCTGTAAGCACACTGGCACTGCTAGCCTGTATTCCGAGTATAAATAAAGGTGAGAAAGAAAGAAAGAAAGCCTAAAAATCTATTTAATGTGGTTCATGCCACGCCCCTACAACATCACATTTGGGGGACTACCTGAGGGTTTTAATAGAGTCACACACATAATATTGGATTTCACAATGATCTAATTGTATCTCTGCCATTTGGACGAGTCCACTGGATTCACAGGCCCCAAAAACATAGGGTTAGACACACAAAATATTTCTCTACGATAAATAATGAAGGAGTTAAGCTATTTTAATGATTTTTTTGGCCATCTTGGACGCCATCTTGAAAATAACAACTTTCGGGTGGTCAAACTTTGGTAAACTTTTAGTATGTTATTAGGGACACCTAATACTACAAAAAACAGTTGAGAAACCTTTTGTTACAATTTTTTTAGGGTAAGGTGCTTTTTTTCATACATTTACTCGCCTACAAAAGGTCTTTAAATAAAGACTTTTGGAAATGTCTTTGAGGAAAATGAACAGGGAATAATTTCCTGGGCCCTGGTAGGTAGGGGGCGGGACTGCAACGCTCTATAGGCAAATACAAATACATTTTTTTACGATACTTTTTATGTATGTAAAATCACACTCGTGTGAAGTGAGGGCCGGGGTGCAGCGAGGGCAGTATTTATATCAGCCAGACGACATCTTACGTTGTCATTTACTGCCCTAAACTAATAATAAAGTCCATAGACTTGTCTGGCAAAAAATGACATCACAACTGATGGGGGGTGGCATACGTTGGTCCGGCATATCAGTGGTCCGACATGCGTGGCTGGTTAAGACTCAGCCCGACGGTGGCTCCCACATGCATTGCTGGTTAAGACTCAGCCCGACGGTGGCTCCCACATGCATTGCTGGTTAAGACTCAGCCCGACGGTGGCTCCCACATGCATTGCTGGTTAAGACTCAGCCCGACGGTGGCTCCCACATGCATTGCTGGTTAAGACTCAGCCCGACGGTGGCTCCCTCATGCATTGCTGGTTAAGACTCAGCCCGACGGTGGCTCCCACATGCGTGGCTGGTTAAGACTCAGCCCGACGGTGGCTCCCACATGCGTGGCTGGTTAAGACTCAGCCGACGGTGGCTCCCACATGCATTGCTGGTTAAGACTCAGCCGACGGTGGCTCCCACATGCATTGCTGGTTAAGACTCAGCCCGACGGTGGCTCCCACATGCGTGGCTGGTTAAGACTCAGCCCGACGGTGGCTCCCACATGCATTGCTGGTTAAGACTCAGCCGACGGTGGCTCCCACATGCGTGGCTGGTTAAGACTCAGCCCGACGGTGGCTCCGACATGCGTGGCTGGTTAAGACTCAGCCCGACGGTGGCTCCCACATGCGTGGCTGGTTAAGACTCAGCCCGACGGTGGCTCCCACATGCATTGCTGGTTAAGACTCAGCCCGACGGTGGCTCCCTCATGCATTGCTGGTTAAGACTCAGCCCGACGGTGGCTCCCACATGCGTGGCTGGTTAAGACTCAGCCTGACGTTGGCTCCCTCATGCATTGCTGGTTAAGACTCAGCCGACGGTGGCTCCCACATGCGTGGCTGGTTAAGACACATGTATACACCTTGTAACGCCTCGCAACCAAACGGTTGCGAGTAGATGCATTGGCGATTGGTGTGGTTTGGTTTGGGGCCATTGAATTGAACCAGTTGAATCACTTGGGTCGACGTGCAACGGGACGTATCACACCACTGGGACGAATGCTGAAACCGTCTCGTCCTGTCTCGACCATTTGGTGTGGTTTGGGCTTAACCCATTTTGGGCTCCCGTGGCTCCCGACCAACATGCGTGGCCGGTTAAGACTCACACGTGGCTCCCGACCAACATGTGTGGCCGGTTAAGATTCACACGTGGCTCCCGACCGACATACGTGGCCGGTTAAGACTCACCCGTGGCTCCCGACCAACATGCGTGGCCGGTTAAGACTCACACGTGGCTCCCGACCAACATGCGTGGCCGGTTAAGATTCACACGTGGCTCCCGACATTTTATTTTGAAGTTTCAAACGGTTTCAAGTTGAAACACCAGTCTGAAGTTTCTGAACCAATCAGAGCGTCGCATCCCTTCAGGCGATGGGACGGTAGCTAGGGTCGGTAGCTATGCTATACCAGCGCATGCTGTGTGTTTGTTCAATTCAGATAGACGGCCAGCTGTACCAGTTTACTGTTATGTGGCTTATTTCTACCCTATAATGTTTTCAGATACATATTTTAGCGTGATGATTAAGTTGAAACCGAGTAATACACTCTCTGGATGTTATCTTGAATGGGAATAAAAACGGAGGATTTCTGTAATCAGTAGCAGCTGTGTTGCTGTGCCTGTTTGGACGGATGTGGAGATATGGGGAATTAAACGGGTGAGCTTCATTTTTATTGGCTTTTATCGATGTGGGCCTCGACACTTCATCACGCAGCACGTTTTCGTTTTCAGGAAGTAATACAAAATATATTTGTATGGACTTTTGATATAAAAACACACAAAAATTAGAATTTTTCAATTTTTTTGGCATCCATTGGACCATTGTTAGGTATGCCCATATGATGACCACGGAGATGGTCTAAAAGTGTGAAAAACGTATTTTTCATTTCACTACGCCTTTAAAGTCCTGCATTTGCCTTTCTATGTCTATGATCCCCCCCCATTGCTGTCTGCACCACTGGGGGATTACAGTTGGAGTGTCATCTTTAGCTCACACTTTTCAGTCTGATGGTCCAAGATGAATAAGCTGTTTTGAGTTGGATGGCAGTGGTAAAGCTTTGGTGTGCTCTGCTGTGAATGTTCTGGGTCTGTTTTCATTCTTCACATTTCATTTCAATGTTTTAGGTTTGCAGTAGAGATGTCCCGATACTGTATCGGTATCGGCCCTTTTTGGACATATCGGTTCATATCGGTATCGGCGAATATGCCAGTCTAACCACCGATCTGAGTCTGACACAGGGTTAAGGGGTTGACACTAAGTTAAATAAAATGTTGGGGCATGTGGAGTTTGCTTTCGAGTTGCCCAAACTGCAAGTGCACATTTGAGTGAGGAGTGTGCTAATAATGAATTCATTTTTATTTTATTATAAATATTATTCTCTGGTATGGGTTTTTGGTATCGGTAGGCTAATACATAAATTGTGGTATCGGGATTGGATCGGGAACGAAAAAATGTATAGCGGGACATCCCTAGTTTGCAGGTTGGCGGATCAGGTTGAGATTGTCGATTTACAGTTGGGTGCCACCGATATTGTCCCTTATCATTTGACCCATTTCGGCCTGACCTCAACATTTAAAAAAATCCTTCTAAATCCTCCAGTTTTCTGAAATAAATATGTTCACGATTTTTCAAAAATAGCAGACCTACAAGCTCGTAGCGCGCCACTCGGTGGCGCGCTATGAGCTTGTAGATCTGCTATTTTTCAATAGCTAAATTATAACATAATGTTTAAAACACCAAAAGGGGTTTTGCGCAGATCACGCAAACCTCAGCAAAAAGAAAAGGACAATATCGATGGCCTCCAACTGTATGTGCATGAACACGGACGGTTCAGGGAAGCAAACCTCCACAGTGCATGACTATTGCACCGGATCACTCCATGTATTTACAAGGTCATTATCATGGACTTTAGATACATTATACATTGGTATTAGTAAGACTAGAAGACTCGACTCTAGCGCCACGAATAAAAAAAGGTGTAACACAGAAAGCTGTGGCCTGTTGAAGGACGTGACGGGTGGGTGCGCGTCGCTGTTTGATGACGTTGCATGAAGTGGTCCTAATGGTCAAAATAGGTGGCTGAAATGTGCCTGAATATTGGGCTTTATATAACCCGCGTTCCACGCTATTTCATCCATTGTCTTCCCCCTGTGGAATACGCTAAACCCGCTATTTGTTTTATGTGTTTAATTCGTAATTTTGTAATCATTTAAAAGAAATAGTGGATTTGTCACGGACCTGGTGACGAGGCGGACGCGTTATGACGACGTAACCGGAAATCAACCAACCGCCGGCTTGCAAGGACTTCTGGGAAACTGAGTCCAATGCTCTTTGTCTATGACCCAGATCGCGGAAGTGGCTTTTTTGTCGGCTTTTTTTGTGTTTTCAAGCGGATTTTCATGGATCAAAGGCGTAAATACTTTGGCGTATGCTCCAAAGGTAATTAAACAATCCCGGCAGCCTCGGTATGTCATATATTAATATAAAGCCCTCAAAGTCTTAACTGTACAATATGTAAAGACATTGAGTGCGGGGTAATAAGCCTATATACCCAAGGCAGAGTGCTGACGAGTAGTCTGTTGCGAGTTGGGAGGCAACTGGAGTGCTGGTAAGCTCGGGCCGTAGCTTACTGTCGACCCAGTTCTGATTCTGGTAGTGGGATAAGCATGCAGTAAAATGTAATTATTTAAATGTGCTTGCGGGCAGACATGTATGGGGCCCTATAGGTGGCCACTCAGTCTGATCATGCCTCGGGCATTTATCAACTTACATTATACAACAGGTCGTTTCGAGGAAGCAATCTGATTGGTTGAAACAGCCAAACGAGCACCACTCCACACCTAATCAAAACAAAGAATTCAGCTGCTCTGTTTTCCCAGAGCGCAGCAAACTCGGTGGCTATGCTAGCTAGTTTCTTGGGACATTTGTGGTCCCAGTGACTACATCTGTCATTCAAAAAATATGTTTTTTCAGCGGTTTTCTTAGTTTTAAGGGTAACTGTTGTATAATTGCAATATTACACTTCAGTGATGCTTGAAATGAAATGAAATGAAATGATTACTATATTTACCCAGGGTATCTGGGCTAAGCTCAAGAACTTGTTTCCAGCCAGGCCTGCTCATAGAACATTTCATCGTAGTGGTTCAATGCCTTGTTCAAGGGCACTTCAGCGGTGGTAATTTTAACGTGTCGGACCGCTGATTCGAACTGGCGACCTTCCGGTATCAAGACCGCTCCGCAATCCGTTCGGCCACCGCTGCCGACTACGTCTCGTTCCTGACCGCATCACTGTCGTGGCAATAATCACGTTAAACCACACCCTCTCGTGTAATATTGCTTAATTCATTAGTTTCATTATCTGTATTATTTTATTATTACTAGTGCAGGTCCACACAGTCCGCAGGGACACGGTTCAATGATGCTTGGCGTTGAGCCAAACACAACCTGCGAGTATCGAGTACATAAATGATGTTGTGCTGTACTGTACTTGACCCGACCTGTGAGGATTTTTATTACGGAGAAGAAGCCCCATCTGGATATTATGCCTTCAATATTCTCTGTGCATCATGCTGCAGTGCACACCTTATAATGCTAGAATCAGCTGGATGTTCAGGCCTAGTTTCAACAAGGTGTATGGCAGGGGTCCTCATTAGGCGGACCGCGGTCCGGTCCCACGGACCACCTCTCTGTGGACCCTGGGCAAATTATTTTATTTCCATACTCTGCACCCCAGTATTGGTTGGTTGGGAGGGGATCCGATTTGTATAAGCTTGCCTTGGTGTGACTGTACTAAAGAATATAGAGCCCCGCTATCCGCTGACCGCTGCGTGGCCCGCGCTGCGTGGCATGTGACCGGACCTTAGTCTTTTTCAAAAATGATTAGTGGACCTTCAGCATTTCTAGTTGAGGACCCCTGGTGTATGGCATTGTTTCGTTTCATTCGTTTGTTCGTTCATTCATTAATTCATTAATTCATTCGTTCGTTCGTTCGTTCGTTCGTTCGTTCGTTCGTTCATTCATTCATTTTCTTAGTTATTTGTTATAGAATTTGTATTAGTTATTTTAGTCTGTTCATTCTGTATGGCTATTAGTTGAGTGAGCGATTCACGCCTTGATTCTTTTCCTTTTTGCATACATTGATGACATTTTGCAAGTTTGTTGATTCTTCCCGGCTTATATATATGTGAGTGAGTCAGTGAAAAAGTTGTCAGCGCGACGTGGTATGTCGACGTGGTATGTCGACGTGGTATGTCTCACGGCGCCTGAATACGTTTGGAGTAGGACACCGCATCCTCAGGTTGTACTACAAGGTATATCCTATCAGGCAATGTTTCACGGCCTGGTATGGGAACTGCACTGCCCCGAGAAATGACCGGCCTATACAGCGAAAAGTGGTGTGAAAGTGGTGCGTAGCCAAAGCCCAGCGCATCTAACCTGACTCCGCCAGATGGGGCAGCAGAGAGTACACTGGGTTCCCCCCCTCCTGCTCCCATCTGGGAACTCTCAGGCAGACTTGATGCCCCGGCCACAAAACGGCCTGGCCAATCAGCGGCAGCTAGAGGCGGGATCAAGGCAGCACTGTGTATGCCTTGATACAGCGCATCATCATCAAGGACAAACACCACCCAAGTCACAGACTGTTCAACCTCTCACAATGCCCACGGAAGGGCAAGGGTCTGCTGCAGTATCAAGAGCAGCACATATATACAGTACACACCGGCACTAGCCTCGGAAACCCAGACGTTTTTTTTTCCAGGGAGAAAAAAAAAGTCTGGGTCCGAGTCCACTTCAATTCGGCATAGAGTAGCGCAAACATCTCTCACTCTCTGCTGATTTCTGATCGTCTGCACCTTTGTTAAATTGACACACACACGCACACGTGTACACACACACACTCCTCTCTCTCTGTGTCGCTCTAAGTAATTAGTCTCATGTCGCGCAGCTGCGCATAGTTTCTCCCGGCGGATCCTGCCGGGAGCTGCCTATGCCATAAAAAGCATAGGTGAGTTCCAGGCTACACCGGCACTAACTCAGTAGGGCAGGGCATTCAACTAGTCGACTAGTAAATCCACTAGTTGACCTCGTTGGTACGAGTTGACTAGTTGATGAGAAAAAGGGGGGAAAAAGCATTATTTTTTCTCCCGTTTTTGTAGGCCTCAAGATCAGCTAGAATGCTAGATTATAGTCACCAATGTACAGATATTATTAAATAAATAAATAAATAAATAAAACAATTTTTTTCTTCCTTCTTTTTTACATAATAGGTAGTTAAACAACTATAGTCGACTAGTAAACTGGGCAACTAGTCAACTAGTACAAATCACTAGAAGTGAAAGCCCTTGTATGTATTTAGTGTTCTTGTAGAAAAGAGACCTCTTGGTTGTACAGCTGAACAGCCTGTAAATAAGATGAGAAAGTCCCTATACGGCAGGATTTAGAAGACATTTTCTAGAATCTGGTGTCACCACAGGTCTAAATGGTAATAGAAAGGTGGCTGGTGTGTGTGTGTGTGTGTGTGTGTGTGTGGTATTTTCTAAATACCTGTCTCTTGGTGTGCTCGCTGATCTCCCCCGGCATGTCGTGGGCGCTGCGGTTGAGCGTGCGCGCGATGTGGTAGTAGTAGACGGAGATGATGGCCAGCGGCACCAGGAAGTACACCAGGAAGATGAGCACCGAGTGGATCCGCGGGTGCATCTCGTTGGACAGAGGGTACGGCACGCAGTTCACAAAGGTCACGTTGCTGTGAACCTGCATGGGCAACGGTGGGAAGGGAAGGGAGGGAGAGTGTTGTTTTTGGCAGCACATTTTTGCGAACGCAGTGAGCACTAACTATAGAAGATGGCCCTAAACTGTCTGTGTGTCACGCTGTAACACCACCGGCCCGCCACCAGAGGGCACAGCTGTATCACACACAAAACACACACAAACACACACACACAAACAAACAAAACTTAACTTAAAAAAACTTAACTTAAAAAAACTTAACTTAAAAAAAAACGTAAAAAGAAAAATCTTAAAAAACACAAAAAAAACGTTTTGAAATTAAACGGGTTGAGAATCACTGCTAGAGCCGTAGATGTCACGGTGAGCCAAGGGATTGGCTAAGAGACTAACAGAACACAGGTGGAGAAAACTAATAATCACAGGTGGTGAGACAAGGCAGGAAAACAGTAACAAGGCATACAGGAAACAATACTACACAATAAAAGCACACAAGAAAGAAAACATTAACCAAAACTAGGAACAAGGACCACTAGGGACCACGGATTGTGACAGTAGAAATCTTCTCTCATATATCTTCAAATGGGGGCTAATTAGTGTCAATTTGGGGGTCCTTGACATGAAAAAGTTTGGGAACCACTGGGCAAGCTTCCACATTGGTGCCAAGAGTAATGACAGGATGGGGCGTGAATCACGTGACTGGACCTCAGCCAATGACAGGATGGGGCGTGAATCACGTGACTGGACCTCAGCCAATGACAGGATGGGGCGTGAATCACGTGACTGGACCTCAGCCAATGACAGGATGGGGCGTGAATCACGTGACTAGACCTCGGCCAATGACAGGACGGGGCGTGAATCACGTCGTGACTGGACCTCAGCCAATGACAGGATGGGGCGTGAATCACATCGTGACTGGACCTCAGCCAATGACAGGACGGGCGTGAATCACGTGACTGGACCTCAGCCAATGACAGGATGGGGCGTGAATCACGTCGTGACTGGACCTCAGCCAATGACAGGATGGGGCGTGAATCACGTGACTGGACCTCAGCCAATGACAGGATGGGGCGTGAATCACGTGACTGGACCTCAGCCAATGACAGGACGGGGCGTGAATCACGTGACTGGACCTCAACCAATGACAGGATGGGGCGTGAATCACGTGACTGGACCTCAGCCAATGACAGGATGGGGCGTGAATCACGTGACTGGACCTCAGCCAATGACAGGACGGGGCGTGAATCACGTGACTGGACCTCAGCCAATGACAGGATGGGGCGTGAATCACGTGACTGGACCTCAGCCAATGACAGGATGGGGCGTGAATCACGTGACTGGACCTCAGCCAATGACAGGATGGGGCGTGAATCACGTGACTGGACCTCAGCCAATGACAGGATGGGGCGTGAATCACGTGACTAGACCTCAGCCAATGACAGGACGGGGCGTGAATCACGTCGTGACTGGACCTCAGCCAATGACAGGATGGGGCGTGAATCACGTCGTGACTGGACCTCAGCCATATAACTGATTATAGGATGATTATAGTTTATTTGTGTGTTTGTGTGTTTGCGTGCGTGCGTGCGTGCGTGCACTGAGTCGGCACCGAAAGATCTCTGTGGAGAGCCAATCGAATTGCTTATTAGCAATCAATGGACAAGCTAATGAGACCCTTCACAGAGCGGCCAGAAAGCTTTTAATCTCGCACAAGTTATTATTCATTATTATTCCCTCTTTAAAAACGTCTATTTCTGCAAGGGGTTCAGCTTAGGAGAGGAGATTAGAGGAGGTTGAGGAGAGGATCGAGAGACGCAATTTAACCCGAAGAGAGATGTTACTGGGCTGTGGGCTGTCAGAAACATGTGTGTGTGTGTGTGTGTGTGTGTGTGTGTGTGTGTGTGTGTGTGTGTGTGTGTGTGTGTGTGTGTGTGTGTGTTTTTCTCCTCCGTTTCCCGGAAAGAAAGGGTTTTGGGACATGCAAGGTAGGGCATTCACTTCTAGTCATTTTTACTAGTTGACTAGTTGCCTAGTTTACTAGTCGAGTAGTTGTTTAACTACCTATTATGTAAAAAAATAAAATAAATTAAAAAAATAAACTTTATTTTTTTGGAAATAAATATTTGTACATTGAAAAACTGAGGTGTACATGGTGACTATAACTATAATCTACCTGATCTTGAGGCCTACAAAACTGGGGGGAAAAAAACTAGTCAACTAGTACCAACAAGGTGGACTAGTGGATTTACTAGTTGCTTAATGCCCTAATGCAAGGTATCCGGGGTCGCCGGCAGTGACAAAGAAACACGTGGGTAAAGAGCGGTTGGAGAGTTGGACCAAACAAACATGGCGGCGCACTATAGTATACTACAGTACGTCCCCGAGTCATAACACACATTCTGGAACCAGACCAATATGGAAGCACATCGCTTCATAATTTGACTGTATTAAAGTTTATGGCTGCCGCAGGGCCGGGATTGGCTTATTATTATTATTTTTTTAAGCTCTCCACCCCCCCCCCCCCCCCCCCCCCCCCTCCCTCTTGCACGCCCCATGTGGAATGAAAACATAATGCACTGGCATGGATACAACGGAGGCAATGGAGGGAGGAAGATAATCAATGGAATGGACAGAGAGAGGGAGAGAGATAACGGAGAGAGATAAGACACAGGGAGAGAGAGAGAGAGGGCAGGGAACACCGTAAAATCCATATGAGAGAGAGAGAGAGGGGGGGGGGGAGAGGGAGAGGGAGAGAGAGGGAGAGGGAGAGAGAGGGAGAGGGAGAGAGAGGGAGAGAGGGAGGGAGAGGGCAGGGGACTATACGCTGCTAATCCAGAGTGTTCATTCAACCCATTAAAACCGGGAAAGCATTTTTTTTTCTCTTCATTTTTTTATCCCACGATTTTGTAACCCATTTTTCACGTGTACCACAGACGAAATTTCATTCTGACCCCTCCACGAAAAGGCCTCGTTGTCCTGAACCCTTATCTATCATTTATACATTATGGATCAATAGTGTGGACTTAGACTGTTTTTCGTCTGTGGCATTCAATTATCTAATGTGATCCTGGGCTCTACACACCCACCCTCCGCCAACCTGGGGAGAGCAACGGACTTGAACTCATGCTTCCTTCATGCATGAGTGTCCAAGTTGCTCCTTTACACCTGACAGGGTGTCCCTAGTTGGACGTAGCGCGTGGAAGGAAAGCATTTTTGAGCGGCGCACACCACTCCAATGACTGGCTTTGTGTGTCCCTATGTGTGTCTATAGGGTGCAAGTCCACGGATTCATGTACTTTTTATTTGCATTGTAATCCCCATAGGAGGATCGCCTCATATAAGAACTGTGTTCGAAAAATGTCACCCCGGCCGTTACACTCATATGGATATGAAGAATCAACTGACTGTGAGAAAACGCTATTGTTACTGCTGCTGAATTAGTTACATTTTCGCTAGAAACAGACGGTCGTAAACGATACAGAGACACCTCCCCGACAATTTTGCAGAGACACTTTGTTTATTTTTTTGGACCACAATGCTTATATGAAACGATTTTAAGATGACCCCATTTTAAGTACAATTAACTCAACCTCTTCCTGTGTGCGAGACTTGGTCTCATACAATTCAAAGTACTTCACAGGATACATTATAGCAAAGCCAGACTATCGAGAATATATCCAGATCTTTCCGACACCTGCGATAGATGCTCTCAGGCACCAGCAGATTTGACTCATATGTTTTGGTCATGCCCAAGCCTGGTGGACTACTGGAGACATTTCTTTAGTGTTATCTCTGAAATTCTAGGAATGAATGTGGATCCGTCACCTTGCATTGCTATTTTCGGTGTCCCTGAAGAGGGAGCCAGACTGAACAATAGACAAAAAAATATAGTCTCATTTGCCTCTTTAATCGCTCGCCGCCGTATACTACTGCTATGGAAAAACCATCTACCTCCCTCAAACACATCCTGGTTACAGGACCTAATGTCATTTCTGAAACTAGAAAAGATTTGCTGTCCGCGGCTCTGTTGAAAACTTTTATAAACATCGGCAGCCTCTCATCTCTCACTTTGATCTCATTGGACTAGATAAGTGTATAATTCACCCGAGGGTGCATACTTTGTTCTATCATTGTCACAATTCACAAGGAGCATTATGCCATCTGAGGCTGAGTCAACATGCTGTTTTCACCCTGTCTTTCCCTTGTCTCTCTCTTTTCCTCTTTTTTTAATTCTTCTTCTCTTTTTCCCTCTATCGGCTACTCTTCTTTCTATGGGTGGAAGGAGGGGGGGGGGGGGGGTACTTGGGAGTAGGGGGAATACTGGTGGGGTTTCTTTTCTTTTTTTAAAGAGAAAAATCCACAAACATGCAATGACAATGAAACGCACCTACTGGTAAATCTATATATGTACCATCTATGTATGTATTATGCAATGTGTCACTGCAAAGATGTGGAATACAAAAAAAAAAAAAAAAGATGACCCCATAGAGAAAGGACTTCTGTGAACCAGGCTGAACCAGGGGATGAGAGAGTGACGTCAGGACTTCGGCGCTCTATACAGTAACTATAACAATAAAGGTATAACTAACTAATAAAACTGTACCGTACAGTACAGAGTACATATACAGCACAGTACAGTATAGTTGCACCGCTCAGTTCACACGGGTGTGATTTTTATCTTTATTTTAACCACTTATTTTAACCATTATTGTATAATTTGTCTGTTCAAAAATACCTCATATAGAGCGTTGCAGTCCCGCCCCTGCAGGGACCAGGAAATTATTCCCCGTTCATTTTCCTCATACTTACTTACTTACTTAGGCCTTTAAATTCCCTGAGGAACATAGGCCATTGATGATTCTCCTCCATCCCCTTGGGTCTTGTGCCCTCCGCTCCAGTTGTTGCCATGACAGCCCTTGCAGCTTCATCTCCTGTTCTGTGGTTCTTCTCCAGGTGGCTCTAGGCCTTCCTCTCTTCCTCCTCTGCGGGTTCCATGTTAGTGAATGATTTGTTATTGATTTGTTATGTCTTCGCAGTGTGTGTCCTATCCATGTCCATTTCCTCCTCCTGATCTGTGCTTCTATAGTGTCTTGTCTAGTGAGGTCCCACAGGTTGGCATTGGATATGGTGTTGGGCCAGTAGATTCCTAGTAGGCGTCGGAGGCAGCGGTTGAAGAATGTTTGTATTTTGTTGAGTATGTTAGTAGTTATTTTCCAGGTTTCTGAACTGTAGAGTAGGGTGGATTTGACATTTGAGTTGAAGATTTGCAGTTTGGTTTTGCGTGATATGTCTTTTGCTTTCCAGATTTTATTTAAGATGTTGTATGTGGTCCTTGCTTCGTATGAAGCCAGCTCGAGTTGTGACAAATCATGACAACAAACATTTTGGGCCGAACAAATAATTACAAAGAAGAAAAACAACAACAAAAAGTGTTGTAACCTGCCGTTTTCTTATTCTTTCTAATTATTTGTTGGGCCCGAAGAAATTGTGTTTGTTGTCATGATTTGTCACAACTCGAGTCGGCTTTGTACAAGGCTTAAAAGGTCTTTAAATAAATACTTTTTGAAATGTCTATGAGGAAGATGAACGGGGAATTCATTTCCTGGTCCCTGGTAGGAGGCGGGACTGCGACGCTCTATAGCACGTCACTTTGTGCCGTGCTATGAGCTTGTAGATCTGCTATTTTTGAAAATCTCTAGCAATTCTTACAGCGAAGTCACCCTGCCCCGAACCCGGGGCAATTCACCTTTAGCTAAGCCCCGCCCTCTCCCACTTAGACACTCCCACTTGGACACTTCCCAGCCGGGCTCATTCATTCCAATGTAAATATCATGGATTTTATACATTAAATACTGGTTCATTTTTTTAACCAGACCTTCAAAATCTCTTCCAAATCCGTCAACAAGGCCTGCCATATGCACTGGAAAAATATGTGCGTGACATTACTATTTTAAAACAATGTTTTATCATATAGAAAAACTGTTGGTAGAGAGGTTTAATTGTCTAACCCATGTTATGCTTAGCTGTGATTGGACCTTTGCAGTTTGGGGAGGGGCTTAGCTATAGGTCAATTGTGTTTGTGTAAACCAGGGGTTTTCAACCAGTGGTCCGGGGACCACCAGTGGTCCTTGAGGAGGTTCTAGGTGGTCCCCAGCGAAACGATGGAGAGTTGATATATAGATCTTTAACTCTCTAGAGCGTAAAATGAAACCTTTCATTTTACACTCTCAAGAGTTCAATTATTGTTACACATGTTACATGTGTGGTGTACACCAGTGTTGATTTCGTCGACTAAAACTAAGACGAAAAATGTTCATCGACTACCTTTTTTCACTGACGAAAACTAAGCTACGATGACAAAAAACAGAGTAAATATACTGACAATTTTGATCAACAAATAAAAACTAGAAGCAAAGGAAAGGACTATAGTGGACAAGAGATCCAGTATAAGTCATTTTACACTTGGTTGCATGCTGAAAATAGCCGATCGACCAGCTCACAGCGCGTCGCTGTGCGCCGCGTTGTGAGCTTGTAGATCGGCTATTTTCAGCAAGTGTAAAAACGCTCATTACGACGGCATCAAGGCAGCCGACTAAATCAACTGTAGATTTAGTCGACTAAAATCGTATGTTATTTAGTCAACTAGACTCACACACACTATACTCACACTAGACTCACACACACTAGACTCACACTAGACTCACACACACTAGACTCACACTAGACTCACACACACTATACTCACACTAGACTCACACACACTAGACTCACACTAGACTCACACACACTAGACTCACACACACTAGACTCACACTAGACTCACACACACTAGACTCACACTAGACTCACACACTATACTCACACTAGACTCACACACACTAGACTCACACTAGACTCACACACACTAGACTCACACACACTAGACTCACACTAGACTCACACACACTAGACTCACACTAGACTCACACACTATACTCACACTAGACTCACACACACTAGACTCACACTAGACTCACACACACTAGACTCACACACACTAGACTCACACTAGACTCACTCACACTAGACTCACTCACACTAGACTCACACTAGACTCACACACACTAGACTCACACTAGACTCACTCACACTAGACTCACACTAGACTCACTCACACTAGACTCACACTAGACTCACACACACTAGACTCACTCACACTAGACTCACACTAGACTCACTCACACTAGACTCACACTAGACTCACACACACTAGACTCACACTAGACTCACTCACACTAGACTCACACTAGACTCACTCACACTAGACTCACTCACACTAGACTCACACTAGACTCACTCACACTAGACTCACACTAGACTCACTCACACTAGACTCACACTAGACTCACACACACTAGACTCACTCACACTAGACTCACACTAGACTCACTCACACTAGACTCACACTAGACTCACACACACTAGACTCACACTAGACTCACACACACTAGACTCACACACACTAGACTAACACTAAGACATTCCGGGTGACTCAAATGTGACTGAAACTAAATGAAAACTATTCAAGAGACTAAAACTCTAATCAAAATGTGTGTATATATATACCTGCATGGAGACCACCTGTGAGAAGATGGCCTCGGGGACAGCCAGGAGGACGGACAGCAGCCAGATGGACACGGCCTTCAGACACGTCCAACACACTGCACTGGACGTCTGGATGTCCATGGGGTTCACTATGGCTTTATACCTGAGAGACAGAGAGAGAGAGAGAGAGAGAGAGAGAGAGAGAGAGAGGTTCACTATGGCTTTATACCTGAGAGACAGAGAAACATGGCGGCGCGACCGACGCTTGCTGCAGCCACTCCTCACAGAGACAGACAGACCAAAAATAGGGTATCAGACAGCTTGACATACAAAGTTTATAAACAGGCCAAGTCCAGATATAGTCGGCAGCTTTTATTAGATATAAGGAATCAGTGTGGTAACCACCAACCGATTGTTCCAAAGGAGCAGCTGACCGCACTGGGTCTGCTGTGCACTGCGAGCCGCGCCGAGACCACGGCTCCGTCTGCAGGCACAGTGAGGACAAGCAAGCGGTGTGACAGCGCACGGAAGAGGGGGAAGCGAGGAGGAGCAAACGTCAGGCTAAAGGCTAACCCTACCAAACCGTCAATCCCGACTGTTGTGTTGGCGAACGTCTGTGCTTTGAAAAGCAAAATGGATGACATCAGTCTGTGGAGAGCATCTCATCGGGAAATGAGAGACTGTTGCGTCTTCATTTTCACAGAGACGTTTCTGAAGGACAACATCACAGACGCTGCAATCGAGCAGACTGGGCTGACACTTTACAGAGCGGACAGATCAGCTGCTACTTCGGGAAAAGTGACGGGAGGAGGCGTGGCCGTGTATACCAACAACTCCTGGTGTCGTGACGTCACGCTAATATCATCATTCTGCGATGGAAATGTGGAATACATGATTTTAAAATGCCGTCCCTTTGACATGCCGCGAGAACTGACAGCTGCTTTCATTGTTGCTGTTTATGTCCCACCCAGCGCGAATGTAAAGGATGCCATGAGCAAGTTCTACAGTGCCATCAGTGAGTTACAACTGGCTCATCCTGATGCTTTTCATCTGGTGGGGGGAGATTTCAACCAGGCAAATTTGAAATCTGTCCTACCTAAGTTCTATCAACATGTTAAATGTGCAACAAGGGGGGAAAGTGTACACAAATATTAAAAAAGCATATAGAGCACGTAGCCTACCACATATTGGAGGTTCTGACCACTTGACTGTGATGCTGACGCCCACCTATAAACCAAAGGTGAGGCAGGAACGCCCTAACCTGACTCCGCCAGATGGGGCAGCAGAGAGTCCCCCCTCCTGCTCCCATCTGGGAACTCTCAGGCAGACTTGATGCACGGCCACAAAACGGCCTGGCCAATCAGCAGCAGCTAGAGGCGGGATAGCTGCTGCTGATTGGCCAGACCGTTTTGTGGCCGGGCATCAAGTCTGCCTGAGAGTTCCCAGATGGGAGCAGGAGGGGGGGAACCCAGTTTACTCTCTGCTGCCCCATCTGGCGGAGTCAGGTTAGGAACGCCCAGTCATGAAGGAGATCAGAATATGGCCACGGGGGGCTACAGAAACATTGCATGGGTGCTTTGACTGTACACTATGGCAGGGGTTCTCAACCCGTGGGTCGCCAAATTATTTTGGGGGGTCCCCAAACTATTTTCAAAAAAGAAAAAGAAAAAAAAGTTTTTTTTTTTTTTTGCAACTGAATGGCTGTAAAGTGGAAATGAAGAATGTACATATAGTACACATAGTACATGCATACACCTTCCCTAATGATTATGGTTTCAGTATTTATTTATGGTGTATTGTCTCTATTATTAAGGTTATTGTAGCAGTCAATTTATATTGGGGGTCGGGAGGGGGCGGGGCGGGGGTCCCGAGACGTTGCCAAAGCATTTTCGGGGGTCCCCGGCCAAAAAGGTTGAGAACCCCTGCACTATGGCATGTGTTTTAAGAGGCAGCGACATGTGAGGGGGTCACAGATTTACAGGAATACACAGAGGCTGTGACGGGTTATGTAACCAAATGCATAGACGATGTGACTGTAACGAAGACGATACAAGTACGCGCTAGCCAAAAACCATGGCTGACCAAGAAGACACGCCTACTATTGAGGGCCAGGGATGTTGCCTTTAGATCTGGCGATCCAGTGGCCTATAGGAAGGCAAGGAACGACCTGGGCAGAGGCATAAAAGAGGCAAAAGGAATGTATGGGAAAAGGATGGCAAGTCTATTTAATGACAACAAGGACACTCGGCAACTGTGGCAGGGATTTCACACAGTAACGGGCTACAAGCCTGCTTTGCAGCCAGCCCCAACCGATCCATCCCTTCCTGACAACCTCAATGCCTTTTACACACGGTTCGAGGCCACAAATGACAGGGAGGTGCAGAGATTTCCACCCTCACCCACAGACCAGGTACCCCAGCTATCCACCACTGAGGTTAAGAGGGCCTTTTCCAGCATTAACCCACGAAAGGCTACTGGACCAGACAACATACCAGGCCGGGTGCTGAAAGACTGTGCAGAGCAGTTAAAAGATGTTTTTACTGACATTTTGTGCAGAGCAGTTCAAAGATGTTTTACTGACATTTTCAACATCTCTCTCAGTCAAGCCAGAGTGCCTGCCTGTTGGAAGAGCGCCACCATTATACCTGTGCCCAAAAAACCCAGCCCAGGCTGCATGAACGACTACCGCCCTGTGGCCCTTACCCCAGTCGCCATGAAATGCTTCGAGAGGCTGGTCATTGAACGCATTAAAGGAGGCCTCAGCGCCGACCTGGACCCATACCAGTTCGCTTATAGACCAAACCGGTCTACAGAGGATGCTATTTCCACCATGCTCCACCTCACTCTGTCACATCTGGAAAAGGCAGACACCTATGCCAGGATCCTTTTTTTAGACTTCAGCTCCGCCTTCAACACTATCATACCACAGCAGCTGGTGGAGAAGCTGAGGGTGTTGAAGGTGGACACGGGTACCTGTAACTGGATCCTGGATTTCCTGACACAGCGGAGGCAAACAGTCAGAGTAGGCAACAAAGTATCCAAGGCCATTGAAGTGAACACAGGATCTCCTCAGGGATGTGTACTGAGTCCCCTATTGTTCACTCTGCTTACACATGACTGCAGGGCCAGGTTCAGAAGCAACCATATAATAAAGTTTGCTGATGACACCACCGTGGTCGGCCTCATAACCAAGGGGGATGAAGCTGCCTACAGAGAGGAGGTCGAACAGTTGGCAGCTTGGTGCAAGGCGCACAATCTTTCCCTCAACACCAAAAAGACCAAGGAAATGATTGTCGACTTCAGGACGAGAACCACAACACCAGCCTATGACCATCGATGGCTCAGCCGTAGAGAGGGTAGCAAGCACTACATTCTTGGGAGTGCTGCTAACGGACGACCTGGCCCCGAGCAGCAACACCACTGCCATCATTAAAAGGGCCCAGCAGCGTCTCTACCCCCTCCGTCAGCTGAAGAGAGTCGACCTGCCTGTCCCAGCCCTGACCATGTTCTATAGAGGCACCATTGAGAGCATTCTCACCTACTGTTTTACCTCCTGGTATGGAAACAGCACAGCTGAGGAGAGAAAACAGCTGGACAGGACGGTGAGAACAGCTAGTAGGATCATCGGTGCCTCGCTGCCCTCCCTGGCAGACATGTACAAGCAGAGGTGCATGAGGAGAGCAACTGGCATCATTGAGGATGCCACCCACCCCTCTCACAGCCTGATCTCCCTTATGCCATCTGGGAAACGGTACAGGAGCATCAGTGCCAGGACGGAAAGGATGCGGAGCAATCAGACTCTTGAACTCTAGTATCCCTGGCAGATAGGCCATGAACTGATGACATGAACTCTATGTTCAGTTTTTAAATGTTTTTCTTATTCTATTTATCTTTTTTAAGGACTCCTGTAGTTTTTTAGGACTTATTTATATTCAGTATTGTCTTGCACTTGATATATTTATTATTGTATGAGCCTGTGCTGTCTCTTAACTAGGAGAAATGTAATTTCGTTTTTTTTCTGCTGCTGCAGTTGGAAAGAATGACAAATAAAGCAATCTTGAATCTCAATCTTGAGAGGTTCACTATGACTTTATATCTGAGAGAGAGAGAGAGAGAGAGAGAGAGAGAGAGAGAGAGAGAGAGAGAGAGAGAGAGAGAGGTTCACTATTGCTTTATACCTGAGAGAGAGAGAGAGAGAGAGAGAGAGAGAGAGAGAGAGAGAGGTTCACTATGGCTTTTACCTGAGAGAGAGAGAGGTTCACTATGGCTTTATACCTGAGAGAGAGAGAGAGAGAGAGGTTCACTATGGCTTTATACCTGAGAGAGAGAGAGAGAGGTTCACTATGGCTTTATACCTGAGAGAGAGAGAGAGAGAGAGGTTCACTATGGCTTTATACCTGAGAGAGAGAGAGAGAGAGAGAGAGAGAGAGAGAGAGAGAGAGAGAGAGGTTCACTATGGCTTTATACCTGAGAGAGAGAGAGAGAGAGAGAGAGAGAGAGAGGTTCACTATGGCTTTATACCTGAGAGAGAGAGAGAGGTTCACTATGGCTTTATACCTGAGAGAGAGAGAGAGAGAGTGTTAATGCAGCCATGTTTACACATAGAGCCCTATCCTGCAGTCGTGCTACCCTATATAAATAATACCCAATATCTAAGCATGAAGCTTTGTGCGTTGGCCATTATCAATATCTAAGCATGAAGCTTTGTGCGTTGGCCGTTATCAATATCTAAGCATGAAGCTTTGTGCGTTGGCCATTATCAATATCTAAGCATGAAGCTTTGTGCGTTGGCCGTTATCAATATCTAAGCATGAAGCTTTGTGTGTTGGCCGTTATCAATATCTAAGCATGAAGCTTTGTGTGTTGGCCGTTATCATGCGGCGGTATAGAGTCCCGCCCCCTACCAGGGCCCAGGAAATGATTCCCCGTTAATTTTCCTCATAGACATTTCAAAAAGTATTTATTTAAAGGCCTTTTAAGCGTCGTACAAAGCCAACTCTTGTCGTGACAAATCATGACAACAAACACCCATTTTTGGGCCGAACAAATAATTAGAAAGAAGAAAAAAAACGCAGGTTACAACACTTTGTTTTGTTGTTTTTCTTCTTTGTAATTATTTGTTTGGTCCAAAATATTGTGTTTGTTGTCATGAGTTGTCACGACTAGAGTAGGCTTTGTCCGCGGCCTAACCGTCTTTAAATAAATACTTTTTGAAATGTCTATGAGGAAAAATGCATTGGGAATCATTTCCTGGGCCTGGCGTCGTCATGAAAGGGTGCGGGACTGCAACGCTCTATAGCCTTGTCCCTGAGCTACACAGGTGTGATTTGGGCGTTACATTAATCAAACCAATCAGGGGCTGCGCCATGCGCTATATCTCCACGACGTGCAATCAAACACTCTCTCCCTCCCTCTGCCCACGGAGGAGAGGCAGTCCCACATTTACTATCCAAACTGCATAGCGTTTGATTGCCTTGGAATGAAATCATATTTGATACACATTGTTATCAACCACTCATTGCTGACTGTTGCCAAATCTGTTTGGCCAGTGCCAAATCAACCCCTTCCCGAGGGCCATGGCCAGTGTTGTTTTTGGCAGCAAATTCAGATTTTAGTTTAGTCATAGTCACTTTGGAATAAAACTTCATAAAAATGTCTTTTAGCAGACCTTGATGGTGTCGCAATGGCTGATTTACAAGCTGATTTAATAGCTGATCTACAAGCTCACAACGCGTCACAGCGCGACGCGTTGTGAGCTTGTAGATCTGCTATTTTCAGCATGCAACCAAGTGTAAAATGACTTATTCTGGATCTCTTGTCCACTAGTCCCTTCCTAACATTTTAGTGTAGTTTTCATTTGTTGACGAAATTGTCAGTATTTTAGCCAGCTGCAGTTCTGATTGTAATAGGAAGTGCATTCCATAGTTTTGGAGGCAGTTGAGTTTTGGACGTGTGGTAAGTAAGTAAATAGCCTTGCCGAGCCATGAGGCCCATAGGTCAGGAGCCTATCTCCTGTTTCTGTAGCGTGAGGCAGCTTGATGTACAAGTACACCTCCTGGACATGACGCTAGTATGTCGCAGGGACTTACCCCCAATCCAACCCTTGATGCTGAGTGTCAAGCAGGGAGGCACTGGGTCCCATTTTTTAGAGTCTTTGGTATGACCCGACTGGGGATTGAACCCCAGCCTCCCAGTCCCAGGGCGGACACTCAACCACAAGGCCACTGATTTGGACGTGTGGAGGATCTGCTATTTCCGAGCCTCCTCCCACCGAGTGGTTAAGAAACAGACGATCAAAAACACGAGCTGGGGGTTTCCTGTGTTGCGATACATTGGAATCGGTGACCTATGAATACCGTTTCGACGGAAGCAACAGTTGTACCTTTTTTAAATAGTCTCTCGCACACACAGGGCCCTGCATATACAGTACAGGCTGCAGGCCCTGGGGCTTAAACTCCAGTGAATTCCGTTGTTAATCAATCCGCGCCTGGCTGTTTACAGAGATTTTTTTTCTAATCATGCCAATTGCTTGTGTTACAGATGGATTAATTAAACTGAATGGCCTGGTGTGGTTATAGCGAACAACACAACACTTCATTTGTCTTTGGTAAGCTTCACTGGCAAAACTGCTGATTTAACTACTATCACGTTCACAGTCACTTCATTCAGTGTCGGTGTCCTTTAAGTGTAGACTCTCTGACCCATTTTGACTTGGGAACGATTCTACAAATGCTTTCTAAATCAGTTTTCTGAAAAACCTCATGTTTCTATATCAGTGGTACTGGTTCTCAAACATTTTCATGTCAAGGACACCCAAAAATATATGAATTTGGCCGCCGGCCGCCATCTGAAAATTTGTTGTTCCAGGGACCTCCCCAGAAGCAAAGATTTGAGTCACATTTTCATGATTTTTCCAAAATAGCAGACCTACAAGTTCATAGCGTGGCACTCGGTGCCGCGCTATGAGCTTGTAGATCTGCTATTTTTCAATAGCTAAAGTGTAACACAATGCTTAAAACACCAAAAGGGGTTCCCGCCCAGAATGGATTAATGTGATGTCCGACACATTCCATTGTTTTGATTCCAAGCCGTTGCGTTTGATTGCCTTGGAATAAAATCATATTTGATACACGGAATTATCACCCACATGTTTCCCGATTAGGCTATAGATGGCGTTATAGTATTAACAATCCGTTCCTTATTTCCTACACAGCAATGGATTAATGAAACTGAAACTGTGGTTCGGAGCGAACACCACCACGCGGCACAAATTTCAAACGACGTCATTTAAAACGCCTGGGTCCGTTTTGAAACTCCAAAGAAGTTAACTACAGCAGTGGTTGGTTCCCAAAGTGGGTCTGTAACTCTCAGGAGTAAAATTAACATTGATTTTACAATATAAATTGGGGTCTCAGAGATAGAAATGGCATTAATCCATTGAGACCTGGAACGCATCCATGTCACGTTAGCGTTAGCGTTTTAAACATTATGTTATAATTTAGCTATTGAAAAATAGCAGATCTACAAGCTCATAGCGCGCTATGAACTTGTAGGTCTGCTATTTTTGAAAAATCGTTAAAATGTGCCTCAAATCTTTCCGAAAATTGTCATGATTTAGAAAAAAAAATGTTTTAATTTCGACGTCAGGCCTGAATGGGTTAAATGGGGGGTCCGTAGACTAATGCATGTCAAACTGGGGGTCCTTGAAATGTTGAGAATTAATGTCGAAAAAATCTTATCGCTCATGGGGGGGTCCCTGGCATGTCTTTTCAAATGGGGGGGGGGGGGGGGGGGGGGGTCCGCGGGCTAATTAGTGTCAATTTGGGGGTCCTTGACGTGAAACAGTTTGGGAACCACTGAACTACAGTATGTGAGAGTGAAAGTGAGGGTGGGGGGGGGGTGAGTCACAGCAGGGGGTCTGTCTTCTGAGGAACAAGAAAGAGGGAGAAGTTGGCGGTGTTATGCCCCCCGGTCATAATTCAGTTATGGTCTGTCAACCTGTCACGGACGTCATAAATCATTCACTACCTGTCAACACGCGTGAACTTGCACACGCACGCACGCACGCACGCACGCACGCACGCACGCAGGGTGAATACTCAATCTATGATATGATCTAAAGACATTCAAAGTGATGCAGTGTAACGTCTTCCGTTTGAACTGAAGCTATTTTTGTTACCCCTCTTTTCACCAGTGTATTTTTCACAATAACCATTCCGCATGAACACCCACACACGTTACTTTTTATTGGTGATTGTCTGCTGTGAGCTATGTTTTTGGCAAAGATATTTAGGGTTTATATATCACAATCAAGGGATATTAACAATTATTATCCTGTATATTATTTAGCGGGTTTAGGTCCAGGTGTGCTAGCTTAATTAGTTATGGAAAGCGTAAAAGGAATGATGACCGATAACACTGTCCTTTCTCGCTGTTTCATATGTTAGTTGTGGCGCTGCAGGGGGGGGGGGGGGGGGGAGCTTGTTTTAGTGGAATCAATCAATGTCCAAACATTACAGTATATATACAGTATGTATACAGTATATATATATATATATATATATATATATTAAAAACAAATGCACCGGCAGATTTGTAGTCTGACCACGCGATCGAGGCTATGTTGATCTCACATTACAAGAATTTGATGAATTAAAAGAAGGGTGTAAGCAGTTTCAATCGCCGACTACACCTAGTCCCAACGGACGCGATGTAATGTTTTAGACATAAATTATGTGCATATCATATATATTTCTTCAACTTCAAGGCCTGGTGTTTCGCTATACTGAGTGACGCAACCTTGTGGAAAGTACTTAACATGAAGAACATGGGCCAGCGTGATGCCTTGAACGCAACCTTTGAAACTCAAGTCTATATGAATCACATACTTGTAGGCTAGTACAGGGGTTCTCAACGTTTTTGGCCGGGGACCCCCGGAAATGCTTTGGCAATGTCTTGGGACCCCCGCCCCCTCCCGACCCCCAATATAAATTGACTGCTACAATAACCTTAATAGTAGAGACAATACACCATAAATAAATACTGAAACCATAATCATTAGGGAAGGTGTATGCATGTACTATGTGTACTATATGTAAACTCTTCATTTCCACTTTACAGCCATTCAGTTGGTAAAAAAAAAAAAAAGAGATTTCTTTTTTTTTTTTTTTTTTTAATAATTTGGGGACCCCCAAAATAATTTGGCGACCCCTCGAGGGGTCGCGACCCACGGGTTGAGAACCCCGTCTAGTACACTGTTTGGTGTATTTTTGCATTGCAGTTTTGTATTCAATATTTGCCTAATATTTGTCTAATAGACTTCCCCGATCAAACGAGTTCACTAACCCATTTAGGCATGACGTCGAAATTTAAAAAAATCAGTTTTCTATATCAGTGGAGCTCAATATTTCATGTCAAGAACCCCAAAGATTATTATTATGTAATTGGCCGCCAACCCCCATTTGAAAATATGTTGTTCCATGGACCTTCCCAGAAGCAAAGATTTGAGTTAAAAATGTTCACTCTGAAAGAATATATATTATACGATTTTCCAAAAATAGCAGACCTACAAGCTCGTAGCGCGCCACTCGGTGGCGCGCTATGAGCTTGTAGATCTGCGGTTTTACAACAGCTAAAGCATAACATATTGCTTAAAACACCAAGCACACAGTACGACGTGTCGCAGACACCACTGACCCATACCAGACAATTACAACGTACAATGTAGGCATTTAGCAGACGCTCTTAAAATACTTTACCCGCCAGCATTAATTAATCCCTCGATAAGGTACGGCCAAGGTTTTATCGCGCGTAACACTTACTTTGAATAACCAAATATCCGTAATCGCATGTTACTATGAAAAAGATTCCGTGTGTGTTGCCATCACTGGTTGTTGTTGTCTCATTCGGCGGTGGAAAAAGTGGACCGCGAGTATCACAGCGCCTGCTACAGGCCATTGAAAACGCTTGTCTGGGCCAAATCTGCCCCCTCAATGTCCCTTCCGAGATACAGGCCTCTGAAGACAGGGCGGACAATGCAAGTGGATGCGTGCGCGTCTTCAAAATGGCCGCGGCCATTGTGTGTTTGTGTCCCAGAGTGTTGTTGCGGCAGACGCTTGTCTGGGCCAAATCTGCCCCCTCAATGTCCCTTCCGAGATACAGGCCTCTGAAGACAGGGCGGACAATGCAAGTGGATGCGCGCGCATCTTCAAAATGGCCGCGGCCATTGTGTGTTTGTGTCCCAGAGTGTTGTTGCGGTAGCAACATCAGCTAGCGATCGAAATAAGATGACAAAAAATTAAAAAAAATTAAAAAAAGAATACGCTGCATCTCGAAGGAATCTTTGCACAAAACTGTTTCAGGGATGTTGCCAAAGAAACCTCGGACATGTTTGGACACTGAACTTAAATGACTGGCTCTGCCAGGGGTGTCTCTTGCAAATACTATAGTATGCACTGGAAATAGTAGGCTACACACATACTGTACAGTGTACACACAGTGAGTGAAAGGCACCTCGTAGTACTATAGACGAATAACAGTCTTAAGTCCACACTAATTATATCCATAATGTATAAAGGATGGATAAGGGGTCAGGCCTTTTCGCAGAGGGGTCAGAATACATTTTGGACTTAGACTGTCTATAGACCAATTATTTGTTTACAAACATTTGGACTGGGCGCACGGGGGACTGTTTCATGTAATCAATTCCCAACAGATCTCCAAACCTGTTGTTTTGGGGAGCGCTGGTTTCAGTCCATTCAACCTCCTCTTGTGAGTTGGCTAGTGAGATGCACCCTAGGAGACATTTATACTTCAAAGCCCAACAGTATTGTGCACAGAGAACAGCTGATATACAAGCTCACATCGCATCACAGATGCGACTGTTGTGAGCGTAGAGGTCTGCGTGGGCGACACCATCGCGGGACGAAGCATAAATTATACTTGATGGACTGCAGGTGCGTGTGCAGCCGTGCACAAATAGGCTCTGCTGCCGTGATCATGAGCGCACCTCCCGTTCTTATGACAGCGACTGGAGGTGTGGTTTTGAGGACAACTGTTTTGAATTGCTATTATTGTTCAAACACAACAGAAACCAAGGATTATATATTTCAAGGGCGAGAGATCACAATAAAAATCCTAATCATTCTTCCTCCACACTGGGAGAAAAACAGCATCTGAAAGTTTGATGGGGCATTTTTTAGAACTTTTCCATTGCATCTTGTTGTAATCTAAGTACTGGACCCTCGTCTGGTTCTGACAGACAGGTAGTGTGTGCAGGCTGTGTGTGACAATCCAGTTGAAGTATTCCTTTGGTACGGCGACTGCGGCGGCGGGTACCCGGGAGAACAAATTAACGAGACACGAGACAGTATCACGCTAAGGTTCACAAAGTGTATTACACAAACAGGAAACATATATAGTGCTGGATCATAATGATGTGACAATAAGATATGAGACAGAAGAACGTGCCTACTGCAGCAAGGCTGATCTTGCTGCCGCCGAGATGTCTCTCGTAGCCTATCTATAAAGTATGCTACAGTACCGGCAGTACACAATACATATCAAGTACACTGTATCTCAAGTTCAAGTACATAGACTAAGATGTACTGTGCATGGGCTAATGTCATAACACATCTTATGAGAGGTGGTGTTCTTCTGCTGCCTTTAAGCGCGCGCATGCCGTTGCTTATCAGTGTGACGTCGTCTGATAAGGCGTCTATAGTACTCTACTCAAGTATACAGTTGGGTGCCACCGATATTGTCCCTTATCATTTGACCCATTTAGGCCTGACCTCAAAATTTAAAAAAATCCTTCTAAATCCTCCAGTTTTCTGAAATAAATATTCTCACGATTTTTCAAAAATAGCAGACCTACAAGCTCGTAGCGCGCCACTCGGTGGCGCGCTATGAGCTTGTAGATCTGCTATTTTTCAATAGCTAAATTATAACATAATATTTAAAACACCAAAAGGGGTTCCCGCCCAAAATGGGTTAACTGTGCTTTTGCGCAGATCACGCAAACCTCAGCAAAAAGAAAAGGACAATATCGATGGCCTCCAACTGTACAGTGGTTCATTCTGAAAGTGGGGGTTCCTTGCAGGAAGAGGCCAAGCTGGTTTCCATGTAGCTAAACGATTGATTGTTTCAGAACCAAAGGGACCCCTTACTTACTGGTTTGGTTTGTAACTCAGAGAGTGTACAAATGTGTACACTGCTTTAAGAGTTATGGGTGTCTGAATGCTGAGGCAAACTGGGGGTCCTTGAAATTACAAAAAAAACAAACTAGTTTGAGAAGCACTGCAGTGTAATACAGAACAGTGAGTTGGTGCAGAGCTGCTTCTTTCCACACTGTGGAGAGAACTGACTGTTTGCAGCCCGTAGGTATGCAATCATCTCTGTCACCTGTCAGCTCTGAAGGTAAGGCTCTTGCGTGCCGAGTCTAGTCTGCATTGAAATTGTTGCAAAAGAAATACAATTAACATCACCTCGCGTCAATACTGTTTACAGGCAGGCTCTTTCATCTGACAATGTTCTGTACCTGTTCTCTTCCCCGCGTCATCTTGTCTGTGTCTTTGCAGTGTTTCGAGGCTCTATCTGCGGATTCAGGAAAGACTCATTGCATTGCGTGAACTTTTTAGAATGCCAATTAAACACTCTGTGTCTGTGTGTGCGTGTGTGTGTGTGTGTGTGTGTGTGTGTGTGTGTGTGTGTGTGCGTGCGTGCGTGCGTGCGCGCGCACATGTGCGGGTGTGTGCGTGCGTGCATCCGTGTTCAGATTTAGAATATCAGGAGGATACACAATGCAAGTGAACAACACAAGCCAACGGGGGAAATGCCGAGTGTGGGTGAGGTGAGGTGAGGTGAGGTGAGGGGAAGTGGGCCCCCCACAACCGCAGTTTATCGAGAACAGGTCTAAAAAAATCTCCAAATCCGCCACCAGGAAGAGTTGAATGACGAAAGCACAAACTGGGCTTTGCCTGACAAATGCAAATGTGGTCTGGACTCTGGAAGGAGATCATAATTTCTAATAAAGGACTTTTGCTGAAAAATCCCTCATATATACGCTTTCACACTCCGGCCCCTCTCTCTCTTGCTCATGTGCGACTCCGAGTGCACGAGTGTGCCGTGCACACGCACGCACTCACTCGCTCACACGTGCGCACACGCACACATACACAAAGAACAGCTATGTATGTGCAGCCTTTATTTCAACGTAGAACTGTCGCAGCCTGTTCTGTCACCCTGCTGTGTTTTCTCATGTTCCCCCAGCAAGCCAAATGACGTCAAATAACGATGACGTCATGATGACGTCCTCCGTTGACTCCGATGACATTCAGGACTTAAAGGCCAGATCACAGCCCATATGGGGATGATCTTTACGTCATTTCTAGGACATCTTCACCAGTTGAAATAATACAGATTATTCTGGGCCAGATCTGACTAGTTATGATATGACTTAAGTTGATCTGGCCTCGATCGGACTCTCTTTGATTCATCCAGGGACGTCTGTCTTAGTGGGCAGAATTTATGTTGGTTGAAATCGGGTGATATTCTGGGCCAGATCTGACTAGTCTTGGTTTGACTTGATCTGGCCCCAATCGAGACGTCACTAATTCGTCCAGGTCCTGACCGTGCTTGCTGGGGGCCTATAGTTTTAGTTAGTGTTTAACTGTTCTGTTGTGTTCCTTTTATTTTGTAGTAATCTAGTGTCTCTTGGTTTCCTGTGTTGCTCATGTTTACCTGCCTTGTCTAACCCTGTGATTAGTGTAGTTTTCTCCACCTGTGTCCTGTTAGTCTCCCAGCCAATCCCTGTGTTGATTGGTCAGTTGTATTCACCTGTGTCCAGTTAGTCCTTGTCTATTTATATGCCCTTGTGTTTTCCGTTCTCTGTTTGGTTCGTTGGTACATTGTCACAGTGAGTTTGTTCGTCTTTTGTGCTTGACTCAAATTGAACTTGTATTCAGATCCCCTAGTTTTCCCAGTTTAGTATTTCCCCCTTGTTTCCTTCGTACGTGTTCTGACTGCCTACCAGAATTTTTTACTGGTAGGCCTGTACCTTGATTACTAATACTGCCTACTCCTCCTGTTTGGTGAAATAAATACTTTAATTTGAACTGAGCTGCCTCTGCCTCTCATCTTGCGCTTTGGTTCTACCCTGTCTTGACTCGAACCGTGACAAGAACGACTGTGATTGTATCAATTTGCTAACAATACTTAATTTACAAGAAGTAGGCCTATACACAAAGTAATAAGTAATGCAGGTGTTTAACTCTTGAGAGTGTAAAATACACTCAAGAATTAAAGGTCTAGAAGGGTCCATTTGGTTACCCACTGTCCATATGTAGCTGGGGACCACCTGGAACCCCCTCAAGGATTGCTGGTGGTCCCTGGACCACTGGATTAATGGATGAGTTGCCTGCATAGTTGTTGCTGTCAAACTGGAAATGGAAGAAATCACGTCACAGAGGTCATGTTGTGAGCTTTTAGATCTGATCGTTTTGCAACTTTCGCATGACACTAGGCCTATCATACAAGTACAACAAAGTAGGGCAATCGTAAGGGCTAACATCTCAACATAAAGTTGAAATATGGAGAGATACAAGGTTTGATAGGCTCTATGTACATGCAGCCATATTGGAAAGAACTTCGCAGTAATTATACCAATTATACGATTGAAAGCTCTGTTCCATTATTATAGCAATGACCCCCAGAAGAATGCACCAAATGCAATGAACCTGGAAGACATTTGCATTTTCTACACTCTCAGAGTTACACAAGGGGGCCATTTGGAACAGAATGGGTACACGGCACCCAGACATGCGCGTCAAGTGGCGGTAAGAAAGCGCCTAGAACAGGCGTCTCCTCCTGGTTTTTAGACAGCTGGTGGATGGAAATGACGCTCGTGCCCGGCTGCAACTTGACGCGTCGGCTAAGCGTTTCCGTTTTTTTTTTTTTTGCCGGTTGCAGCCCAAGTGGATTTACAGTGATAATGTGCCATAGCCCAGGGGTTCTCAACGTTTTTGGCCAGGGACCCCCGGAAATGCTTTGGCAATGTCTCGCGACCCCCGCCCCGCCCCCTCCCGACCCCCAATATAAATTGACTGCTACAATAACCTTAAACCATTTTGGGCGGGAACCCCTTTTGGTGTTTTAAGCATTGTTATAATTTAGCTATTGAAAAATAGCAGATCTACAAGCTCATAGCGCGCCACCGAGTGGCGCGCTACGAGCTTGTAGGTCTGCTATTTTTGAAAAACCGTGAAAATAAATTGGGGACCCCCTAAAATAATTTGGCGACCCCCCGAGGGGTCGCGACCCACGGGTTGAGAACCCCTGGCCTACAGTGTCATATAGTAAATCAGTCTATGCAGACGTCAAAATGATGTCAAGACCATGGAACAGGCCAGCTCCATATATGGACACTGCAGGGGCAGGGGCCCTGTCCAGAGCCCAGCCTTTTTGGGGCGGATCTGGACAACCATGGGTCCGATCGGTACACGGGCACTGCACCCCCTGTGGTGGGGTGGAACACGCGTGTCGAATTTGAAGTCGGCGGGGCGAACGGTTCTCGAGTTACGTGGATTACAGACGTACAGGCGTACAGAGACTCGGTGCATTTATAGTTAATTAGATGATCAAAACATGACAATAGAAAAACTACAAATCCCACAATTTTCCGCGGACAGATTTTGTCGATGCACAGAAATGACCATCTGCTTATATACAGGCATCACATTGCGACACGTTGATAACTTGTAGACTTGCTATTTTGGAAAAAGAATATTATGTAAAATAGATTAAAAAAAAAGACTAAACGTAATCCTGGTCTCGAAACTACCTCCCCCTGGCCAGCTTGGGCGCCTGATGGAGGGGAAAGGAATTGGTTGGAATAACGTGTTCCTTCCAACCGGGGAAACACCCGCCCCCCCCTTGGACTCCTCCTCATGCATTGAAGGAAGCATGAGGTCAGTCCGTTGCTCTCCCCAGGTTGGCAGAGGGAGTGTAGAGCCCAGGATTGCATTGGCTTAAAAAAAAACCCCAAAACAAACAATATCAGGTTGAAAGTGGTTATAGTGCCCAGGCGGTGGCGTAACCGTCTGGGCACCCGACTGGTAATCCAGTCGCAGTGTGCCGCGGGTTCGACTCCCGAGCCCGACACGGCCTTTACTGCATGTCTTCCCCCATCTCTCTCCCGTTTCCTGTCAGCCTACTGTCTGTCCCTTCAAAAACCAATAAAAAGGCGTAAGCCGCAAAAAAAATATCTTTAAAAAAAAAGAAAGTGGTTATAGAGCGTCGCAGTCCTGCCCCCTTTGAGAACGACGAGGGACCCAGAAGAGAATTTCCCATGCATTTTTCCCATAGACGTTTCAAAATGTATTCATTTAAAGACGTGTAAGCCTCGGACAAAGCCAACTCGGATCGTGACAAATCATGACAACAAACACAATTTTTTTGTGTTTGTTTGGGGGGAAAAAAGGGGCAGGGTATTTTCATGTTTTTCTTCTTTGTATAATTATTTGTTCGGCCCAAAATATTGTGTGTTGTCGTCATGATTTGTCACGATCCGAGTTGGCTTTGTCCGAGGCTTACAGATCTTTAAATTAATTTTGAAACGTTTTGAATCGTCTATGGGGGAAAAAAATGCATGGGAAATTATTTTCGCCGGCCGATCGTTGCCATGAAAGGGGGGCGGGACTGCGATGCTCTATTAAATTAGATATAGACTAGTCATTGGTTAGACCAGTCATTAGTCCTACAACCTATCTCAAACCCTCACCCTAACCTCTCACGGGGCAGCACACCTTAACCTAACCTTAACCCTCTCCCAACCCTTAACGCACCCCTCACCAACCTTAATCCGGTCGTTTTAACGCACCCCTCACCAACCTTAATCCGGTCGTCTTAACGCACCCCTCACCAACCTTAATCCGGTCGTTTTAACGCACCCCTCACCAACCTTAATCCGGTCGTTTTAACGCACCCCTCACCAACCTTAATCCGGTCGTTTTAACGCACCCCTCACCAACCTTAATCCGGTCGTTTTAACGCACCCCTCACCAACCTTAATCCGGTTGTTTTAACGCACCCCTCACCAACCTTTATCCGGTCGTCTTAACGCACCCCTCACCAACCTTAATCCGGTCGTTTTAACGCACCCCTCACCAACCTTTATCCGGTCGTCTTAACGCACCCCTCACCAACCTTTATCCGGTCGTCTTAACGCACCCCTCACCAACCTTAATCCGGTCGTGTTAACGCACCCCTCACCAACCTTAATCCGGTCGTCTTAACGCACCCCTCACCAACCTTAATCCGGTCGTGTTAACGCACCCCTCACCAACCTTAATCCGGTCGTTTTAACACACCCCTCACCAACCTTTATCCGGTCGTCTTAACGCACCCCTCACCAACCTTATGTCTAACCAATGACTAGTCTAAACTAAGTATATGCACCCCATTGAATCACAGTACTTAGTTTAGACTAGTCATTGGTTAGACCAGTCATTAGTCCTACAACTACAACCTATCTCAAACCCTCACCCTAAACCTAACCTCCCACGGGGCAGCACACCTAAACCTAACCTTAACCCATGTCTAACCAATGACTAGTCTAAACTAAGTATGCACCCCGCCCGTCATTGTCTGGCCTGCCAGCGAGTACAAAACGCGGTGCAGTGTTGTTTTCGTCGACTAAAACTAAGACGAAAAATGTTCGTCGACTACCTTTTTCCACTGAAGAAAACTAAATGGAAACTAAATGAAAACTGTGCTATGATGACTAAAACTAAGACTAAATATACTGACAATTTCATCAACAAATAAAAACTAGACTAAAATGTTAGGAAGGGACTAGTGGACAAGAGATCCAGTATAAGTCATTTTACACTAGGTTGCAAGCTGAAAATAGCAGATCTACAAGCTCACAACGCGTCGCAGCGCGACGCGTTGTGAGCTTGTAGATCGGCTATTTTCAGCAAGTGTAAAAACAGTCCTTACGACGGCATCAATGCCCACCAAAATACATTTTAGTCGACTAAATCAACTGTAAATTTAGTCGACTAAAATCTCATGACATTTAGTCGACTAAAACTAGACTAACACATTCCAGGTGACTAAAATGTGACTAAATGAAAACTATTCAAAAGACTATGACTAAAACTAAAATCAAAATTTGCTGCCAAAAACAACACTGACGCGGTGGTGATAACTGATAATTACGTAATTCATCCGTCAAAGCAGTCGCTGTTCCCTTGCTGGCCTTTTGATAATGAATGTGCAGCGGAGCCGGCACTATACCATCATTCACACATTGTTCTTCTTGGGCTGTCTGAATGAACAACAGAGGAGTGGGGTGGGGAAGACAATGGTCTTCTTTCTCACAGGAATCATCACCGCAGCGTCATGAGTCACCCTTCACAAGAATCAAATTAGATATATTTAATATTGTCTCACTATATACCAGGGGATTTCAACCCTTTTCATATGAAGGCCCATTATTTATTCTGCATTTGAGACCACAGATGAGACCATTTGATGAGATTTAGCCTAGACCCCAACATAAAGAATATTTTCTTATAGTTGGATACGATTTTTGTCCACAATTCCATGCTGGAATTCCATAGGAGAGAACAGGCAAATGTTGACCAAAGTAACAATTCTTCTACATTCTCTCTAAATGTGTAGACTTCTTGTAAATTAAGTAATGCAGGTTTTTAACAATAATCGAACTGAAACCAAATGGGGAGGAGGCTCCAATTTTACGCTCTCAAGAGTTAAAGATTGGTGCAATTGGTTACCAACCAACTCTACATCATTTAGCTGCATGGGAACCATCTGGAACCCCCTCAAGGACCACTGGTGGTCCCCGGACCACTGGTTGAAAACCAACTGCACTATACTGATTACTGCATGACTATAGACTGACTCGCATTGCCAGACTGTCGCCTCTCTCACAAAAGTCATACAGTCTGGAGCAACGGAACGCTATAGCGTCCACGTAAAAACGGCCAAAAGCAGACCTTCACTGGGCCTCTGCAGATCCCCCGGTCTAGGCTAAATACCCCTTCGGACAAAAACAAAGACCGCCCCATCTGCACTCCATGTTAAAGATTCTTCTGGCACCTGGTAGTTAAAGGAGAATTCCATACTAGAAGGCTTTCTTACCTTTATTTGTAGTTGTTACGTCCCCCACCAAAGAGGTCCAGGTGTTATTTTGTGCAAAAGCGCATTATTGGCTATTTCCCCTAATATAAGCCCTCAATTAATTGCATTGAATTGAATGGGGCTATGGGGTGTTGTGCTAATTCGCTTATTTCCATTTTTTTTGGTATCCTCTCTTCATATTGTAAATAGTATGCCAAGCGGCACACTTTGCTACTTATTTCGATGGAAATAAGTGAATTAGCACAAAAACCCAACCCCCATTGAGGGCTTATGGCAGGGGAAATAATAATGCACTTTTGCACAAAATAACACCTGGACCTCTTTGGTGGGGACGTAACAACTACAAATAAAGGTAAGAAAGCCTTTTAGTATGGAATTCTCCTTTAAATACTGCAATAATGTAGGAATACTCTGTTACGAGTACAAGTCCAGAATTCATAATGTACTTGAGAGGTACAAAAGTAGCATCAAAATGTATTCAAAGTACCCAGAAGCAGAAAGTACGCATTGTGCAGAATGACCCATTTCACAAGTTTCCAAATGTATAAAAAGCATTTGGATAACTAGAAAAAGTGCCCTTCTGGGCACAGGTCTCCACCAGGAGGATAGGACTGTGTGAGATGTTTGGCAAAATGTTTAGGAGTAATATAAACATGTTTGCCTTTGATGGCAATTGGATGACTTGAGGCATTTTGTTCCAAAAATGTGTTTTGCAAAAATCAACCTGTTGGTGGCGCTATAACAGGCCAATGTGAAAAGGGTGGGATATATTCCTCAGCCTAGTAAGAAAATGTGTGAAAGATTTCACGTAAATTGCATGCTGTGTTCATGATTTGAACTTTTGTTCAAAACAGGGCAATCTTGCAAACTGTGAAAGCCAATTATAGCCAATTAGGATGGAATATGAAATATCGGACAGATCCGACTTGAGCACATGACCATAGAGATACTGTGTAACGATTTGTGAGATTAGCTGGTAACAGACGGACGGAAGGACGGACGGACGGACACACACACACACGGACGGAGTGCAAAACATACTCTCTCCCCATGCCTTCGGCCTGGTGGAGACAATTAGTAGATAGTCTATACAAGCTTTATGAGCATCATGGCGCATTGTGAGCTTGTGGATATGCTATTTTCAAATGGCGGAAATGGCCGTTTTGTAACAAAAATAATCACAATCTACAGTAACTGGTATATAGTAATAAAATGTAGATAAGTAAAAGTACAATATTTCCATCTGAGATGTACAGAAATGTAGTTTTCTTTATTTCTTTCTTTTTTTCTTTCTTTCTTTCTTACTTTCTTTCTTTCTTTCTTTTCCTACTATTTTTCTAGTGTGATGTCTTTTTGATTTATTTTGTGTAGGCCTAATATATTGAGAATGCAATGCTCTTTTTTTAAAATCATATTGGTCCTCATTCACAAAGGAGAAATACGCCAGAGTGTAACGGAAGCGTAAAGGCCATGCGTATAGATAGCGGAAAATCCGTCCGATCACGCTACGGTTAAGTCCCGTGTGTTTCAGGGAACCAGGTGTAATCACTTCATTTGTGCGGATCGGCGAGTGTATCATTTCCGCATTTTTTCCAAGCGATTCGCCTGGTGTCGCCTGGTTTGATGGAACATCCACGACCATATAAGGCAACAGGAAATATCGAAATACGTCATCATAGACTGCACAGAGGATTCCCAAGTTTTAAATTATATACAACAGCCGCGATGAGCTTGTAGAGCAGTTAATTTTGACAGGCGGGTCTCTGCACTGACAGATCTTCAAGCAAACAGCGCGAATTATATGTATATATTATATTATAAACGAAACTTGCCAACTTGGCACGCATTGCTTCACTCCTTGTTAAATGTCAGAACATTAATAAGTTAACTGATGTTACAGTTACTTTCACATAATGAGAAAGAAGTTAATTTGTACTGTTCACCACACGACCAAATGCTATATTAAAACTCGGCAATGATAAAAGGCCCTATTGATTAGTCTACTGCGGTGATTGATTCCCTGCCCTGCACTGTCGGATTTGGAAAGCAAATATACGGACATGCAAGGACACAGGACATATTTTCTTTCTTTTTTTTCTTGTGGGATTTGGACTAAAGGCTATATTTCATCCGGTTGTATGTTTCCTCAGCTGCAGGTAAGAGTTGGCTATTCTGTGTGGCGTCCGCATGTGTTCAATATACATTATTATAAATTAATACCACAACGCAAATGGAGGCAGATAGGTGCTTGCAGCAAAGGCATTTAGGCCTACGTGAAACTTTAATTGGCTGAGTGAGTCTCTGTCAACATGCTGATCAGCGAGTTACAGTGGTAATAATAATCATCATCAACAGCCTTTCTTGTCTGTCTGTCCGTCATGTTTGTGAACAAGCGCGAGTGGAGGTGAGCTGGCTTAAAACTATGATATGACTGGCCGACTTTCAAACACGCTGATGCCATTCATTCAAATAGGCTAATGTGGTCTTCTATTTTTTATATAGGGCTAATTCCCCCCCCCCCCCCCCCCCCCCCCCTCACACCGACAGTCAGACTGACTCAAAGGAGCTCCGTAACAAAACAATTTCAATAGGCCTATACTGCAGACATTACTACACTAAACAACGTTGGATTCGTACAGTGCAGAATGCAGATAAGTGTATGTTCTTATTATAACTGTGAGTTTGTTTTTTAACATGCAGCGCGAGTCCGCGAGAGCCGATCTACAAGCTCACAACGCGTTGCACTGCGAGTAGAAAGCTGTCAAGTGAGATTTGGGGACTTTTAATTGAGTCAGCATGAAGACTAAAGCCTTCTGAATAAATCTACGCAAGCAGTACACGACCCTCTGAGCTGGCACAGCTTATAGCGGAGTTTCCGACCAAACAACGTCACCGTCAAATTCACGTTCAAGTTCATGAATTCCCACGTAATGTGGGAATCCACGTAAATGCCTGTCCGCTCACGCTCCGCTCACGTTACGTCACTTTATGAGCGTAAACGCCGTTGTGAATGAGGACCATTGACTGTTTAGTGTAGGCAGCGAGCCTACATGCTATGTGAGCTTGTAGATCGACAATTTTCAGCATGCAACCCTAGTGTAAAATCAGCCATAATATACGACGCCATCAAGCCACCGCCAAAATACATCTTAGTCGACAAAATCAACTGTAGATTTAGTCGACTAAAACCATACGATAATAGTCTACTAAAACTAGACTAACACAAAAACATTTCAGATGACTATAACATAATTTATCACTAAAACTAAAGACTATAGACCCAAAACTAAAGTTTGCTGTCAAAATCAACACTGCTTTTGACCTCAATGTTGAACTGAAAAACCCATCAACCTGCCGGTCAACAACAAGCAGTGCACATCTAGAGCCCGAACAGCATGTTCTTCTCACACACACACACAAAAAAAAGATAAGTTTTTTGTCGAGCGCGGCGCCTGACATGTTTAAAAGCCAATCCATCAGGCCTCGATAGGAGGAAAAAGGCGCCCGCCGTTTCATCATAACGCCACCTTTATTACACCGTAAGCTGTTGCCGCATACGTAAGTTCGCGAGCCTCAGAAACCAGATTTCCCATCTGAATTGCCGGGTGCCAATTTCTATTTGATTTTTCACAAGATTATGTTGGTCTGATGGTGGGAACTGCTGCGCACAGGTGCCGCCGGAGATTGGCCGTCAGTGCTATTGACGACGTGACAACATGGGTTCTGTGGGGGGGATAATAACCCATTTTGGGCGGGAACCCCTTTTGGTGTTTTATGTTTAGCTATTGAAAAATAGCAGATCTACAAGCTCATAGCCGCGCTACAAGCTTGTAGGTCTGCTATTTTTGAAAAATCGTGAAAATGCTGGCACAAATCTTTGAATATATATTCTTTCAGAGCGTTAAGTTTTTAACTCAAATCTTTGCTTCTGGGGGGGGGGGGGGGGGCGGGGTGTCCCTGGAACAACATATTTTCAGATGGGGGTCAAATACATAGAATTTTGGGGCTCCTTGACATGAACAAGTTTTGAGATACCACTGACATAGAAACATGTTTTTTTTTTTTTCTTCAGAAAACTGTCAGGATTTAGAAGACAATAATATTGTAGAATCGTCCTCAGGTCTAAATGGGATAAAGATGAGAGGAAAAGACAGGTGGGTAAACATCGCCGCTGTCGGCCGGCGGAAGGGAAACCTTGCATGTCCAAAACCGTTACTTTTCAGGATTCATTCAAATATGTATTAAACCCATTTTGACCTGAGATCAGATTCTAAAAATGTCTTCTACATCCGGACAGTTTTCTGAAAAGGCTACGTTTCTATGTCAGTCGATTTTTCAAAAATAGCAGACCTACAAGCTCATAGCGCGCCACTCGGTGGCGCGCTATGAGCTTGTAGATCTGCTATTTTTCAATAGCTAAAGCATAACATAATGCTAACACCAAAAGGGGTTCCCGCCCCAAAATGGGTTAATTAACAGTTTGCAGAATTACAGTACATTTCAAGCACAACTCAATACAAAGACTGTTGACTGTGAGTGGACGACCCAATGAAGCATTACACTTGTTTACGAGAGGGTCCACCTTGTTCAATTCATCAACAAAAATTCCAGTTGAATCAATGATCAAACTCACAATTGTCATGTCAAGCTCCTGTCAGAGATGCACAATATTATAATCGGCAGCATATCGGAATCGGCCATAAAAGAATACCATATCGGATCAGTCTCAAAATAGTGCAGATTATTTTTATTTATTTTTGAGTGGTGTAAACCATTCCTACAACTGGCTTTTTTGTGCAGAAAAAATGAGCATGGTTGCTATGTTCACCCTGTTCACCCGGGTGTGATTTCATTACAACTGGCTTTGTTTGTGCAGAAAAAATGAGCATGGTTGCTATGTTCACCCTGTTCACCCGGGTGTGATTTCATTACGTCAGACATGATTTCATTACGTCAGACAGGCTATATTACACCACTCAGTTCACACGGGTGTGATTTTTTATTGATGATGTGACCGTCAACGGCTAAATTCTACATTTAATTTGTGTACTCATCTCATTCAGGAGTCATTCAGTGGTGAAAACAGACTCTTGGGAAAAAAGATTATATTTACAGTATTGATTGATTGAATACTGTGGTGACTCTCCACTGACAGCCACCATTCACCGGCATACGTTGCCATGGTAACCAGTAGCGCACCAAGCAGACAGACACCCTACGTCACGAGGCACGCTCTGAGTGTCATTGTAGACAACGCCTACCTACCGAACCTCCTACTCGGCCAGTCAGGGTTGATGCCGCCGCCTACTCGTCAGGTAACCACACTCACCTGCGAGCCTGAACGAGGGCTATATAAACACCGACCGACTCGCGTGTCAGTGCAGGCCGGTTCACCAGGCATGAGCGATTAGAGACGCAGCGCGCTCGTAGAGCGAGCCTTGGGTGGTAAGTGGCATAGAAATGCAGCGCCTCTCTGTACCACATTCCTGTATGCCTGGTCCACACCCTCACCACTCTGTCCATTCGTAGGCTTCACGGAGCAGCAGCAGTAGCAGTCCTGACGCGGAGACGGAAAGCGGAGCTGCCGCTTCTACGGACGAATCTATCTAAACCCCAGGCCCGGTCGATTAATGCGAGGACAAGGAGCTCGCATCTCCCGGATGCCTTCATTCACCTCAGGTCGTAAGCCAACCTTTAATCTTACGTCCCATGGAAAGCAACCCACGGCCATCCGAATAGAAGCTAAGGATAAAGAACTGTTAAAGAAGAATGTGATTAACAATTCGAGCCTGGCCAGCTCCCATGGAGATTATATAGGCGCCTCGATCTGAAAGAAGAGATCGCACGTTAAGAGACATTGAGAAGCCCGTTATCTGTTTTATTGCGTGGCTGAAGATATTCCTGAACAGCTAAGGACCCGCCCACTCAACCGTATCCGCCTGAAGATCCGGTTGGGCCGGGTTCCGTGACCTAGACTAACATAAGAGAAAGCCTGTTCTAGACCCACCTACCGGCAGTCCGGCGGCCCGAGAGCGCCCCCCCTAGGGCTCTGCCGCCGCCACTACTGCCCAAAAAGAGAAGAGCTAAGAAGAGGATTATTATCTGCTATTAGAACGTTGGTAGAACCGCCCTGGGTGGACCCAGGGCCCCAACTTGCATTTCTGTTGGCTTGAAATGAAATGAAATGATTACTATATTTACCCAGGGTATCTGGGCTAAGCTCAAGAACTTGTTTCCAGCCAGGCCCTGCTCATAGAACATTTCATCGTAGTGGTTCAATGCCTTGTTCAAGGGCACTTCAGCGGTGGTAATTTTAACGTGTCGGACCGCTGATTCGAACTGGCGACCTTCCGGTATCAAGACCGCTCTGCAATCCGTTCGGCCACCGCTGCCACCAGCGGCTTAACCAGTGTATAACTCTGTGCCCTCTCACCCTACAGACCGGACTCTGGAGGACGACAGAGCGTCACCACATGAACTTTGTTTCACACGGTCCCATTTCCCCCTGTGAGAAACACTGAAAAATAAAAACGTGACTAGAGAAAGTCCAGACCCTGGTTGACCTGTGTCCTATGATTTGCATCAGAAATATCACAATACTTTATTAACAGGCTTTTAGGCCAAGCCCCATATAGAGCCTATAGGCTTGTTTCCACTGTGGTCCTCTGTATGATATCGGAATTGGTCAGAATCGGTATCGGGAGATAATGACCCTGCAAATAATCATAATAGTCATAATTTCCTATAGCTCCTGTCAATACTTTTCATTGGCTCGGTATTTATTAAACACACGTACAAACAGAATAAAAAGAATAGCAGATCTACAACCTCACGTCAACTGGTAGACAGGGACGTGTACACATAGATATGAAAGGGGGCTTCAGCCCCTGCCCTTTTACCCGTCTGTAAAACAACTGCCCTTTCCAGATCACGAATGCAGCATTTATACTATGGTGAAAGAAATGCAAAATGCCACTCCTCTCCTTTCCATGCCATACCGGAAGGCAGCATTCAGGAGATTGAGGAGAATTGTTTTTTTTTCTCCGAAGTCTCCTGAACTAATTTGTTTCGAAATCCATGTCGTATACACCGCATCTCCAGTAGATAAAGAGGGTTGTGCCCCAAAAATAGCTGATCTACAAGCTCTCAACGCGTCGCAACGCGGCTCGTTGAAAATCGTTAAAATGTGCCTCAAATCTTTCAGAAAATTGTCATGATTAATTTGGCGGGGTCGCCAAATTATTTTGGGGGGGGGTCCCCAAATTAATTTGTATTTTTTGCAACTGAATGGCTGGCAAATGGAAATTAAGAGTTTACATAGTACGCGGTGCATGCATAAACTTTCCTTAATGATTGTATCTGGTTTCAGTATTAATTTATGATGTATTTTCAGTCAGTCAGTCAGTTTGTATTGTTGGTGGGGAGGGGGGGGAGCAGTGGTGGAAAAACGTAACACTTTTTTTCAGTATTTATTTCAGTTTGTTTGTTTATGAGGCGCGCTAGCCTCTCCTATTTATACAGGTTTAATGTTTGTCTTTCATAGACACACATTAAAAACGCCATTGACAATGGATAGAGTTTAATGTTTGTTTTGTCACTAACCATTAAATGCCATTAACATTGAACAGAGTCTAATGTTAGTTTTGTCTGTCACTGAGCAAATCGGCATATGATGTTGTGTTATGTTATCGCGATGATGTAAGATGATAAGGGTTTGTAAAGTGCCCCTCACTTCACACGGGTGTGATTTTTGGTATCCAGCGACAGCCAGCAACGGGTAAAATGCTCCCCAAAAAAATGTAGTCACTGTGACACATCTAGGGGCCGCAATCTGCATTCAAACATTTTCCTATAGAAGCTTTGTCATTGGTCGGGAAAAAAAACCTGTAGAAATTACTAACCAATCAGGAAGCAGACAGGCAAATCGACCAATGACAAAGCTTCTAGGGAAATCTTTGAATGCAGATTGTGGCCCCTAGATGTGTCACAGAGACTAACATTTTATTGCACGCACACACACACGCACACACACAGAGACTCTCAACGCCCTAAACCGAGCGAGCATGATGAATTTCCTCAAAAACAAAATTAAAGATGTCTGGATACGCCAATGTAAACAGACAGACAGACAGACCCAGCTCTGCAGACTGAAACACAGACCCTGAACTCCACTATCAGCGTTGCCAGATTTTAGTTGTTTTTTTAGTTGTTGTTTTTTTCAACCAAGGTTCATGTTTTAGGTGGTTATTAGAGAAAGTAAAAGATGAGTATTATTATTTTTTAATTAGGCTGCTTTCTTTCATTTTAGCGATTTTAGCTATTTTTGACAGGGGGGCGGGGGCATTCGAACATGGGGCTAAATATGTATTTTTGAGGGGCGCTAGCCCCTCCTATATACAGGTTTAATGTTTGTTTTTAGTTCAATGTTTGTTTTAAAAATTGCATTGACAATGAAGGGAAAATTGACATCATCTTGTCCCTAACACAAACATGAAATGCCATTAACAATAAAGAGAATTTGTTGTTTTACATCACCATTACATCACCTAATCATACAGTAGCAACATGAGTTAGACTTTAATATATTAGCGCTGTGATGCCCCACACATATAGTTAGGAGTAGTGGATGTGCCTGCCTGCTAACTGGCAGCCTGTAGGTGAGCCTGGGTGGGGCATTGGCCTGATGGCCAATGGGAGAGCACCTGGGCCCGGTGTCTCCCAAAGGCCAATAGAGCATCGCAGTCCCGCCTCCTACCCTGGACCAGGAAATGAAACCCAATGCATTATTCTCATAGACATTTCTTAAAGTATTTATTTAAAGACGGTTACGCCGCGGACAAAGCCAACTCGAGTCATGACAACTCATGACAACACAAACAATATTTTGGACCAAACAAATAATTAGAAAGAAGAAAAAAACACATTTTTTGTTGTTTTTCTTCTTTGAGAGCATCGCAGCATCGCAGTCCCGCCCCCTTTCATGACGACGGCAGGCCCAGGAAATAGTTCCCAATGCATTCTTCCCATAGACATTTCGAAACGTATTTATTTAAAGACCTTATAAGCCAACTCTTGTCGTGGCAAATCATGACAACAAACACAATATTTTGGACCAAACAAATAATTACAAAGAAGAAAAACCAAAAGAAAAGTGTCTGCCGTTGTTTTCTACTTTTTAATTCTTTGTTTGGCCCAAAACATTGTGTTTAATGTCATGATTTGTCACGACAAGAGTTGTCTTTGTCCGCGGCGTAAACGTCTTTAAATAAATACTTTCTGAAAAGTCTATGAGGAAAATGAACGGCGATTTATTTTCCGGGTCTCTCGAGGGGGCGGGACTGCGACGCTCTATAGGCCTATTATTTAATAGACATGTTGTTCAACTTTTCGACTGTCTCCTGCTCCTGATGTTTTGTCATAGCATGAGCCAGCTAGCGCCCCTCACTTCACACGGGTGTGATTTTTTTTACACAATTCTATCGCGATGTATTTATTATTATTTACTATAGTCCTATACTAGACCCGAGTAAATTACATTTGGCCACAAAAGATCACGGGATCTATTGCATGTGAAGGAGGAGGTGACAAACTGACATATTGAGTCCTATAACACACAGTATGGCAGGGCCCTAGTATAGTCAGTTGTATGTGTTCATCCATCTATCCATCCATCTTCAACCGCTTATCCGTAGTCGGGTCGCGGGGGCAACAGCTCCACCAGAGTGCTCCAGACTTCCCTCTCCAGAGCAACATTAGTGACTTCCTCCTGGGGGATTCCGAGACGTTCCAAGGCCAGTGAGTCGATGTGTTTCCTCCAACTGCGCCTTGGTCTGCCCCGGGGTCTCCTCCCAGTGGGACGTGCGTCGAGGACCTCCCTAGGGAGGCGCCCGAGAGGCATCCTAACCAGATGCCCGAACCACACACGGAAACCATGAACTACTGAGGCCTTTGCGGGTTTTCATAGTAATCTGCGAATTATGGTCGCAATAACGCTCATTATGGTATACCATTTTTGTCTCTACTTGGTCTGTGTCTCAGAGTAGGGCTGTGGGCAGTTCAGAAACGCGCCTACATGGCCCGGATGGCTGGCTCTGTCTGGGCAGTGTGGGCACCTAGGTATATATAGTCCAGCTTGGCAGCGTGTCGCAGGTCCGAGTCCCGATCCTGGCGACCTTTGCTGCGTGTCAACCCCCCCCCCCCCCCCATCTCTCTCACAGTCGGTAGTGCTGTCGCCTCACAGCTAGAAGGTCCTGGGTTCGATTCCCGCTGGAGACGCTGTGGGCGCTGGCGGCGTGTTCTCCCCTCCGCGTCATCAGTGCACATACCCGAGGCGGGGTTGGCGAAGGGGCCTTTCTGTGTGGACTTTGCATGTTCTCCCCGTGTACCCTCACAAAAAACATGCCGTAATCCTGGTCTCTATACTGCCTCCCCCTGGCCAGCCGGGGCGCCTGATCGAGGGGATAGGAACTGGTTGGAATAACGTGTTCCTTCCACGCGCTATACGTCCAACCAGGGAAACTCCCCCCTGTCAGGAGCAACTTGGACACTCAGGCATGAAGGAAGCATGGGTTCAAGTCCGTTGCTCTCCCCAGGTTGGCGGAGGGACAGCCCAGGATTACATTACATAATTGACACGGTGAAAAATGGGTTACAAAATTGTAAAAAAAAAAAAAGAAAGAAAGCCGCCGACATCCTCAATGGGGAATCCTTAAAGGGTCACTTCACCTCTGGAAGAAAATCCAGTCACTCAATGTTAATGGTATTTGTAATAGATAACAGTAGCACAATTTGAAATTTGCACCCTTTGACCAGAAAAATAATGAAGTCTGTGTATTTGACTAGGGGTTGACTGGATTGCTGAATTCCTACAATGCCCATAATGCTTTGCTGCGCTGTTCCTCAGGGGGAGGCTTCGTGTAGGTGTGACTTTATGATCTTTATCCTCCCATTTTCTACAAACAACAAATACACATGGAAGTGACCCAGTATTGCCATGTCTGCTTATTATAAGCAACTTTGGGTTTATTTTTGTTGCTTGTAAATATTGGTGGTTCACAATCACTGGTTGATGTTTCTTTTTTTTGACTTGTTTCTAAAATGTAGTTGATATTTGGGCTTTCATCCAAATGTTTTTCACACCAGTGGTTCTCCATGAACATGCCAAGGACCCCCAAATTAATTTGTATTTTTCCACGTAATTTGTGCCATGGAGCCCTGTGATGTGTTGTTAAAATGTTTCAAAGATATTCCACATTTGCACTTTATCCACTCAAGATTATTTTTTTAAATAGCCGGCTTATGTGCCTAATAGGCACATAATATAAATAACCAAAAATATGTGCATATTGTTTTGAGGCTTGTTTGCACTTTGCATGGACATGGCTGCTTATTTCTCTCACAAAGTCAAAGAACTGGCAACCTTCATTTTTGCAAGAATAATAACAAACCACTTTTTGCTAGCCTTTTTCGAGTGGATGACTAAACAACACGACATGAAGCCATGTGTTCTTTCTTGTACAACGTGAAGTCTGCTTCTCCTTTTTCTTGAACCAGTAAACGGTTGGACATTAGATTTGTTTTGGAAGAAAGTATTCACTCTTCAGGAATTAGACAGAGCCGCTGCAGCCGCATCGATGCTGTCTGCGTTACGGTTGAAAATGGTCATGTAGCTTTTTATAGCAAAGCAAACTAAATATATATAAATTAGCATAGTATCACTAAACAAACGTGTTTTTCCTCAATTGTTTCGTCATTCCCACAGCATGAAGAAAGTCTGTGATTGATATTGAAGGGAGATATAATGCATTTTATAATAAAACAAAACGTAGCCTACGTTTCATATTCATGTGCGACTCTCAATAATTTCAGAGAACATGTTTCACTGTAACATTGTAACCACGTGTCATCATCATGCTTTTAATTAGTGGATATTGTTACATTATGTTTTACTGTAGTTCAACTGTATGGTAAGCAATCCCCAGCAAAATGATTACATGAAGAGAATGTACAACACGTTATGCAATATGCCATTTCTGCCAAATGAAATCGTTCAAATGAACACTAGATGGAATTTGGGTGCAACCTTTTTTCATTCTTTACAGTCAATGAGCAGCAAGCAGGTGTACATCATGTAAACGTTTTATTAGATAAACTTCATTATAGCTGTTTTCCAAGTTTTTAAATGATGACATGAAGGCTTGGAAAAGGGAATGTTCTTATTTATAAGGTGAACACAACTCTTCCCTCCGATGCAGCAGTTCCTCTCACGTTTGGCTGAAAACGACATCCGTATTGTCTGTCCTCCAGTCCTGACTCCTGTAAATGAAAACAATATGGCCATCATCATCTATCCGACGTGAAGCCTGATTTATACATGTTGCATGCATGACGTTGGTGCACCGAAAATAACAGACCTACAAGCTCACAAAGTGTCGAATCCGCGATGCGCTGTGAGCTTGCAGACCTTCTATTTTCGGGACCCAACGTAACGATAGGATAGAACATGGCTGCGTCTATGAACTGGAATCTTGAAACAAGTCTACGTACTACGACACTCTGAACAGTCTGAACTATACACATACATAGCCTAGCTACTACCCTAACTTTATAAAACTCTCACATTAAAGCAATCGATTGCTAGATTATGCAAGTTTACATCATGTTTACACTTTGCAGAAATACCTAGCCATGGTTTACATGACGCTCTTATGACAATCATGTTTCAGGGCTACAGAAATACTTACTTGATCAAGTAAAAAATATCCAGGGCCAGGCTGCCCTGCATGCTCGTTTCATCTGCGCTGGGGTTGATCTTCTGTGTATTCCGGTTCAAATAAATATTGTCCATGGAGTGCTATCACTCTGCACTGCAGACGCCATGATAATACACAAACAAACAATCTGAGGAATGCATCGGTGGGGGTGGCCTGGGGTTGTAGGTGGAACAAAGTAGAGACTAGGGACACCCCTCTGGGCTGTCTTCAGGTGTAGGCGTAGCCGTGTGTAGGTGACGCGCATACTCTAAGGTGACGCGAGGTTAGACTGTTGTAGTCCGGAGGGGAGGGGCCATGGGCATTCTGACGTACATAAACTGAATTCCTTACCAGGATATCTGAAAACAGGGATTGCGCACACAAAAACCCAGGAAAAGTGTTTCTAGTGTCCTAAACATCATTAAAATAAGATCAGGTTGTGTCAGGGGTGAAGTGACCCTTTAAGCCAATAAAAACTGCACGCTTCTATTCCTGGAAAGTTATGCATGCTATATAAGAGAAGCCATTGTTCTCGCATTAATACAAATACATTTAAAGCCTAATGGTGATGTCACTGGTGGGTGGTTCCCTGAACTGTACACTCCTCGCTCTCCACATAGCTCTCGCACATGTAGGCCGAGTAGCAAAGTCATACATGTAATGGTACCATTATCATGAGCATGTGTGAGGACCAATTATGTGAGAGGTTGAAAAGGGGGTGAAGTGCACCGCGCAAGTACATTTTTACTTTGTGTCTGCCACTGCACTATCCTTCCTAGCACTATGCTTCCTACTGCGGCGACTGTGGCTCAGGAGGTAGAGCAGGTCGTCCAATGATCCATGGGTCGGAGGTTCGAATCCCGGCTCCCCCTGTCTACATGTCGAAGTGTCCTTGAGCAAGACACTGAACCCCAAATTGCTCCCGATGTGCTGGTTGGTACCTTGCATGGCTTCCGCCGCAATCGGTGTATGAATGTGTGTGTGAATGTGTGAATGTAATGCACAATCTATGTAAAGCGCCTTGGATAAAGGCGCTATATAAATGCACCATTTACCTTTTACCTTTTCAGTGGAACAGGCATTCTCTGTGCCTTCTTCCATTTCTCTCTCTCGCACGCACGCACGCACGCACGCACACACAGTCAGACAGAGAGCAGGGTCGCCTAATGGGGTGGAGGGAAAAAAAACCCGTAACTAAAAGCCACTACCATTAAGGAGAAGGATCAAATCACTGCTGTTACGGAGAATCACACATCGACACAACTACAGAGAATCACTGCTCTCACACAGAGAGAGACCAGTGCAGTCTTTAATGGACAATCTATCCACTGAACCACACCACTGGTTCTCAAACTGTCATCATGTGAGATGATGTGACCCCCAAAATGATGTATTTTGGCTGCGGACTCCCATCTCAACTATAGCAGATCTACAAGGTCATATAGCGTGACACAGAGTTACGCGCTATGAGCTTCTATATCTGCTATTGAATAGCCAAATCAAATATGGTATAGACTTGACTGCTACATGACGAGGTGGCAGCCAAGAAAAGAATATGAAATATTTTTTTTCTAAATTGTATCCCTTGATTTTGTAACCCATTTTTCACCCCTGTGCCAATAGGCCTATCTCACAGCCCGCTTTCCACGCCCACTTCCGGTAAATAGTGGTGTCTTTAACATTAGCATTTACACGTTTTTTTCTCTGGAGAATCTAAGTACATTTTCTAATGTAAAAATGTGACAGACCAATATTATTATGAAGCAAACAAGATGGTAAATCAGCTCGAACAGATAGAACAAACCTTACCTTGAGAAAACAAAAGTTGTAGACTTCTTAAATTACCTCTGTTAACATGTAGCGTCTATGGAGTGACGTCACGCTATCACCACTAACCCCGAAAGGGGGCGTATTAAGGGGGCGGGGAAATTCTGTGAGATAGGCTTATTATCTAATGTGATCCTGGGCTCTCTACACACCCTCCGCCAACTTAGTCCCCATATACGGGGGACATGGGGAGAGCAACGGACTTGAACTCATGCTTCCTTCCTGCCCGAGTGTCCAAGTTGCTCCTTTACACGTGACAGGGGAGAATATGGACTTTTGTAATGTTTGTTTTAAGCATGCCACCCCACACACCCCCACACAGCATGCCCAGGCTATACACCACTCTCTCTGGCTCCCTTCTTTCTTCTATGAATTCTCAATTATGAATTCTCAATTTTCCACATTGGCTATACAGTTGTTGCTTTCCTTCATCCATCCTGGCTTGTTTCCTGTATGTATGGAACAAAATTAACTGGAAATGCACACAAGTGGGTCATACGCAGTACTTGCACGCTCTGCTTGTGTTAAGTGTGCGGTGCCTCTTATCATCATACATCCTCCAGCCAATCAAATCATCACAAATGTGGTAGTCACAGCATGGGCAACCGGCTGGGCAACCAGCTGCGGGTCTAATTAGAGACAGACTCCATTTGCATAGTATGGAAATGCAGTCAGAGGTCTTTTGACGAATGAGTGTGCATGAGCTTCAGTTCCTTAAGGCAGGGGTTCTCAACACGTGGGTCGCGACCCCTCGGGGGGTCGCCAAATTATTTTAGGGGGTCCCCAAATAAATTTAAAAAAAAAAAAAAAAAAAAGATTTATTTTTAAATTTTATTTTCACTTTTTTTCAAAAATAGCAGACCTACAAGCTCGTAGCGCGCCACTCGGTGGCGCGCTATGAGCTTGTAGATCTGCTATTTTTCAATAGCTAAATTATAACAATGCTTAAAACACCAAAAGGGGTTCCCGCCCAAAATGGTTTAAGGTTATTGTAGCAGTCAATTTATATTGGGGGTCGGGAGGGGGCGGGGCGGGGGTCCCGAGACATTGCCAAAGCATTTCCGGGGGTCCCCGGCCAAAAACGTTGAGAACCCCTGTAATTAGAGACAGACTCCATTTGCATAGTATGGAAATGCAGTCAGAGGTCTTTTGACGAATGAGTGTGCATGAGCTTCAGTTCCTGAAGGATCCCCCGGCACCTCTACCATTATTGTCGCTGAATTTTGTGAAAAACGATAGTCACAGAACTGCCAAAACTGCTAAAACGGCGTCTTTTTTATGGAAACAATAAGGGGTCTAACCCCTAACGAGATGTATTTGATATTGCCTCACATGACATCTTACGTCGTCCTTTAGTGCCCCCCCCTTACAACACAAACAGTAAAGTCTGTGTTGGCATTACATCATAAGTGCCCTAAACAAACTGTGGCTGCCATAAGACGTAATCTTCAAAAAGCCATGTTTTGGGCTTTGGGGGGTTGGCGCTCCTCAAAAACCCGTTGAGGCACAATTAATCCCCTGTCTCGCAGCGTGAGTCATATAGAGTTCTTGCTTGGTAAAAGGGACTCAATTTAACTGCTCTTTCCTGCAGTGAAAATAATTCCACATAGGCCTGGCCCTTCACACATACAGTGCAAATATGCCGCCGTACAAAAAAAAAATCACACCCGTGTGAACTGAGTGGTGTAAGGTCATATAGACTGATCAGCTGTGGTCTGACGTAATGTCTGACGTAATGAAATCACACCCGTGTGAACTGGGTGACCATAGCAACCATGCTCATTTTTTGAGCACAGACAGACAGACAGACACGTACACTAACAAAGCCAGTTGTAGGAGTGGTTTACACCACTCAAAAAGAGAAAAATCACACCCGTGTGAACTGAGTGGTGTAAGGTCTTATATAGACTGATCAGCTGTGGTCTGACGTAATGTCTGACGTAATAAAATCACACCCGTGTGAACTGGGTGACCATAGCAACCATGCTCATTTTTTGAGCACAGACAGACAGACAGACACGTACACTAACAAAGCCAGTTGTAGGAGTGGTTTACACCACTCAAAAAGAGAAAAAGGCTGAGAATCAAACAATGCCATTATATAACTCTATACTCCGTGCAAATGCAGTCAGTCTGTGGCATAATAATAACGCTCCAGATTTGGAGGGCTTCTATAATGTGCCGTGAAGCAGTTTAGAATAAAGAGAGCGAGAGGCAGCCTTGATAACTACTTTATTGAGAACGCTACATGGAAGAGCGTCAGCCATGCTGAAAACTGCCATTGTGTGCACTGTTGTGTGCACCAAGCCATTGTGTGCACTGTTGTGTGCACCAAGCCATTGTGTGCACGGTTGTGTGCACCAAGCCATTGTGTGCACTGTTGTGTGCACCAAGCCATTGTGTGCACTGTTGTGTGCACCGAGCCATTGTGTGCACTGTTGTGTGCACCAAGCCATTGTGTGCACTGTTGTGTGCACCAAGCCATTGTGTGCACTGTTGTGTGCACCAAGCCATTGTGTGCACTGTTGTGTGCACCAAGCCATTGTGTGCACTGTTGTGTGCACCATGCCATTGTGTGCACTGTTGTGTGCACCATGCCATTGTGTGCACTGTTGTGTGCACCATGCCATTGTGTGCACTGTTCTGTGTGTTTAGGCCTGCAGGTTATACGCATGCCGTTGGAGTTGCTTGAATTTCCATCAATCAATATTTCAAAAGGAATTGGTTCTCGAGATGGTTTTCTTTCCTTTTCTTTTCCTCCTCTCCCCTTGAATTCCGCCAATCGATATTTGGATATTTTATATATTTCTTGGTAAATGAATGTCCTACTCTTTCATACTGCAGTTTCATACAAAAGTATATTAAAAAAATCACACCCGTGTGAACTGAGTGGTGCAACTCCCCCCCTTCCTCTCTCTCTCTCTCTCTCTCTCTCTCTCTCTCTCTCTCTCTCTCTCTCTCTCTCTCGCTCTCATTAGCAGGCAACAGTGCAGCATCTCTCTCTCTCTCTCTCTCTCTCTCTCTCTCTCTCTCTCTCTCTCTCTCTCTCTCTCTCTCTCTCTCTCTCTCTCTCTCTCTCTCTCATTAGCAGGCAACAGTGCAGCATCTCTCTCTCTCTCTCTTTGTCTGGCACGACAGCGCCCCTACTGGTACTCATGAGTCACACATGAGTCACGCGGTTAACACATAGGTTAACACATAGGTTAACACATAGTCACGGACATTGCTGTTCCTTGGAGTGGTTGCACCACTCAAACAAATAGCATCACACTAACAAGCTTCATATCACCTACTACGCCCACTCAAGTGATGTCCATTAAAACTCCTACCACTAACCCATTCTAGACGGGAACCCCATTTGGTGTTTATAGCATTATGTTATACTTTAGCTATTAAAAAATAGCAGATCTACAAGCTCGTAGCGCGGCACCCGGTGCCGCGCTACGAGCTTGTAGTTCTGCTATTTTTGAAAAAATCTTGAAAATGTGTTGCAAATCTTTGAATATATATATATTTTTTAACTCAAATCTTTGCTTCTGAGGGGTTCCTGGAATAACATATTTTCAGATGGGGGGGGGGGGTCGGCGGCCAATTACATATCATTGTTGGGGTCCTTGACATGAAATATTGAGCACCACTGATCCAGAAAACTGTAGAAGACTTTTTTTTTTTTTTTTTGACGTCAGGTCTAAATTTGTTAAAGTGTACCTCAGTGGCATCGCTTTCTTCTTGAAACTCCTAACCGGGGCAGCTCGGGCAAGGGCTCCACTCCAGACATCCCCAGATTGTGTCCCTACTCCCTGCTCAAAGGACTCCTTTCGTCAGGAACCACCCGCACAAGTCCCTCGACGTCTGTCCCTCACCACAGACCTTCTGGCCGCCGCTTGCATCCAAACTCTGCACTCGGGATATACAGCTCTCGTCACGTCAGTCGAACCCTATAGAAGCCATGTTGTTTTCGGGGCTTTCTATATAGACGCTCCGAATTCACCTCATCCACTCGGACTTTCGACCCCGCCACACCTGCATCTCGGATCTGTCACTGTTCTCTATAACGACACCCTGGTCTATTATATCAAACATTCCGAGACTAACCAAACCGGCCGACGCACACCTGCGTCTTCATCTTCAGAAAACCAGTCGGCCCTTCTTTTCGTTAATACACGTATACATTTGTTCAACTTCGTTATTTTGGTGGCGTGGTCCTTGACAGTGAACGTTTGGTTAATACAGACACAGATGTAACTCCATTCGCTATAGGGTTCAAGTGGTAAATGTAAAACAAATCACACCCGTGTGAACTGAGTGGTGTAAGGTCTTATATAGACTGATCAGCTGTGGTCTGACGTAATGTCTGACGTAATGAAATCACACCCGGGTGAACTGGGTGACCGTAGCAACCATGCTCATTTTTTTAGCACAGACAGACAGACAGACAGACAGACACGTAAACTAACACAGCCAGTCATAGGAGTGGTTTACACCACTCAAAAAAAAGGGGGGGAAATCACACTTGTGTGAAGTGAGCAGCGCTCATACATCATCATACATCACCACACACCACATTCCGTGCCCAGCCAATCGGCTGAGCACATTCCGTGCTCATACAGACACACATACATGCACAAAGCATGTGCATAGGAGTGACTAGCGCCGCAGTATGCTGCCTCTAGTGGACGGAGAGGAGGATGACAGCCACTAAGCTGTCCTGTTTTTTTTTTTTACAAAAGTAAGTTGATAATTATGTATATTGACCAAAAATAAACATTAACAAATAAATAAAGATATAGGGGAGCTGAAGCTGCAGCTGGAGATGAAGCTGGGGCTGGAGGGGTCTAACGCTAGAACTCCTATTCAATCGCCCAATTGTTTTTTGTTTACATCTGTTCTAGATGATGTGACAGCAACACTGCAGCTTCAGCTCCCATATATGTTTATTTATTTATTTATTTATTTTGGTCAATATACATAATTATCAACTTACTTTTGTAAAAAAAGGGTTAGGGAGAAATTCCCCTTTGTTGCTCAAAAGCGCATGAGGTTGATTTCACTCCTCCTTCCGGGTAGGAACAGAGTGCATTCTGGGATTGATTGGGCCAAACACATGAACGCGCTGGGCCGTTGACTATCATTGCACGCGTTCACGTATGAAACGGCGTTCACGTGTCATCATGAACTTGCGCAATGACAGTCAACGAACCAGCGCGTTCATGTGTTTGGCCCAGCGCTGCAATACCGAATTCGGCCACTATGTCCATTTCGCCTCAGGGTTTCCTCCGGGTGCCGTCTCTATTAATATATACTCTAAGGTTGGAACCAGAGTTTGCTACAGGAAGTGCTATTGGCCATATTCAGACCGCAGCCATCTTGCCAGCAAGGTGCTACCTAGGTGATACCAAGGACTGTCTAAAGAGGACGAGACGCGAAGACCGTACGGGCGACGCCATGTTGCTCCATGGTGCTCCATGGAAGGAAAGAAACACGCGCAATGGGCTATATGCAGCCAACACTTCCGCGTTCAGCTTCCTTGGTCTCAACTGCGCATGTTTCTTTCCTTCCATGGAGCACCATGGAGCAACATGGCGTCGCCCGTACGGTCTTCGGTGGCCTTCGTGTCTCGTCCTCTTTAGACAGTCCTTGGGTGATACTTCCCTTAGACAGCCCATTCATCCAAACAGAAAAGTCAAAATCACCATAATTGCAACTGTAGGGAAAGCTTGAATAATTATCCTCTTTCAAGTGGCCACGAAAGAGGCCCCCGGGCCGCCAGTTGCCCATGTATGCCTTAGCGATTAGCCCATACACAATGGTGCAATAAATACATCATTCAAGCAAAGGCAGCAAATCTGCTGAATTCTGCCTCGAGTGAGTCTGCTTCCCAGCGTGCGTGCACTTCGGTCTGTGAAGTGGTAAAGTGGTGCACTCCTTGTCGCGCCAGCGTCAATCTGCACATCGATGCGTCGACCGGAAGACAGCTGTCAAAACTATACGACCGGCGTTCTCCTTCAACCGCTGACACTTTTTTTACAGCTTTTGTTCTCAGCACCTTTTTGCGTCAGAGAGTACAGTATATACAGTCCATCAATGCCTGGCTGAAGCGAGAGACGGTATAGGTTATAGTGTTTAAGTGAATCGAGGTTCTTTTTTCTGTATGCACGGAGAAGTCGAGGGGTGACAACAACGCAAGCGTATTTACGTGGCCGCGGTCCCGTGAAATTGTCGTGCGCGCGCTATAGGTTCGTGGACACGCCCGCGGCTGTATACCATCGAAAGTATACACTCACCTATGCTGTATCACAGCTTGGTATACGGGAAACTGTACTGTCGCGGAGCGGAAATCACTGCAGAGGGTGGTGAAAACTGCGCGGCGTATCATAGGCTCTTCACTGCCGCAACAATTGAGTCCATCTACAAACAGCGCTGCCAGTCTTAGGCTTAGAGTATATATGAATAGAGACGGCACCCGGATGAAACCCTGAGGCGAAATGGACATAGTGGCCGAATTTGATATTGCAGCGTGGGCCCAAACACATGAACGCGCTGGTCCGTTGACTATCATTGTGCACGTTCACGATGACACATGAACGCTGAATGCCTGCAATGATAGTCATCGGCAGCGCGTTCATGTGTTTGGGCCCAATCCATCCCAGAATGCACTCTGTTCCTACCCAGAATGCACAGTGAAATCACCTCATGCGCTTTTGAGCAACTTAATGCAAGTGGATGGGAGGAGAACTTGGGTGCCGTCTCTATTCATATATACTCTAAGGTCTAAGGCCCTTAGTGCAGTGGCGTTTACATTTTGGGCAGGCAAGAATTACATTTTGGACAGGCAAGATGTGTTAATTGTCGTCTCCCCGCGCACAATCGTAGCACTAAAGGTTTTCAAAGAGATATACCTGCCAGACGAGTAGGATACAATAAAGGCTGAAAGGCATGCATTTACATTCCAATGGGTGATTGAGGGTCGCGCTCTACCGCAACGGCCAATCAGCTGTCCACTGATAGTTTTCAGGTCTTGTTTTTGTCCATTCTGGTATAGGCTACTGTATATTTTTAAATAAACATATATTAAAAGAATATATAGACATCTCACATAATTACTGGCGAGGAGGAGAAAGGCTCTAGAAGCATCCACCTCAAGTCCAAGTCAAATGCAAGTCGAGTCACAAGGAAAAGTACTTTATTATTTTTTTCTTGCAATTCACGTCTAAAGTCACAAAAAATATGATATTGTACAGGTACATGTAATGCCCCCGGGATTCGAACTCAGGCCTCTCACATGAAAGTCCAACATCTTAACCACTAGACCAAAGGGATATCCCTATATGGGCCAAGGGGGATATTAGACTTTTGAGGCCATCAGGCTCTGAGCCTTTTGTCCTCCTCCCACGGGGAAATCGGGCACACGGCACCAATGTAACGCCCATGGGATTCAAACTCTGGTCTCCCGGCATGAAAGTCCAACATCTTAACCACTAGACCAAAGGGACCGGGGGAGATATATTAGACTTCTGAGGCCATCAGGCAGAGGCTCTAAGCCACACAGCTACATACACACACATACAACTGAAGGACACACGCATGCACGCACGCACGCACGCACGCACGCACGCACGCACGCACGCACGCACGCACGCACGCACGCACGCACGCACGCACGCACGCACGCACGCACGCACACACACACACACACACACACACACACACACACACACACGCACGCACGCACGCACACACACGCACACACACACGAGCATCACATGTCATTGTCAAGTATAGTAGCCTACAATGTGCATAGGTTGGAAACGAGTGCTATAACCTCCTCCCAAGTTCCATGAGCACCACAGCTTTGGTGCCAGCCCGGATGCTGCTGCGTTTGTCAATAAGCGTGGCCTGCATCGGCTGCTTTCTGGCACGGCACGCGCCCGGCACTCGCCCGCGGGGGGGTGGGGGGGGTGAGTGTTGTCCAGCGGTGTGCAAATCACGGCACTGGGGGCATACTAGGTGTGCGCTGCACATAATTTGTCACAGGGAATCGCAGACACACAACGTCCTGCAGACTCTTCTCGCTCCTTCTTCTCCTCCTGCTGGCTCCCCCAAGGCAAGCTGTGGATTGACCTCGATCCCCCTCTCAGTCTCGGTCAGGACTGCACACTTCTTCTCGCTCCCAATTTTGATTGATGCTGCAGCCCAGACTATAAGACTATAGCTGGAATGTCTCATAGCCGCGCTATGAGCCTGTAGATCTGCTATTTTAGCAGAATCGGAAAAGGTGTGCAAATCGTTGAATATATGTTTTTTTCCCCAGCGAACATTGTTAACTCAAATCTCTGCTTCTGGGATGTCGCTGGAACAATAACATATTATTTTCAGGGTCGGCGGCCAATTTAATTTCATAATAGGTTTTGGGGGCCCTTGACATGAAATAGTTCGAGCACCACTGACACATAGAAACCTTCGCTAAAAATGCCGTGACAGCGCTCCACACGTCCCAAACTATGGAATACACTTCCCGCAATAGCAATCAGAACTGCAGACTCACTCCCAATCTTCCGCCGTAGTCTGAAAACCCAGACTCCATCTTATCCCAGGCATAGCACTTGCTCTGGCTATGCCTCGACGACCCTACAGGCATAGTCAACCTTGTTGGGTGCTTGCACATATGCACACATGGCATCAACGCATGGTGTTGTGTGCTGGCACACTACACACTCTGTCTTTCTTTTCATCATTCATTTTTTAAGAGCCTGCCCAGGGACTACAGATGAAATTTAGCGTTTGGCTAACTCTGGCCCATTTACATTGAGGTGAAAACGGACATGTTGATGAATGAGCTTTGTCCCTGTCAAATAAATAAATAAATAGTCATAGGCTAAACTTATGTAATTTAGATAGAATTAGATAGACATAGCACTCTATAGTGCAGGGGTTCTCAACGTTTTTGGCCGGGGACCCCCGGAAATGCTTTGGCAATATCTCGGGACCCCCGCCCCGCCCCCTCCCGACCCCCAATATAAATTGACTACTACAATAACCTTAACCCATTTTGGGCGGGAACCCCTTTTGGTGTTTTAAGCATTATGTTATAATTTAGCTATTGAAAAATAGCAGATCTACAAGCTCATAGCGCGCCACCGAGTGGCGCGCTACGAGCTTGTAGGTCTGCTATTTTTGAAAAATCGTGAAAATAAAATTTAAAAAAAAATCTTTTTTTTTTTGAAAATAATTTGGGGACCCCCCGAGGGGTCGCGACCCACGGGTTGAGAACCCCTGCTATAGTGTATACTCACAGCTTTATTGTGCAGATTTTCTACTGTTAGATGTATAGGTTTTTGAGTGGTGCAACCACTCCTATAGACCAGTTGTTCCCAAACGTTTTCGTGTCAAGGACCCCCAAATCAACATTTATTAGGCCACGGACCCCCCATTTGAAAACATTATGCCAGTGAGGAATCCCTCAAACACGAACGCAAGGACAACACAAGAGACGGTCGCGGCCACACAGCCAACTCAAGGTACGGCCACGGAGCCGACTTGGGGACCCAACGCAGCTCCTCCAAGGAAAACAAACAAATTAACGGAGCTGAACGTGAATCCCCCCCCCACCGCCCACCCCTTTTTTTCCCCTCGCTGTATATGTTTCTTTCCCCTTTTTACCTCCTTTATGATGAATTCCTGTTCTGTCTATAGAAGTGTCTATTTGTACGTTGATGTTTTGATGATTTGAACATGGTGGACCCTATTGGAAACAAGTGTAATGCTTAATTGGGTCGTCCACTCACAGTTAACAGCCTTTGTATTGAGTTTGTGCTTGAAATGTACTGTAATTCTGCAAACTGTTAATAAATTCTTCAATCAATCAATCAAACCCCTTAAGGCTCTATAGCAGTGATTTCGAAACATTAATTTCATGGACCCCCAGTTTCACACGCATTATGCTACGGACCCCCGATTTAATGGCATTTCTATCTCTGGTACCCCAAACAGTGGTTTGTAAAATCACTTGTTAGTTTAAAGGACCACTTCACCACTTTTCAACCTATCTTCATAATAGGTCCTCACTAATAATCATGATAAAATGGCCCGATTTTTTTCTACCCAGTCTGTGTCTCATAGGAGGGCTGTGGGCAGTTTAGAAACCGTCTTCCAGTGACATCATCATTAGGCAGATTATTTTTTAAACAAGATTTGTTTACAAAAATGTTTAGATTTTCATTATCGTGAGAACGATGGCTTCCATTTTCGCATTGCAACTTTTCAGGACTAGAAAGCATGCAGTTTTTATTAGCTTGTATTCCCCATCGATGATGTCACTGGAAGACGGTTTCTGAACTGCCCACAGCCCTCCTATGAGACACAGACCGAATAGAAAAAAATTGCGCCATTTTTTCATGATTATTAGTGAGGACCAATTATATGAAGATAGGTTGAAAAGTGGTGAAGTGGTCCTTTAACTCTTGATAGTGTACAAATGGAACCCATTTGGTTCCATTTGTACACTCTCTGAGTTACAGACCCATAAGGGTCCATTTGGTTTTTATCTCTAATTGAGCTAGTAGGTACCCCCTGGAACTCCCTCAAGTACCCCTAGGGGTCCCTGGACCCCACTTTGGGAACCCATGCTATAGACAGCTATGTGTGTCCCTGGCTGTGACCCTGGCTGACTGGGTATGTCCGAGTGTCCGAGCACGGAAATAGTGTTTGGTTGGTTTTCACCACCAAGTGTCACTGTTGCGTAGCCTAACACACACACACACACACACACACACACACACACACACACACACACACACACACACACACACACACACACACACACACACACACACACACACACACACACACACACATATTAACTGTAGGCCTATGATGATTTCGGCTGTGACAGTACAGTACAGTACAGTACAGTACAGTACAGTACAGTACAGTACAGTACAGTACAGTACAGTGACAGTACAGTGACAGTACAGTATACAGTACAGTAGAGGGAGCCCCTCACGGTAACTCTGTCATTTCTCGACCGTTTCCGACGCGGGGCGCGTTCCTGTGGGTCTGGAACTTCCGGGGACCCCCCGGGGACCCCCACACGGAGTTGCACCAATCACTTCACACGGGTGTGATTTTAGCTTCCTTATGATTCTTATGACTATTTATTTTTAGGTATTTGACCTATGTGTGGTTCTTGGTTACTGTAAATCACTCTGGATTAAGAGTATCTACTTGGCCTGGGCCATGGCTCAGTGGTCCAGGCACCTTGGCTGGCAATCCAGTCTGGCAGTGTGCCACGGGTTCGACTCCCGATCCCGACGGCCTTTACTGCATGTCTTCCCCCCCATCTCTCTCCCCATTTCCTGTCAGCCTACTGTCTGTCCCTCCATAAACAAGGCAAAAGCCACAAAAAAAACAAACATTTAAAAAGTATCTACTAAATGCCTAAATTTCAAATTGTAATACCTGACTCGACATGGCATAGGCTACTTATTCATTTTTATATTTAACAGGTATCATATTTACTTTGAAGCACTCAATAGTTTATTTTTTTCCCTTGTCACTCTAATACATGACACAGCTTAAGCATGTTGTACAGTAGGCTATGTGTGCACTTAAACGTATCAGTAAAAGGTCAGGTCACTTTGATTGTGATGCTTTGGAGTGGCTGACATGATCACAAGACTAATGTAATGACCAGATCCTCTCCACATAATATTCTAAGCCTGACCTTTAAGACGTGAACTCAAAACCACAGGGAAAATGTCAAACCTTTCTATATGTCGGATAAAAAAGGCTCTTACCTTACAGTTTGTTACTGTAACAGGTACATTAGAGAGTGTATACAAATGGAACCAAATGGACCCTATAACGGACATAGCTCTTTTCAAATGATGTTGTGATTGTCTAACTTTTCGTACTTTCTTGTACTGGCTTTAGTTTTATAGAATAGAGCTCTGGTTCTCAAACGCTGGCTCTGGACCTATTTGTGGGTCCCGGGCACATATTTTATTGTTTCCTACTATTTTGTATTTATGTTTTTATTTAGATATTTATTTCAAGACATTTTCAGAAAACATTCCCAAAAAGCAAAAAGAATAATAAGAAATCATAAAAAAATAATCAAAGAATCCATGTAATTTCATGAATAAATGAAATAAAAGACAAATCTAAGGAATTCCACAAATTAGAACACAAATGTTTAAGAAGTAGTTAGTGAATATAGCCGATCTACAAGCTCACAATGCGGCGTGAAGCTCCGCGTTGTGAGCCTGTAGATCTGCTATTTTCACTAGCTTAACTGTGTCCCACTCCCAGGCAAACTAGAACGTTTGGGAACAACTGGAATATAGAGTTCAATAGAATGAAATGTCAGTCGATCCCCAAACGCTTTATGTTGTGTGCATCTAGACCAGGGGTTCTCAACCCGTGGGTCGTGACCCCTCGGGGGGGTCGCCAAATTATTTTAGGGGGTCCCCAAATTATTTTAAAAAAAAAATATTAATATTCAAAAATAGCAGACCTACAAGCTCGTAGCGCGCCACCGAGTGGCGCGCTACGAGCTTGTAGATCTGCTACTTTTCAATAGCTAAATTATAACAATGCTTAAAACACCAAAAGGGGTTCCCGCCCAAAATGGTTTAAGGTTATTGTAGCAGTCAATTTATATTGGGGGTCGGGAGGGGGCGGGGCGGGGGTCCCGAGACATTGCCAAAGCATTTCCGGGGGTCCCCGGCCAAAAACGTTGAGAACCCCTGATCTAGACAGGAGGCAGTGCTAGGAAAATGTATACACGAAATCTTAAATGCACCACGCCTCTGTATGTCTGTGTACGTAACTCGAGAACCGTTCGCCGCACCGACTTCAAATTTGACACACGCGTTCCACACACCCCCCACAGGGAGTGCAGTGCCCGATGTCGGTATGCACGGTTGTCCAGAACCGCCACAAAAGGCCCTCTGCCCGGCGGGCTCTGGACAGGGCCCCTGCCAGTGGCGTGCACAGACATTTAGAGGGGCAGGTGCTCAAGTGAAAAAAGGGCACCTTGTGCAGGCGCGTGGAACCGGCCGGTTGCCTTAATAGTGTGAGTTTTATAGATTTTGGGGCCTAAATAATATATTGGAAGCTTTTTTATCAAGAATTGATCAATGTCACCATGGTCCACATACTGTACAGTGTACCTTTTTTTTTTTTTTTTTAAATGGGCATATTTCTGTCCAGAGGACAAGGGCAGAGGGCACATTTTTGGCCGGGGACCCCCGGAAATGCTTGGCAATGTATCGGGACCCCCGCCCCGCCCCCTCCCGACCCCCAATATAAATTGACTGCTACAATAACCTTAATAATAGAGACAATACACCATAAATAAATACTGAAACCAGATATAATCATGGAAGGTGTATGCATGTACTATGTGTACTATGTAAACTTTTTTTGTTTTTTTTATATAGGAAACAAAAACTATATAGCAATGTGTCTGCAACCCACAAATGGGTCCCATTATTTTAGTTTTAGTCATATAGTCTCTTGAATGGCTTTCATTTAGTTTTAGTCACATTTTAGTCACCTGGAATGTTTTAGTGTTTAGTCTAGTTTTAGTCGACTAAATGTCATAAGATTTTAGTTGACTAAATCTACAGTTGATTTAGTCGACTAAAATGTATTTCGGCGGGGCTTGATGGCGTCCTAATGACTGATTTTACACTTGCTGAACATAGCCGATCTACAAGCTCACAGCGCGTCGCAGCATGCAACCAAGTGTAAAATGACTTATACTGGATCTCTTGTCCACTAGTCCCTTCCTAACATTTTTGTTGACAAAATTGTCAGTATATTTAGTCGTAGTTTTAGTCATCATAGCTTAGTTTTCATTTAGTTTCCATCTAGTTTTCCTCAGTGGAAAAAGGTAGTCGACGAACATTTTTTGTCATAGTTTTAAGTCGACGAAAACAATACTGGTCCCGACACCGCTGTGTGTGAAACGGACTATAGGGGGGCGGACAACTACATGCTCTTTGTGTGAGGAATGAAAAGCATGCATGCTGCCTGCCCAGCAACAACCTGTTGATGATTCTACAAATAGTATACCTGACGAAGGTCGGTTATATAGGTGGAAACATTGGTATATTTTTTTGTCCGATCTGTTAAATACATTATTTTGAGTGGTGGACCTGGTGAGGACAGGAGTCAACCCACAGAGCCTATAGTCCTTGTGCACGCGCCAGATTGATCTACCCTCCCCATTACCGGCAGAGTAGTTCCGGAGCAACGGATTGTATGTGGCCCTGGTCTTTCCCTAATGGGTATGATGTTCGAGAGACCCGTAACCGTGATGACCTTGCGGTACAACACTGAGGATTCGTCCCCAGATGCATCCATGCAATGTTTTTTTTTTTTTGCCCCTCCTATATACAGGTTTAATGTTTGTTTTTAGCTAAACAAACATTAAAAACACCATTGACAATGAAGGGAAATTTACGTCATCTTGTCCCCAACACAAACATTAAATGCCATTAACAATAAAGAAAGTGTAATGTTTGTTTTGTCCGTGTTTGTGTGTTTTGTCTCTTTCAGAAACTCAAAGAGACCTGCATTGAAAAAAAGACATTTTAAAAAAGACATTTTTTAAATTTCGACGTCAGGCCTAAATGGGTTAAGACAGAGTGCACATCTCTTCTTTCGCTGGGCAGACATGGAGACTATGACTATATAGAGCTTTTTAACACACATTTTAACCACAGAAAATCACGCACCCTCCTTTCGATGCCTCAGGCTTGCGCTTCACGCGGCCTTGGATCACTGGCAAAAAGCCTTCAGCCGGGTAAATAAATGAAAAGAACATGCCACGGAGTTAATTACTTTTGCATGCATATGTTATATATCTCTGCTGTCCGGAGGAAACCTCATAACTCCAAAATGTTCATTTTTCAGGAAATGAAAAATATATATTTTTAAAGGAAAATAATACAACTTTTGTTTTAAACAATGCAATAGGCCTACTGCCTCATCAAAGTTGGTGTTGTGACATTAGATATTGTCAATTACTTGCATGAGAAGGAGAAAGGTGGTGGAGTTATCTGTTTTATAGCAGACAGTTTGAGGGTCCAATGGAGTTAAAGGGGCATTCCACTCATTTTCAACATTTTACTATGTCATTAATATACCTTAGAACTGTTGTGTGGAAATAATAAAGTCCCCCCCATTCTGTGTTTCCTAGAACTAGAGGTCTGAACAAAATCATTAACATGGTGAAACACATCTTGATGATGTCATCAAGATGTGTTTCACCATGTTAATGATTTTCTTCATAATTGCAGTTCTAGGAAACACAGAATGGGGGGGACTTTTTTATTATTTCCACACAACAGCTCTAAGGTATATTTATGACATAGTAAAATGTTGGAAATGAGTGGAATGCCCCTTTAAGAGGATTTGTCCAATGTGTTTGTTTTACTACTTTCCATTGGTTCAATATTTTCGAAACGAGACGTAAAGGGTGTTCAATAGCACTGATTTATGGGGGAAAAAAATCAATAACCTCAAAAATGGAGTTATGAGGTTTCCTCCGGACAGCAACGGATATTACATTTGACTGGAAACCATGCCGTGAACGAGGAACAGCCAAAACCGTACACTTCCCCTTCATGTGACGCTGATGCTTACAAACGAGCGTCGTTATCTCCACTGAAAACCCTGACCCATGTCAGCTTGTTAATGGGAGATTCATATCCTGATTGGACAGCTGTGAACAGCAATCTGGCATTGTATGCGACCCCGGTGGTCCTTAACGAGCCCCTGACGGCGATAAAGGGCCACTAACGAGCCTCCAACAGCCTCCCAACTGGAGGCAAATGGACCTAATGACTATTTAGCATAATGATTGGAGCGGTTCCTTGGGACGGCAAAACTTCCTGTTGTGTTTGGATGACGCAGCCATGCGCACCGTGCGGTACGCTGAACAGTGTACGCACGGCATGTATTTGTGTGTGCGTGTGTGCTGTGTGTGTGCTGTGTGTGTGTGTGTATGTGTATGTGTATGTGTATGTGTATGTGTATGTGTATGTGTATGTGTATGTGTATGTGTGTGTATATATAATTTTACTCATGGGAAAGTGAACTGGAAACATTTCAGCGATTTTCTTTCTTCTTCTCCGTCCTCCTCAATTACACATTTTATCCCTGGGATTGCAGCTTGGCTACCGCTGGTTTTTTAAGCAGTCCCTCCAGTGGAACAACAGGTGTTCGACTGAACAAAATAGGAAACAAGAATGACACGAGTACAATCATTAACTGCCAGGTGAAACAATTAAGCGCTCTCCGTCATGCTTCTACACCCCCCCCGCCCCCCTTTTTTCCCTATTATTTATTAATTTTATATATCTTTTATGTTTCTCTGTCACAACCTCGCAGGCCGTTGTTTTCCGTTCGTTTTCCGACGTTCTTTTTGTTGGTTCAATCACTGTGTTTAGTTATGGCGGTAGAGCTAGTTAGCTCACAATATTAGCCGCTGTTGTCAGTCGCTCCGCGGCGTTGCGGAGTGCGGGTTGTGGGTTCAGAGTACTCCCGCGTTGTGGTGTGTCAGGGCTTAGGAGTTAGGAGGCAGCCAATCATGAATAGGTCGCTATACTACACGAGTGGGTCAGACTCCCATTGGCTTAGGCAGCGTTTCAGAGTATGGGGTCAGACTCCCATTGGCTTAGGCAGCGTTTCAGAGTATGGGGTCAGACTCCCATTGGCTTAGGCAGCGTTTCAGAGTATGGGGTCAGACTCCCATTGGCTTAGGCGGCATTTCAGAGTATGGGTTCAGACTCCCATTGGCCTAGGCGGCGTTTCAGAGTATGGGGTCAGACTCCCATTGGCTAGGAGGCTTTCAGAGTATAGGGTTCAGACTCCCATTGGCCTAGGCGGCATTTCAGAGTATATAGGGTTCAGACTCACATTGGCCTAGGCGGCGTTTCAGAGTATGGGTTCAGACTCCCATTGGCTTAGGGGCAGCCAATCATGACTAGGTCACTAAAAGAAAATGAGCTGTTGTATGCCAGGTTTTCACCTGGCAAAAATAAATGACTCAAAGATTCTAAAAGCCTGGCCATAGCATCCCCAGAGCAGAGGTCTTCAACTGGGGGTCCTCAGGGTTACTACACGGGGGGCGCCAAATGTGACAACTTGAACCCTAGCATCCTTATTCAGAGGGGAACATTAGCCGAACATAGTCGATTTACAAGCTCACAATAAAAAATATTTGGTGTAGAGGGGAAAAAATAACTCACCAAGTAGAAGTTTTTTTCTTTTTTTTTAAATTTTTTTATCCCACGATTTTGTAACCCATTTTTCACCCCTGTGTCAATGATCTAATGTGATCCTGGGCTCTACACACCCTCCGCCAACCTAGTCCCCATATATGGGGGACATGGGGAGAGCAACGGACTTGAACTCATGCTTCCTTCATGCCTGAGTGTCCAAGTTGCTCCTTTACACCTGACAGGGGGGAGTTTCCCTGGTTGGACGTAGCGCGTGGAAGGAACACATTATTCCAACCAGTTCCTTTCCCCTCCATCAGGCACCCCGGTTGGCCAGGGGGAGGCAGTTTAGAGACCAGGATTACTGCATGTTTTTTGTGAGGGTACCTACCCAAAAGACACGGGGAGAACATGCAAACTCCACACAGAAAGGCCCTTTCGCCAACCCCGCTTCGGGTATGGGCACTGATGACGCGGAGGAGGAAACACGCCGCAAGCACCCACAGCGCCCCGAGCGGGAATCGAACCCAGGACCTTCTAGCTGTGAGGCGACAGCACTACCAACTGTGCCACCGTGCCCCGTACCAAGTAGAAGTTTTTGAAGTATCAAGGGTTTAATTGGTTAACTATCTGAAAATGCACATTATCGTGAATGTTAACTTTGAAAAAGTTGCATCTGCAACACATTATGCAGTGGGTAGTGTCCCTGACTCCAACTAGGGGGGGAAAAACGCTGAAACCCTGTGCCCTAAAGCCCTATAACAACACCAAAGGGTCAAGACGGTTTTAGCGTTGTCCCTGCGGTGTGATATGTCTTGTTGCACGTTGACCCACGACGTTGAACCTAGTGATGTTGAATCACTAGGCATGGAATTCAATGGCCCCAAACCACACCAAAGGGTCGAGGCGGTTTTAGCGTTAACTCCTTGCAACCGTTTGGACCCAAGTGAGTTGCACATTGGTGACCCTTTGGTGTGGTTATAGGGCTTAAAGGGGAAAACCACCCATGTCATTAATATACCTTAGAGCTGTTGTGTGGAAATAATAAAAAGTCCCCCCATTTTGTATTTCCTAGAACTGTAATTATGAAAAAAATCATTAACATGGTGAAACACATTTTGATGACATCATCAAGATGTGTTTCACCATGTTAATGATTTTTTTCAGACCTCTAGTTCTAGGAAACACAGAATGGGGGAACCTTTTTATTATTTCCACACAACAGCTCTAAGGTATATTAATGACATAGTAAAATGTTGAAAATGAGTGGAATGCCCCTTTAAGAGGCCGTGCTTCTCTGTATACTGAAATGGTACTTTGCTCGGAACGGCGGCATTATACTTATAGTGTAAGCATGGCTGACGGAAGTAGGGGGTGCTGGGGGGGGGGGGGGGCTCCCCCCAGGCATAGCCCCCCCTCGGACAGGAGGGTAATCATAATAATAATAATATTAATAATAATATAGGCTGTTATAATTAATATTTTGATAATTGGTGCCTTGCCATATACATACAACTGTGTGTAATATATAATAATATTTTTTCCCTAACGGGTTTCTGTGCCATATAGCGCCTGCGTGGTGATTCTGCATTCATTTTATTCACATGTTCATGTAGCTTTCTTGAAGCTTCAGTCTGACATTGTCTGTCTCCTGTCTGAGTGATTTCAAGGGGGAGGGGATTAGAATTTCCCTCAACCAGTAGCCATTGGTGTTGTTTTTCCCTCCTTCCTCTGTGTGTTGCGCTGCGTGATGACGCTGAAAACGGGACTCGGCGCTGATTGGTTGTTCGTTAGACCCACCCCCACCACCGATTCTCATTGGATAATACATTTTTGTACCGAAGAAATGATAGGTTCACAGTGCAACACCAGACCAAGAGACGGAGTCCACTCAGAGAGTGGGCGGGGTCTTTGGGCTGGATCCAGGCTACCTTTTTTCCATGTTGTGCACATGTGGCTCTCAAACCTTTTAATTTCAATGACCCCCATAACTCTGGGAGTGTACAGTACAGGCCTACAGCCTTTCCGTGGTTTCAGAAAGGCTGTCATCCGCTAATAAAACGTCATGCGCAATTGAGCCTCGGTCTGCCTTGCAGCCGTCTTCATTTTAGAGTGCCGCCTTCCGCCTTGGCGTGGTGGTTCCTTTGTTTGAAATGTTGGTCTGGTGTTGCACTGTGAACCTGATGAATTCCTGTTCTGTCCTTTCGCTATATAGAAGTGTCTATTTGTACGTCTCTAAATGTTTTTGATGAATTGAACATGGTGGACCCTATTGGAAACAAGTGTAATGCTTAATTGGGTCGTCCACTCACAGTTAACAGCCTTTGTATTGAGTTTGTGCTTGAAATGTACTGTAATTCTGCAAACTGTTAATACATTTTTCAATCAATCAATCAATCAATCAATGGAATGAAGCTTCACTACCAACGACTCTCAAACCACATGCAATTTTGGAAAGTGGTTTTTAGTTTGGCATGATTTGCTATGCATTCCCCAGCCAGCCAGCCAGCCAGCCAGCCAGCCAGGGCAGGCGGACACAGAGACGACAACAGGTTAATCTGCTCTTCCCCAGAGACGATAATTAAAAAAAAAAAAGGAGCAAGGTGACCAAGACAATAATAGAATTATCTTTGTTATTAGGTTTCCGTTTTTTCATATGTCAACACAGACACACAACACAATACAATAATCCCCTCACAAAGAAAAAATATAATAATAATAAAATAACCCATGCAGTTCATGCTCTATTTGCACAAACAACAGTGTACTGTAGCTCTCATTCTGAGCCTGTTATGATGTACAGTATAAGTTTGCTGATGACACTACTGTGGTAGTCATATTACTGTAGTCATATTTGAATCAATCTACCAGCTACCGCAGGAAAGTGGATGAGCCGGTGAGGTGGTGTAAAGCCAACACGCGCGTACTCAACACTTCTAAAACTAAAGAACTGATTGTTGGCCAAAAGGTCCACCATTGTACCATGCCTATTTAGCACAAAAACATGCATTTTTTTAGCGGCCTATTTCTTAAAAAACAAAAAAAGAACATTAATTCTAATTAACACCAAATTGGAATTATTATTCACCTTATTCTCTTCAGGGCTGCACCATTGAGTTTTTCTCAAATGTGTTTTGAAATCCATTCGTCGTTATACATTATACACCGCATCTCCACTAGCTAAAGAAAAGAGTGCTGGGTTGCGCTCCGAAAATAGCGGATCTACAAGCTCTCAACGCGTCGCAGCGCGACGCGTTGGGAGCTTGTAGATCAGCTATTTTCACTATTTTTTTTTTAAAGATATTTTTTTTTTAAAGATATTTTTTTTTTAAAGATATTTTTTTTTTAAAGATATTTTTTTTGCGGCTTACGCCTTTTATTGGTTTTTGAAGGGACAGACAGTAGGCTGACAGGAAACGGGAGAAGACATGCAGTAAAGGCCGTGTCGGGCTCGGGAGTCGAACCCGCGGCACACTGCGACTGGATTACCAGTCGGGTGCCCAGACGGTTACGCCACCGCCTGGGCCTATTTTCACTATTTTTGTCCAAAAGTGCCCTCTTTATGGGATGTCATGCCTCTATCACACTCTGCACGTCCCTGGTGCTGCCCAAGACGGAAAGAAATAGTAAGACATGCCATCTCTCCAGTTTAGTTCCCGTATATATCTGCGTGAAGTGAGTGGACGCCGTTTTAGGAGATGGTTCGATTTGATTTGATCATTCCAATAGGCCTATCTCACAGCATTTCCCCGCCCCCTTTTTACGCCCCCTTTTAGAGCTATTGGTGTTATTTTTTTTTCCCGGTCCATAGGCTTCCATGTTAAAAGAGGTATTTTCACAAGCCACAAACTACCGTTTTGTAAAGGTAAGGTTTATTCTACTTATTTGAGTTGTTATACCATTGTGTTTTCTTCATATTATTATCGGTCTTTGACATTTTAACATTAGGAAATGTACTTAGATTCTCCAGAGGAAAAAAAGTGTAAATGCCTAATGTTAAATGACACCACTATCTACCGGAAGTGGGCGTGGAAAGCGGGCTGTGAGATAGGCCTATGGGAGAGTGAACGTGAAAGCTTCTGAATCGTTCTTTAATCTCCATGATTAGCCAAAAAAATGGCTTTTTTCAGACAGACTTAATCAGGAGAAAATCTACTTTATTATCAACCTTTTCCAGCAAGACACTCTCACGGGATCTCGCACCAGTAGGACGTTCGCGAGATTTTTGCCATCTGACGCCGGACTCTAGTGGTTCCCGTCAAGATGGACTGTACGGCCCTCATTTATCAATTGAGTGCAAATTCTGCCCCAAATTCGAGTGTAGGATTCGTAGTACACCCACGTCGGGTCGGCATTTACAAAGTGATCGTAGACAGCTGTTCCTTCCTAATTTCATTCCTAGCAGTGATAAATGTGACGGCTGAAATCAATCTGGCACGCCCTATAAAATCTAGCCGCGCCCTCGGTTTTGCGACATGAACAACTGCAATACGACCTGGAAACCATGGTTACAGGGAAAGAAAGTTTCACTCACTTGCCTAAGTTGCCTTTCTGCCCCCTCCCATACACACACACAGACGCACGCACACGCACGCACAAGCAACTTGTTGTATCTTAAATAAATAAACCTGCATGAATTAAATAAAGCTGTAGGACTACGCTGTCTGTTTCTCCTCTCGCTTCGCTTCCCTTGCTGCCCGCATCACCCCCCCCCCCGCACGCACGCACGCACGCACATATCGCAATTTGCAAGCAACTGTCACTGTGTGTTGTTAGTTGTATATTAAATTATTAAAGTCTTTTTAATTTAATATACAACAAGATATATTGGTGAACGAAAACCTGAACCTGTGAACCATGAATTAAATAACAAATAGGCACACACACGCTGCTGTTTTGCATAGGTGCTCCTCCTGTCCTGTCTGTCTGTCTCTCTCTATCACTGTGCTCCGTCCGTGACCGTGACCAACTGACCATGCACCGCACGTTCGACAGACTATTTAGATTGCCTCGCAGTCGCTGCAGTGGCTGGGCACTGGTGGTGGTGGGCTGGCTGGGTAGCCTACCTTTATCTCCGATGCGGTTCCCACGTGCGCTGGCACGGTACATTTGGCATTCGAGCGACGCGTCGGGTTTATTAAACGAGGAGGAGATTGCACATACCGTAACTCCAGAAAGACATCGGCCTGCTGTAGATTATAGGCTACAGTAGGCTACCCACGTTGGGACTCTCCGCAGCTGCAGCACTGCACTAGCCTATAGTACTCTCCAACGTCCCGTCATGGAAATATTTCAGCACAGACAGCCCAAATCCTCGCATGTATGCGCTCATGCAAAACACTGTTTAAATGGCTTAAGCATCTAACTTGCAACATTGTTTTTAATTGCGCGATTTTAATTACTTGTAAAGTTGGAAATCTCCTAATTTCATATGACACAAAGACACATCTTATATGTATTTAGCCCATATATACCTATACAGTTTTATATAAACATTTTAGGAGTGAATACATATGTTTAGATGCCTGTGACAGCCTCTCAGCTGGTCAAACAATGCTGCTCCGCTGTTCTACGACAGAAAAACAGGTGAGGACAAAGCGTACGACAGCTCCCGACCAGACGTGAGTTTTGTCTTGGCACAAGATCATTTTCAATCTTTGGCGCAAATCGTAAATGCCGAAAATTGCGGTAATTTCGGCGTACACCCATATTTTGGCGTACGCACGGTTGATAAATGAGGGCCTACGTCTTCCTAAATGCTATGATATGATGTAATACTTTATTGTCAGTTTGCACTGAAATTTGTATTGCGAGTTTGCGACCCATGCATGAGCGGCCTTGTATGCAACACATACAGTTGGAGGCCATCGATATTGTCCTTTTCTTTTTGCTGAGGTTTGCGTGATCTGCGCAAAAGCACAGTTAACCCATTTTGGGCGGGAACCCCTTTTGGTGTTTTAAACATTATGTTATAATTTAGCTATTGAAAAATAGCAGATCTACAAGCTCATAGCACGCCACCGAGTGGCGCGCTACGAGCTTGTAGGTCTGCTATTTTTGAAAAATCGTGAGAATATTTATTTCAGAAAACTGGAGGATTTAGAAGGATTTTTTAAAATTTTGAGGTCAGGCCTAAATGGGTCAAATGATAAGGGACAATATCGGTGGCACCCAACTGTATACACACATTCAACGTGAACAATCGTTGGTGCCGCTTCATATCACAGACGGCAGGTTTTTAGGAAGATGGAAATGGTACACAATGGGAATTTGGAAGGATCTAGTTACCAATAAATGATACGCCCATGAACACCCCCATGAATTTGTTACAGTCACTACCCCATCCGTGATCCTGTAGCCATCTAAACTCCTGTGTGAGATCGAGCGCTCCAGCAGCTGCTATATGTGACTGTTTCACAGCTAGAGACATGAATCCTGCTCAGACTCTTAACCCATTTTGGACTGAAACTGAAATTAATTCTATACTTAATGTCTTCAATTTTTTTTTTGAAAAACCCTATGTTTCTATATCAGTGGTTCTCAAACTATTGCATGTGAAGGACCCCAAAAATCCTATGTAATCGGCCGCCGACCCCCATCTGAAAATAGTTAGTTCCAGAGAACTCCCAGAAGCAAAGATATGACTTAAAAATGGTCACTGTGAAAGAATATATCAAATTATATTCAAAGATTTGCGCCTCATTTCCATCCATCCATCCATCCATCCATCCATCCATCCATCTTCAACCGCTTATCCGTATCGGGTCGCGGGGGCAACAGCTCCACCAGAGTGCTCTAGACTTCCCTCTCCAGAGCAACATTATAGTGACTTCCTCCTGGGGGGTTCCGAGGCGTTCCAAGGCCAGTGAGTCGATGTGTTTCCTCCAACTGCGCCTTGGTCTGCCCCCCGGGGGGGTCTCCTCCCAGTGGGACGTGCGTCGAGGACCTCCCTAGGGAGGCGCCCGAGAGGCATCCTAACCAGATGCCTCATTTTCACGATATTTTTTTTTTTGCAGATCTACAAGCTTGTAGCGCGGCACCGAGTGCCGCGCTACAAGCTTGTAGATCTGCAATTATTTTTTTAATGAGCTTGTAGATCTGCTATTTTTCAACAGCCAAAGTTTAAAATAATGGTTAAAGTAGGCCTACGTGGTTAGAAGCTAAGCGGTGACCCAGGTGCGTTCCCGTCCTGAATGGGTTAAACAGCTGACTGTTGTTTCCTGACTTTTACGGCAGCGTTTTAGCAGCTCAGCAGCACGCCTCGGTACCTTTTTTTGATTTGTGACATAATCCTTTTAGTTGTGAAAATGGCTCCACAAAAACTGGCCGACACCAATGTTAATGTCTGTCGCCTCCTCCCTTTGCTGAAAATGAAGTCTCCCCGGCTGCCCTTTAGACGGGACATTTTTTGAATAGAGTCGCGAGGAAGACAGTTTATATATAAGCTTCACAAGGAGCCCTGTGGTTTTTTTGTAACTGTTTTTTAACCGCGCTCACAATAAACAAACACACACACACACACACACACACACACACACACACACACACACACACAGACGCACCCCGCAGGAGTCTGTCTGATTTCTCTCCAAAAGCCCTTGAATATGATAGAATATCATTTAGGATTACTGTCATTATGATAATCCAGCACTTTATATATCGCACACATCATACCTGTAACTTTCTGTCTTAAAAAAAAAGTTTTATTTTGTATTCAAAGGGCCACTAGGGGGCGCTCCACGGGCCGCATTTGGCCCGCGGGCCGCCAGTTGAATATATAGTTTTTGTTCGGTAACAGGAGTCTCCATGTCTCTCCAGCTTTTTACTAAACAGAAAATGCATTTTCCGAAACCGAAACTGAAACTGGCATATAGCAATTGTTGTATCCAATCAAGATAGAGAACACAGGCAGGATACAGATTAAACGAAGTGGAATTGAAAGTGATGACCACAAAGAAATGAGCAGACAAAAATTGGAACTGGAACACTATAAAGATTAAGCTCATAAATAGCTACTCTCTCCTGATTCATGGCTGACATTTAAAGGAGATTTCCATGCTAGAAGGCTTTCTTACCTTTATTTGTAGTTTTTACGTCCCCACCAAAGAGGTCCAGGTGTTATTTTGTGCAAAAGTGCATTATTGGCTATTTCCCCTAATATAAGCCCTCGATGGGGGTTGGGTTTATGCTAATTCGCTTATTTCCATCGAAATAAGTAATAAAGTGTGCCGCTTGGGATACTATTTACATTATGAAGAGAGGATATATACAAAACAAATTGATTTTTGAGCGATGGAAATAAGCGAATTAGCACAACATACCCCAATGCCCCATTCAATTCAATGCAATTCAATTAAATTCATTGAGGGCTTATATATTAGGGGCACGACATAACACCTGGACCTCTTTGGTGGGGACGTAACAACTACAAAGAAAGGTAAGAAAGCCTTCAAGCATGGAATTCTCTTTTAAGTAAAAGTATCAATAGTGCATGTCACTGGGCAGCCCGCGCCCTGGACAGTAGTAGAGGAACTATGCACGCATACTGTACCCCAGGGGTGCCCAATTAAGGTACATTGTGATCTACTGTACCAGTAGATCACTATAAGGTTCAGTGGTGGAAAAAGTACTCAATTGTTTTACTTAAGTAAAAGTACCAATACTGCAATTTAGAACTTCTTTGTTAGGCTGAGCGCAGTCGTCCGCCCCTCCCCCCTCACACAACACAATGTTGGGTCAAAACCATGTGACCTCCATTGGAAATGCATTGGGCCGCTGGGCGGCCATGACACAACACCCAACGAGCACAGAGAATTGCATGAAAGGTGTGAGCTCAGCCTTAGGCTGAGCTCACACCTTTCATGCAATTCTCTGCTCGTTGGATGCTCGTTGGATGCTCGTTGGGTAGTGTCATGGCCGCCCAATGTATTACCAATGGGAGTCACGTGCTTTGACCCAACATTGTGTTGTATGAGGGGGAGGGGGGGCAGTCAACACACAGCCGAAAGCCATACAACCATATATCTATGCATACAACAGCTTGTAGGCGCAACGTCCACACAACACAGAGGGTGGGGTTAACCACCAACCAATAGGAGAGAAGGGCTGTTTTGTATCCCAATGGGCGGAGTTTAGTTGTAGTCTCCTGAGCCCCACAGAAAAGTCCGACTGGAGAGTGACAGAGCTTTTGAGAAATGATGATGTCACCGCTTATTAGCGCATATCATTTTTACTATAATTAGGTGAGAAATGCAGCTTGTGCCTGCATGGAAACTACACAGATATCTATCCAAGTGTTCATGTTTATATATCACTGTTAACAACTTTAAAACGTATTATGTTGCATCAACTGCAGTGAGCAAAGGCTCTGCTCTGCTGCATCCAATAATAAATATATCAGCCTACTAGTCCAGTGCGGACTATTTCATTTGCATTGGTGCCGAGTGCTAAGCACAACCGATTGTTTTAATTCAAAGTGGTATATATTCTGTGAAATGTTTATCGTCATTCCGTGTATCTACAAGCTCCAAGTGTTGCGTCCACATGCAGCGCGTTCCAAGCAGAGGTCCTCAAGTATATGTAAAACACTGCCAGTCCTCAGCGCAATGGCCCGTTGCGCAAAAAAGTTGAGATTTTACTTGTGTGATATTCAGATAATCTTCAACCGATTGTTATAATTCGAAGTGGTATATATTCTGTGAAGTTTATATTTTCATTGGGTGTACAAGTCATGTTTTTAATATGCCTTTATCAAATGATATAGAGAGATGGGTAGTGCCCAAGTCCTGTTAGCCATGCAGCCTATATGATCTGTGGTGCAGGCCTATACACTCTCTCAATTAGGGATTTTCCCAGAGGTTAATTTCACTGATGTGTACAACCTTTATTCAAATAGTTTAATTTGTATTGGAGTGCGAAGCTTGAACAATAGGTTCATTGCGGACCGCTACGGATAAACTGTGGATATTAACCTACCAATAAGGACCCAGGCCAAATGCCATTGCGCAGTAGCCTACACCAACAAGTCTATGCGTGGTGTGTGCATAGCCGCATGTGAAACTATATCGTGCTGTATTTTGCTCTCCATTTCATGGTCATGGTCATGCGAGGAGAGAGAGAGAGAGAGGGTGCAGAGAGAGAGAGAGGTGTGAATGGAATCGCATCGTGCGTATATGGCACATCTCTCTCATGTTTAGGTAATTAAGGGCGCACCATTGAATGCATGTCACTGTGCCTACATGCTGACAATGTGCGCGCGTGAACTTGTATTAGCCAGCCTACACATTATAACGTGACATTTATTATACAGCTCGAAAATATAGCCACTCTACAAGCTCACAACTTGTTACTTCTATAGGTCTGACTCTGCTATTAATTTATGTGCAGGACTTGCCAAGTCGCCAGAGCAATGGTAAAGTGTCTATCATTTTTAAATTGAGAAAAGTCGAGAGTCGGGATTTTGCACAGTGTGACATGCTGACAGACAATGAAAGAAACATGTTCCACTTCCACTCACAATTTAGGTGGCTTTTAAAATGCGGTACTTATTCCTTCATTAAAAAATATGATTGGCACCTCATAAGTGTAAATATAAAAGCAAGTATAATATAGCCTACAATTGAAACCTGCTACTGCAGTGATTTTATCCTGTGTTCAATGCGTTTCTGCGTTTGGGTGTGGACATGATGATGATGATGAAATGACGCACGGCTGTCTCCAGTCATTTCAACAATCAGTACCAGATTTAAAGGCACTGATTCTGTGTGTTGGCTTGTTCAGAAGAGGATGACGTCTATCGAAGAAAGTTTGATTCATTTAGCAAGCCAGTGCCCCATTCTGTATGTAAAAAGCCATCCGTTTTATTATGACAGTGTACAACTCCACATATCGCCGTATTGGTCACCAAAAACTACACGCAGATAAACGTGGGTCTGTTGTTTTCCGCATTCCGCTCTAGCGCACCGCCCACTTCCCGCAAAGCCTTGTGGGAAATGGATGCATCTAGGGAGGGACGGCCATGACACTACCCAACGAGCATCCAACGAGCATCCAACGAGCAGAGAATTGCATGAAAGGTGTGAGCTCAGCCTTAGGGTGCACTCACACGGTTAATGCAATGCTCTGTGCTCGTTGGATGCATGTTGTGTTGTGTCATGGCCACCCAATGCATTTCCAATGGAGGTCACATGGTTTGACACAACATTGTGTTGTATGAGGGGGAGGGGCGCAGTCGAAACACAGCTGAAAGCCATACAACAGACCTCTTGTGTCAAACCATGTGACCTCCATTGGAAATGCATTGGGCGGCCATGACACAACACAACATTCATCCAACGAGCACAGAACATTGCATTAACCGTGTGAGTGCACCCATAGGCCTCACTCAGACCTTTACTGCATTGCTGTATGCTTGTTGTATGAATGTTGTGAGTGTCATGGCCGCCCCAATGCAATTCCAATGGAAGTCACATGGTTTGTAGTCCACATTTTGGATGGCTGTGTGTGTGTATGGCTTTCGGCTGTGTTTCGACTGTGCCCCTCCCTCTCATACAACACAAATGTTGTGTCAAACCATGTGACTCCCATTGGAAATGCATTGGGGCGGCCATGACACTACACAACATTCATCCAACAAGCATACAGCAATGCAGTAAAGGTCTGAGTGAGGCCGTAGGCTGAGCTCACACCTTTACTGCGCTTGTTGGATGAATGTTGTGTAGTGTCATGGCCGCCCCAATGCATTTCCAATTGCATTAACCGTGTGAGCTCAGCCTTACGAGTAAAAGTAGGGAATTGAAAATGTACTTGAGTAAAAGTATGAAAGTATCGGCATCAAAATGTACTCATATTGCAGAATGTCCCATTTCACAAGTTCAAAATGTGTGCAAAATCTATTGAAAATAGCAGATCTACAAGCTCACAATCTATAGGGTTGAAGTGGTTAATGTATGTTTTCTAATCAAAATTAAAATCTCCAAAGTAACTAGTAACTAAAGTTTTCAAATAATTGTAGTGCATTAAAAGTACAAAGTGTGACTCTGAGATGTAGTGGAGTAGAAGTAAAAGTACTGGAAATTGGAAATACTCAAGTAAAGTAGAAATACCTCAAAATTGTACTTAAGTACAGTACTTAAGTAAAAGTACTTAGTTACTTTCCACCACTGCTAAGGTTGTGCAGGTAGACCACATGACATGGCCTAAAAAATAGGTAATTTAAATACATTTAAACTTGATTGACTTCAAAAGGAGCCGGTCAGTGTCTCAAACCCACAATGCAATAGGCCTATACTTTCTTTTCAAGAGGGTATAGCATTACAAAGTAATTATACAAAACCCTACCAATTCCATTTCCCTCGGCCTGACTCACACCTTCACAACAGATTGATGTATGGCTGATGCATGAAACTTATTGACTGATGCAAGCTCACAATGCATTTCCAATGGGAGTCACATGGTTTGACACAACATTTGTGTTGTATGAGGGGGTGGGGGGCAGTCGAAACACAGCCGAAAGCTGTACAACACAAATGTTGTGTCAAACCATGTGACTTCCATTGGAAATGCATTGGGGCAAGATGTAAACAAACCCTTTCTTTACATCTAGCATACATCAATGTTGTATGCTAGATCGAAAGGTGTGAGTCAGGCCCTCCTCTGTAATATGTTTTGGTGAGTCGATCTTGTTGACCTGGTCATTGTTGAAACAGTGTTGTTTTCGTCGACTAAAACTAAGACGAAAAATGTTCGTCGACTACCTTTTTTCACTGGCGGAAACTAAATGGAAACTAAATGAAAACTAAGCTATGGTGACGAAAAATAAGACTAAATATATTGACCGTTTCGTCGTCAAATAAAAGTCATTTTACACTTTGTTTCATTAAAATAGCAGATTGTGTAGATCAAGCTTGTAAGATCTGCTATTTTCAGCAAGTGTAAAATCAGTCATTACGACGGCATCAAAAGACATTTTAGTCGACCAAATCAACTGTAGATCTAGTTGACCAAAATCGTAAGATATTTAGTCGACAAAAACTAGACTATAACACTAACACTCAACAGGAAAGCCAGCACTGCAGAGGAGAGAAGCACCCGGAAGACTGCCGGAAGTACCGTCTCAGAACGTCTACTTCCGCATTTGACCACCACATTTTGGTGGTCAAATGCGGAAGTGCAACCGAGCGCTCAATGTTAAAGCCCAGCTGCACGGGGTTTCCCGGTCATGAATCCACAGGCCCAGTGCTTCAACGTTGAATAGCCTCACTGGCCCCTTGAGTAAAACTGCCACAGAAGTTAACCCACACTTCCCAGCCGGCTTGATGCTGATTGCTGATTGCAAGCAGGAGTGTAGTGTGTACAGCAGGGGTGCCCACACTTTTTGGACTTGAGAGCTGCTTTCAAAGCAGTGTTGTTTTTGGCAGGCAATTCCTATTTCAGTTTAGTCATAGTCTTTGGAATGAAACTTCATGTAGTTTTAGTCATATTTTAGTCACCTGGAATGTGGAAGGTGTCGAGCGCTCTAGAGGAGGAGGGGTGTTTGTTGATAATGTTTGTATTGTGCTTTTTGTAATATGATTAAGGCGCCGGGGAAACAGATGACTCTGTAAAGTGCTTTATGATTTATAGTAATGTTTGTAAGATAACCCATGGGCCTTAGTTGGCCAGGTATGAGTTCACTAGTTGGAATGAACACACATTGGAAGGTTTAAAGGTTTTATTGAATGAATGAATGAATGAATGAATGATGAGGGAGCGGGTTCCGGGGGGTCGCCGACCCTGGAGTCTTTGGGGAGGGGGTCGTGTGGCGGTCAGCCCGCGGTACACGTGAAGACTGATCCCCCCGTGGGAACTGCGAGGAAGGGAGGAGGTGAGGAGAGAGGGAGGAAGAGATGGAGCAGTGGAGATGCTGCTGGTCCTGAGGTGGTGATGGGGATGGAGGTGGGATACGAAAAGCATAGAGGATGCTGGGTTGTATTGGGTGGCTATAAGTAGGCTCAGGTAGATTGGCATGGGGGGCGGAGATTGGCGTGAAGGTATGGTCAAGTGTGTTCCTCCGCCTCCTGAACGTCTGTTGTTCCAACTCCATTTCACTAGTTGGAATGAACACACATTGGAAGGTTTAAAGGTTTTATTGAATGAATGAATGAATGAATGAATGATGAGGGAGCGGGTTCCGGGGGGTCGCCGACCCTGGAGTCTTTGGGGAGGGGGTCGTGTGGCGGTCAGCCCGCGGTACACGTGAAGACTGATCCCCAAAAAGGAAGACGGGGGCGACCACTAGACCAGGGAGTTGTGGGCCTGTTTGATGTCGTGGAGGGAGGAGCGGATGTAGGTCAGGTAGGCTTGGGAGGACCATCTGCCGAGCAGGCGGACGGTGTGGTCCTGGAGGCCTCGGCTGGCGGCGGTGGAGGCGGCGCCAATGCGGAAGGAGTGACCGGAAAAGTTTTCCGATGGGTAGCCTGAGGTGGTGAGGATCTGGCGGAGGTGGAGGAGGAACCAGCCGCGTGTGGCGACGGTCCCGTGTTCGTTGGTGAAGAGGGGGTCCTGGGGGAGAGCGTGCTGGGATTGTCTGAAGCGGATGTGGTTGACCAGGGATTCGAAAGGACTGGTGGGGGAGTTGATGCGGAAGAGGTAGATGGGGATTGGGCGATGCTGGGAGGTCTTGCTTTGTTTCAGGGTGAAGACCAACGTGTCGTGGTCGTGGGAGGTTATGTCGGAGAGGCAGGGGTGGATTGTAGGGTCGAAGTTCTGGTTGGCGGCCGTGAACTCTGAACAGCGGAGGAAGCCGTAGAATGCCAGGAGGAACATGGATTCGAGTGTGGAGTTGAGGGTTTGATTGGCGTAGCCGGACCGGATCGTGTGGATGCAGGATGCCAGAATGTCTATGGTGAGGGGGAGGCGTCGGGGAGGAAGCCGCGGTTCGCTGCGCTGCAAGCCTTTGAGTTGGAGGGTGATCTGGGGGTGCTGGGTGAAAGGATGGGGCGAACCGGTCAGGAGTTTAGTGAAGAAGTTGATCCCGCAAAGGTAGACTCTGATCGTGGAGGAGCGGGTGGAGAAGGTGGAGGCGCTGAAGCTGATGTAGGCGGAGAGGGTGAGGAGATCGAGTGAAGGGAAGGGGAGGTGGTGGCGGAGGTGAAAGGACTGGAAGTTGGTCCATGCTGTCCGGTATGATGAGAGGGTGGAGTCGGCTACGCTCTGCAGGACGGAGTGCTGGGACTGGAGAATGAGGTGGTAGAGGGGGTGTTCTAGGGGAAGATGATGTCTGAAAACGGAGGGACCGGGACAGGCAGGGGATCGGAGTGTGGGGCCAAGGTCTTGAATTTCTGAAAAAGAAAGCGGGAAAGGGAGTCAGCGATGGTGTTGTGGTGTCCAGGGATGTGGGCGGCACGGAGGAGGAACTGGTGGGTGACGGAGAGCCAGGTTAGGCGGCGCAGGAGGGACATGACGGGGAGTGAGGAGCAGCGGCCTTTGTTTACTATGTGGACCACGGCCATATTGTCTGTGTGAATGAGGATGCTCTTGCTGGTCCACTGGGAGCCCCACAGGGCTGCGGCGATGACAACGGGATATAGTTCATAGAGAGTGGAGGATTGGGAATGGTCTGGGTCGAGGAGGTGGAGTTCGTCAGGCCAGGGGGAGGAGAACCAACGTCCGGCATAGTAGCCTCCGAAGCCTACTGAAGGGGCTGCGTCGGTGAAGAGTTGGAGGTCTTCGGGGGAGGAGATGAAATCATTATAGAAAAATGTAATGCCGTTCCAGTTGGACAGGAGGAGGTGCCAGAGGCGAAGTTCCATCTGGCAGTGGGAGTTGAAAGTGACTTGGTGGTGAAGGGAGGGGACTGAGGTGGAGAGGTGGAGGAGGTTGGAAATGAAGGAGCGGCCTTGGGGGATGATGCGGATTGCATAGTTGAGATGGCCGAGCAGGGAGAGGAGCTGTTGTTTGCTGCACTGGGGGAGGTCCAGGTAGTTGGAGAGGAGGAGTGAGATGCGATTGAGCTTGTCGGGTGGTAGGGAGGCTTGGAATGAGATGGTGTCCAGGGTGATGCCCAGGAACTCGAGGGAGGTGGAGGGTCCTGCTGTCTTCTCGAGGGCGAGGGGGACGCCTAGTTCGTTGAAAACGGAGGTGAGTGTGGTTAGACCGGAAGCGGGGGGGGCGTGAGGCGGAGTGACGACCAGGAAGTCATCTAGCAGATGAGTGACGTAGGGGAGGTGGTGGTTGTTGGTGAGGATCCAGCAGAGGGCCTCGGCCAGTGTGTCGAAGAGCTTTGGGCTGCTCCTGCAGCCGAAAGTGAGGCGGACGGCAAAATAGTAGTGTTCCTGCCAGAGAACCCCAAAAAGATGCCAACAGTCGGGGTGAAGGGGGAGGACCTTGAAAGCTGCGGTGATGTCTGCTTTGGCCAGCCAAGCGCCTTCGCCGGCGAGCCGGATCAGGTTGATGGCGCCATCAATGGTGGCGTACTGCATGGAGAAGGGGGGGCTGGGGATGAGGCTGTTGATGCTGGGGGTGGAGGTGCCGTGGGGGGAGGAGAGGTCTAGGATGATCCTCTTTTTTCCTGAATATTTGCGGGTGGCAATGCCTAGGGGGCTGATGCGGTAGGTGGGGAAGGGTGGAGTGGAAAATGGGCCGATCATGAAACCGGATGCCACTTCCTTACTGAGTAAGGAAGTGACGGAGTCGGGGTCGGTGAGGGCGGACTGGAGGTTTCGGCAGGTGTGGGTGTTGGTGGGGAGGGTGACGAGGCCGGGGGAGAAACCGTAGTTGAGGCCTCCGATGAGGAAGCAGGCAGTTGCGGGGTCTGGGTGGCGTGATAGGGCGGCGGCCAGGGCGGGGATATTGACGGGGGTGGAGAGGTGTGATGAATGTCAGCTGGGTTTGGAGGGTTTGGTGGGGTGCTGGGGGCAGGCGGAGCGGGCATGGGCACCCCCGCAGTGGGTGCAGACGTGGAGGAGTCTGCATGCGGTCATTTGGCACCCTTGTTCATTATAGTTATTGCAGATGGCTGCGGAGCCACAGTAGAGGATGGGGCGGCCTCGTTTATCAAGGTTGCCATGGGAAGCTGGGTAGGTTGGGAGAAGTGGCGGGGGGGCGATGGCGAGGCGGGAGGGGGGGGTGATGGCGAGGCGGGAGGGGGGGGCGGGGAGGGAGGAAGGGCCGGGAGTTGGTCTGTAGGTGGTGGGTTTGGCGGCGGGGGGGGGGGGCGGCATGGACGCACTGGCTGGCGGGGTGGGTGGGGTTGCCGCACAGATTGCAAGCAATGGCGAGCCTTCCGGCGAAAATGCGGCAGTATAATTCAAGGTCCAGGTGGCCCCAGTAGGTGGCTGTGTTCAGCTGATAGAGCCTGGCTGCGGCGGTGGCGGAGAATTGGCGGTGGTACTCGAGGAAGAGGGAACCGCCAAACCTCACGGCCAGGTCGAGGATCACCGAGAGGTAGTCGTCCAGCTCCTGGCGGCGGGCTGGGTAGACGGAGCAAATTACGTCTCGGAAGAGAGAGAACGCCAGGCAGAACTCGGCAACGGTGAGGATGGCAGAGCGTGAAGGGGTGGGGTTGCGGAGCTGGATCGAGATGTCTCCGCATTCTATGAGGCGGGATTCGGAGTTGGTGGTGGAAGGGCGGAGGAGGGTGGCGAGGTCGATGTCATTACCTAGGAGGATCTGGTGACGGAGGGCGGAGGTGATGTTCTGGGGGTTCCTGGCAGGGGCGTTGGGCGGGGCGACCGCCGGGGTAGCTGTGGAGAGAGAGAAAGGAGGGGGGCGGGGGGGAGGGGGGTAGGAGGGGTCGGAAAAAACGCTGGGGGGTAACAGCGTAGGGTGAACGCTGGGGAGATCCAGCGTAGGGTGGAGCGAGGCCAGGAAGGGGGGGTAGGCGGGCAGAACCTGGGGACAGGCGGGCAGAACCTGAGTGAAGGCGGGCGGAGCCAGGGGGGGCGAGGCGGGCAGAACCTTGCACAATGCAGCCAACACGGTGGCGAGGGATGGGGGGGCGGGGGAAGTTTGAGTGGGGAGGGCGAGGCGGGCAGAACCTAGAACGGGGGGGGGCGGTGGGGGGTGGAGCGGCCTGCGAGGCGAGGGAGGAAAGGAAGGACAGGATGGACGTGAGGGTGTGGGGGGCAGGCGCTGAGGTGGGGGGGTTTGGAGGGGTTTCTCTGATTGTGGGGATTGTGCTGGTGGAGGGGGGAGCTTGGGAGGGTTGCGCTGTTTGCGCTGTTCGGAAGAAAGTGCCGTGTGGGGGAGGGGTGGTGGGGAGAAGTGTGGAAGAAGTGTGGAAGAGGTGGAAGGAAGGGAGGAGGTAGAGGTGGGTGGTGTTGGGTAACTAACACTACATGGGCTTAATGCTTGGCAAGTTAAAGCAATGATAATATATGTGTATACATACATAATACCCCATATATACAATGTATATATATATGTTATATATGTATATGGTACACGTATCCAAATGGGAGTGTAAGGCACCCGACGCTGGAAGGTGGGTAACAGACACTACATTAACTTTAAAACTTGACAAGATTAAGTAATAGTAAAGAAGTAAATTCCAAATATATAATGTAAGATACCCAACACTGGAAGTGGGGGGGGGGAAAGAGACCGGGTTGGCTCTGGACCGCCTGGATCGGCGGGTGACGTCATCGACGGGTGTCGCGGCTGTAGCGCGCCTCGTGACGTCATCGGAACGCGTCCGGCTCGAGGAAGGCCCCGGTGTTGTTGTTGTGGAGTCCATGGTGGAGTCGGCGTTGCAAAACAACTGGAACAAGCCAGCCTTGTTGGTGGCGCGAGGGAAAGTGATATTCCGAGCGCGGAGCTGGCGCTGGAGACCCACCACGGTCCAGTCCGTGATGGCGGGTTGTGGCTGGCTGGGTTGTTGTGGCTGAACGCGGTGGCGCGAGGCAGCTGAGCTGCGAGAAGCGTTGTGCTGTCTCGTGGAGCTGCGGCGGTGAGAGGGCGCACTGCTGGTGGTGCTGCTCTGCGAGTGGGATCGGGACAGACCTGAGGACGCGGTGGTGGCGTGGCCGGACGGCAGGATGGAAGATCCGTTGGACCGCGGGGCGGTTTGAGGAACGGCGGTGGCGGCGCTTAGAGCCGGAGCGACGACAGCTGGGTTGTCGGCGTCAGCAACACTGGAGGTGCTGGATGTATCGGAAATGATGGAGGGCGAGCTCCCGGCGCCGGCGGGCGTCGGGCTTCCCTGGGTGCTCCCGGGTGACAGTTCGGCAAACAGCTCGAACAAGTCGACAGGGGAGTCCATGGAGACGGTGAGTCAAGTGTCGAACGGTTTCTTTGGCTTTGACGTGTGTTTGTGTACGTGACAACATACGAAAAGCATAGAGGATGCTGGGTTGTATTGGGTGGCTATAAGTAGGCTCAGGTAGATTGGCATGGGGGGCGGAGATTGGCGTGAAGGTATGGTCAAGTGTGTTCCTCCGCCTCCTGAACGTCTGTTGTTCCAACTCCATTTAATAAAGTCCTAGTGAAATGAAAAATAAGTTTTTCACACTTTTAGGCCATATCCGTGGTCATCTTATGGGCATACCTAACAATGGATGCCAAAACAATGGGACAATTTCCATTTTTGTGTATTTTTAGATCAAAAGTCCATAAAAATCCAATTTGAATTACTTCCTTTGAGCGGAAACGTGATGCGTGATGACGTGTCGAGTCACGCATGAATAACAATGAAGCTGATTTCATTCATTGTGGGAGAGAGAGCCAGAGAGAGAGAGAGAGAGAGAGAGAGAGAGAGAGTATACATACAGTTTAATACCACGCATCGGAGCGGCCGGCCGGCCGGCCGGGCCCCCCCCCCGCGGGCCCTGAGGCGACTGCCTCTACTGCCTCGCCTATAGAGCGTCGCAGTCCCGCCTCCTACCCTGGACCAGGAAATGAAACCCAATGCATTATTCCCATAGACATTTCTTAAAGTATTTATTTAAAGACGGTTACGCCGCGGACAAAGCCAACTCGAGTCGTGACAACTCATGACAACACAAACAATATTTTGGACCAAACAAATAATTACAAAGAAGAAAAACAACAAAAAAGTGTTGTAACCTGCCGTTTTTTTCTTCTTTCTAATTATTTGTTTGGTCCAAAATATTGTTTGTGTTGTCATGAGTTGTCACGACTCGAGTTGGCTTTGTCCGCGGCGTAACCGTCTTTAAATAAATACTTTAAGAAATGTCTATGAGAATAATGCATTGGGTTTCATTTCCTGGTCCAGGGTAGGAGGCGGGACTGCGACGCTCTATAGAGAGTATGCGCATGCTTAAAGTGAATGGCACATCGAGTGGCAAAGCAACAGGCAAAGTGAGTTTAACATTGTTTAATGTTGTTTAATGCAGTCAGATAGGACTTTTCTGTGTGGATGTCTGGGCTGTCAAGGCCAGAAAGTAGTTTTTTGCCACTCAGTAGGCGTTCCTGCATAACTTCCTGGTTTGATGATGATGTCATACGCATACCCTCTATATCACTGCCGCTGGTGAGAATGTGATGTTGTCTCAGACAACATCACATTCTCACCTTTTGTAGGTAGCCTTGGGGCACTGGGTCCCATTTTTAGAGTCGTTGGTATGACCCGGCCGGGGATTGAACCCCCGACCTCCCAGTCTCAGGGCGGACACTCTAACCACAGTGGCCTCTCACCTTTTGTACGTGTATAGTTTTTTTTAAGCTTCCAGTCTTCGGCCCGGGCCCGTCCGGCCGGCCTAGAGGTCCGGGCACGTAGGCTGCTAATGTTGCGGGTTCGACTCCCGATGACCTTTGCTGCGTGTCACTCCCCATCTCTCCACCCCCCCCCCCCCCATTTCCCGCTGTCCGCTTACTGTAAACCATTGGTTCCCAGCCTTTTTATATACTGAAGTACCACCTCAGAACTATTTGGCTCTCCATAAGTACCACCATAATAACTGATGTTAAAATACAGGAGCGTATATAGCTGCCCTTTGTGTTCCATTCCTAGATGGGACTGGCGGAGGCATATTTCATATAATTTTTGGGGTCCTTGACATGAAATATTGAGCACCACTGATACAGAAACATAAGGTTTTTCAGAAAACTGTCAAAACAGCTCAGTGGCCTTGTGGTTAGAGTGTCAGCCCTGAGACTGGGAGGTTGGGGTTCAATCCCCGGCCGGGTCATACCAAAAACTCTAAAAATGGGACCCAGTGCCTCCCTGCTTGACACTCAGCATCAAGGGTTGGATTGGGGGTAAGTCCCTGCGACATACTAGCGTCATGTCCAGGGGATGTACTTGTACATCAAGCTGCCTCACACTACAGAAACAGGAGATAGGCTCCTGGCCTCATGGCTCGGCAAGGCTACTTACTGATACAGAAACATAAGGTTTTTCAGAAAACTGTCAGGATTTTGAAGACATTATTTTAAATGTCGACGTCAGGCCTAAATGGGTTAATATATCTGCTAGGCGTGCTGCTTGTCGTGCTCATTTCAGCACGACTGGAGAGCCTATTTCAACCGATCGCTTGGTCAGAAGAGCTACCTGTAGTAATATTAATATTTCATTCCATTTTCGTCCTTCTCCTTTTTTTGGGGATGACTCCTCTGAGTACCACCAGAGGGGGGGCTCAAGTACCACCACTGGTACCAGTGGTACTAGTACACCTCTAGCTGTAAACTATCAAATAAAGGCAGAAAAAGCCCAACAAATATCTTAAAATAAATAAAGCTTCCAGTCTTCAGCTCAGACTCTACATGAATCTACTGTATGGGATCTGCTCTGTACTTCTGTTTCAAGGTTATGTGAAGTTAATTGTTCTAGGCGTTGTATTCCAAATTTTCCCGCACCCTCTTGGTATTTGGATTTGCTAATAATCGTGTACGGTTCCATTTGATATTCTGTGGCCATTCAGCTGAGCTATACTTATAATGACTGTTCTTTTCATCTCCTTAATTGGGACCTTTATACGAATAGGAACAAGGATTTGACACATTTGCGCCGCCCGTGTTCTACTGTTGCCGTTTCTCAAAGCAGGGTCCGGGGACCACCACGGGGAATACGGGTTACGGGGTTGTGCAACTCTTCGTTCCCAGTGTTGTCAAGTAACTTAAGTAATATACTACTTTCAGTAATATTATTACTTTTTTCCAGTAATATGTAACTAGTTACTTTCACATTTTGAGTAATAATATTACATGTTACTTTTTTCCTAAAGTAACATTATTACTATTTTCACAAGCCTTGGTGGAACTGCGGGTTTGAGTGTTTATTTATAATGGTAGACTGGATAGGGGTCACGTTGCTTTGCAGACTGCTGATCCGCTCTAGATCTAGACTCTAGAGCGGATACGGAAACGATGCACACTCGTCTCTACGTATGTGTGAAGTATCGGATGCAGAAGGGCGGGCCTTAAACCGCCCGGAACACGGAACAACAACCTAAACTAGTGTGTGTAACAACCAGCTTTGTCTGGTATGTTCGTGTAGCTGTCCACTCAAAAAAGGAGCATGGTTGCTATGGTTAGTGTGTGTGACGTCACTGTTGCACCATTCAGTTCACACGGGTGTGATTTTTTTAATACATGTCCCAAGAAACTCGGAGAACAGAGCAGCTGATTTCTTGGTTTCGATTAGGTGTTCCTATACTGTCGTTTCAACCAATCAGATTGCAGACCAGGTTGTATAATTAACTATGATCCTAGGACCCAGATTATACCTAGGCACTTCACTCTCTCTCTCTCTCAAGATTCAAGATTCAAGATTCAAGATTGCTTTATTTGTCATTCTTTCCAACTGCAGCAGCAGAAAAAAACGAAATTACATTTCTCCTAGTTAAGAGACAGCACAGGCTCATACAATAATAAATATATCAAGTGCAAGACAATACTCTGAATATAAATAAGTCCTAAAAAACTACAGGAGTCCATCAAAATGATAAATAGAATAAGAAAAACATTTAAAAACTGAACATAGAGTTCATGTCATCAGTTCATGGCCTATCTGCCAGGGATACTAGAGTTCAAGAGTCTGATTGCCTGGGGAAAGAAACTGCTCCGCATCCTTTCCGTCCTGGCACTGATGCTCCTGTACCGTTTCCCAGATGGCATAAGGGAGATCAGGCTGTGAGAGGGGTGGGTGGCATCCTCAATGATTCTCTCCTCATGCACCTCTGCTTGTATATGTCTGCCAGGGAGGGCAGCGAGGCACCGATGATCCACCATCCTACTAGCTGTAGGATCTCTCTCTCTGCATTAACTGTATGTGCGGTCTGGACTAAGAGCGCCATGCAATAAACGCCTAAATTGTAAATGGCAAATGTGTCCATGTTATTTAGAAACATATGCTGCATGTGTGCACAATGGGCCATTTTGGGCGGGAACCCCTTTTGGTGTTAGCATTATGTTATGCTTTAGCTATTGAAAAATAGCAGATCTGCAAGCTCATAGCGCGCCACCGAGTGGCGCGCTACGAGCTTGTAGGTCTGCTGTTTTTTGAGTGGTGTAAACCACTCCTACAACTGGCTTTGTTAGTGCAGAACAAATGAGCATGGTTGCTATGTTCACCCTGTTCACCCGGGTGTGATTTAATTACGTCAGACACAACTGGCTTTGTTAGTGCAGAAGAAATGAGCATGGTTGCTATGTTCACCCTGTTCACCCGGGTGTGATTTAATTACGTCAGACATGATTTAATTACGTCAGACAGGCTATATAATACCTTACACCACTCAGTTCACACGGGTGTGATTTTTTTAAATCGAAGAACGACTGACATGGAAACATAGCCTTTTCAGAAAACTGTCAGGATGTAGAAGACATATTTTTAGAATCTGATCTCAGGTCAAAATGGGATAGAAGCAATGTTCTTCGGGTTAAGACCCCTGAGTCACTTGGCATCACCGCCACTCAGAAATGACTGCAACAGTAGTTCCAAGAAGCCCACGTCGTAAAAGCAGTATAACTGTGTTATAGGTTGTCTTCGGCCATTTGTGGGGGAAGAAAAAATACTCCCATGTTTCACTTAACCCATTTAAAGCAGTATAACTGTGTTATAGGTTGTGTTAAAAGCAGTATAACTGTGTTATAGGTTGTGTTAAAAGCAGTATAACTGTGTTATAGGTTGTGTTAAAAGCAGTATAACTGTGTTATAGGTTGTGTTAAAAGCAGTATAACTGTGTTATAGGTTGAGTTAAAAGCAGTATAACGGTGTTATAGGTTGTGTTAAAAGCAGTATAACTGTGTTATAGGTTGTGTTAAAAGCAGTATAACGGTGTTATAGGTTGTGTTAAAAGCAGTATAACTGTGTTATAGGTTGTGTTAAAAGCAGTATAACTGTGTTATAGGTTGAGTTAAAAGCAGTATAACGGTGTTATAGGTTGTGTTAAAAGCAGTATAACTGTGTTATAGGTTGTGTTAAAAGCAGTATAACGGTGTTATAGGTTGTGTTAAAAGCAGTATAACTGTGTTATAGGTTGTGTTAAAAGCAGTATAACTGTGTTATAGGTTGAGTTAAAAGCAGTATAACGGTGTTATAGGTTGTGTTAAAAGCAGTATAACTGTGTTATAGGTTGTGTTAAAAGCAGTATAACTGTGTTATAGGTTGTGTTAAAAGCAGTATAACTGTGTTATAGGTTGTGTTAAAAGCAGTATAACTGTGTTATAGGTTGTGTTAAAAGCAGTATAACTGTGTTATAGGTTGTGTTAAAAGCAGTATAACTGTGTTATAGGTTGTGTTTAAAGCAGTATAACTGTGTTATAGGTTGTGTTAAAAGCAGTATAACTGTGTTAGAGGTTGTGTTTAAAGCAGTATAACTGTGTTATAGGTTGTGTTAAAAGCAGTATAACTGTGTTATAGGTTGTGTTAAAAGCAGTATAACTGTGTTATAGGTTGTGTTAAAAGCAGTATAACGGTGTTATAGGTTGTGTTAAAAGCAGTATAACTGTGTTATAGGTTGTGTTAAAAGCAGTATAACGGTGTTATAGGTTGTGTTAAAAGCAGTATAACTGTGTTATAGGTTGTGTTAAAAGCAGTATAACTGTGTTATAGGTTGTGTTAAAAGCAGTATAACTGTGTTATAGGTTGTGTTAAAAGCAGTATAACTGTGTTATAGGTTGTGTTAAAAGCAGTATAACTGTGTTATAGGCTGTGTTAAAAGCAGTATAACTGTGTTATAGGCTGTGTTAAAAGCAGTATAACTGTGTTATAGGTTGTGTTAAAAGCAGTATAACTGTGTTATAGGTTGTGTTAAAAGCAGTATAACGGTGTTATAGGTTGTGTTAAAAGCAGTATAACTGTGTTATAGGTTGTGTTAAAAGCAGTATAACTGTGTTATAGGTTGTGTTAAAAGCAGTATAACTGTGTTATAGGTTGTGTTAAAAGCAGTATAACTGTGTTATAGGTTGTGTTAAAAGCAGTATAACTGTGTTATAGGCTGTGTTAAAAGCAGTATAACTGTGTTATAGGTTGTGTTAAAAGCAGTATAACTGTGTTATAGGTTGTGTTAAAAGCAGTATAACGGTGTTATAGGTTGTGTTAAAAGCAGTATAACTGTGTTATAGGTTGTGTTAAAAGCAGTATAACTGTGTTATAGGTTGTGTTAAAAGCAGTATAACTGTGTTATAGGCTGTGTTAAAAGCAGTATAACTGTGTTATAGGTTGTGTTAAAAGCAGTATAACTGTGTTATAGGTTGTGTTAAAAGCAGTATAACGGTGTTATAGGTTGTGTTAAAAGCAGTATAACTGTGTTATAGGTTGTGTTAAAAGCAGTATAACTGTGTTATAGGTTGTGTTAAAAGCAGTATAACTGTGTTATAGGTTGTCTTCGGCCATTTGTGGGGGAAGAAAAAAGGTTGTGTTAAAAGCAGTATAACTGTGTTATAGGTTGTGTTAAAAGCAGTATAACTGTGTTATAGGTTGTGTTAAAAGCAGTATAACTGTGTTATAGGTTGTGTTAAAAGCAGTATAACTGTGTTATAGGTTGTGTTTAAAGCAGTATAACGGTGTTATAGGTTGTGTTAAAAGCAGTATAACTGTGTTATAGGTTGTGTTAAAAGCAGTATAACGGTGTTATAGGTTGTGTTAAAAGCAGTATAACGGTGTTATAGGTTGTGTTAAAAGCAGTATAACTGTGTTATAGGTTGTGTTAAAAGCAGTTTAACTGTGTTATAGGTTGTGTTAAAAGCAGTATAACTGTGTTATAGGTTGTGTTAAAAGCAGTTTAACTGTGTTATAGGTTGTGTTAAAAGCAGTATAACTGTGTTATAGGTTGTGTTAAAAGCAGTATAACTGTGTTATAGGTTGTGTTAAAAGCAGTATAACTGTGTTATAGGTTGTGTTTAAAGCAGTATAACTGTGTTATAGGTTGTGTTAAAAGCAGTATAACTGTGTTATAGGTTGTGTTAAAAGCAGTATAACTGTTATAGGTTGTGTTAAAAGCAGTATAACTGTGTTATAGGTTGTGTTAAAAGCAGTATAACTGTGTTATGGGTTGTGTTAAAAGCAGTATAACGGTGTTATAGGTTGTGTTAAAAGCAGTATAACTGTGTTATAGGTTGTGTTAAAAGCAGTATAACTGTTATAGGTTGTGTTAAAAGCAGTATAACTGTGTTATAGGTTGTGTTAAAAGCAGTATAACTGTGTTATAGGTTGTGTTAAAAGCAGTATAACTGTGTTATAGGTTGTGTTAAAAGCAGTATAACGGTGTTATAGGTTGTGTTAAAAGCAGTATAACTGTTATAGGTTGTGTTAAAAGCAGTATAACCGTGTTATAGGTTGTGTTAAAAGCAGTATAACTGTGTTATAGGTTGTGTTAAAAGCAGTATAACGGTGTTATAGGTTGTGTTAAAAGCAGTATAACTGTGTTATAGGTTGTGTTAAAAGCAGTATAACTGTGTTATAGGTTGTGTTTAAAGCAGTATAACTGTGTTATAGGTTGTGTTCGGCCATTGGTGGGAGAAGAAAAAATACTCCCATGTTTCACTTAACCCATTTAAAGCAGTATAACTGTGTTATAGGTCAGGGGTTCTCAACGTTTTTGGCCGGGGACCCCCGGAAATGCTTTGGCAATGTCTCGGGACCCCCGCCCCCTCCCGACCCTCAATATAAATTGACTGCTACAATAACCTTAAACCATTTTGGGCGGGAACCCCTTTTGGTGTTTTAAGCATTGTTATAATTTAGCTATTGAAAAATAGCAGATCTACAAGCTCATAGCGCGCCACCGAGTGGCGCGCTACGAGCTTGTAGGTCTGCTATTTTTAAAAAATCGTGAAAATAAAATTTAAAAATAAATCTTTTTTTTTTCTTTTTTTTTTTTAAATAATTTGGGGACCCCCTAAAATAATTTGACGACCCCCCGAGGGGTCGCGACCCACGGGTTGAGAACCCCTGTTATAGGTTGTGTTCGGCCATTGGTGGGGGAAAAAATACTCCCGTGTTTCACTTAACCCATTTAGACCTGAGGCCGATTCTACAAACAATGGCTTCTAAATCATGACAGTTTTCTGAAAAAACTGTTGTTTCTAGATGTTTCTGTCAGTGGTTCTCAAACCTTTTCATGACAAGGACCACAGAAATTATATGTATTCGGCCGCCGACCCCCACCTGAAAATATGTTGTTGAGGGAAAGGAAGTTCCAGATTGATGGTTCCTGCCTGATGGCTACAAAACAATGACTACAACATGACGTAGCGATATCATCCTGATGACTACAAAACAATGACTACAACATGACGTAGCGATATCATCCTGATGACTACAAAACAATGACTACAACATGACGTAGCGATATCATCCTGATGACTACAAAACAATGACTACAACATGACGTAGCGATATCATCCTGATGACTACAAAACAATGACTACAACATGACGTAGCGATATCATCCGGATGACTACAAAACAATGACTACAACATGACGTAGCGATATCATCCTGATGACTACAAAACAATGACTACAACATGACGTAGCGATATCATCCTGATGACTACAAAACAATGACTACAACATGACGTAGCGATATCATCGTGATGACTACAAAACAATGACTACAACATGACGTAACGATATCATCCTGATGACTCCAAAACAATGACTACAACATGACGTAGCAATATCATCCTGATGACTATAAAACAATGACTACAACATGACGTAGCGATATCATCCTGATGACTACAAAACAATACTACAACATGACGTAGCGATATCATCCTGATGACTATAAAACAATGACTACAACATGACGTAGCAATATCATCCTGATGACTATAAAACAATGACTACAACATGACGTAGCGGTATCATCCTGATCACTACAAAACAATGACTACAACATGACATAGCGATATCATCCTGATGACTACAAAACAATGACTACAACATGACGTAGCGATATCATCCTGATGACCACAAAACAATGACTACAACATGACGTAGCGATATCATCCTGATGACTATAAAACAATGACTACAACATGACGTAGCGATATCATCCTGATGACTATAAAACAATGACTACAACATGACGTAGCGATATCATCCTGATGACCACAAAACAATGACTACAACATGACGTAGCGATATCATCCTGATGACTACAAAACAATGACTACAACATGACGTAGCGATATCATCCGCTCCCGACCGGACCATAAACCCGAAAAGGAATGCTGCCCAGGATAGGTCTGCCCATATGATGATGTTGATGATGATGACCATGGATAATAATGCTCTAAAAGTGTGAAAAACATATTTTTTTCATTTCACTGTCTTTAAAATACAAAATAGCAGAAATAGCGGGTCACAACGGGTCATGTTTGAGCTTGTAGATCGGCTATTTCCGTTGACAAGATCGGGGGACTAGATGCAGGGGGCCTAATACGGACCCCTGGGGGACTCCGGTCAGGTAAGTATGAGGGGTTAGTGTCTAACTCACTCACAGTCGAGTTTGATCTCTCGTTTACAACTGTTGATCTGAGGAGATTTTGCCCCAAAGCTGAAATGTTCATCCTTCAACAAATGCCTCAGTGAAATGAAATAAACGTTTTTTTCCATTAGCCATTGCAGGGACATAATGACAAAATCATTGGACAAAATATGCCTTATTAACTATATTGATGATGTCCCTGTTCTCTTTTCAGTGTACCCACGTAATTTCCCACGCATAAAGTACACAATGACAGAATTATCGGACAGAACTGCTGAATGCCTCTTTTCAGATATTTCAATCACTTAACGTCTTTCTTAACGCATTCTGGACGGGAACCCGTTTTTAGGTGTTTTAACTAAGCATTATTTAGCTATTGAAAAATAGCAGATCTACAAGCTCGTAGCGCGCCACTCGGTGGCGCGCTACGAGCTTGTAGGTCTGCTATTTTTGAAACATCGTGAAGGCACAAATCTTTGAATATATATTCTTTCAGAAGACTTTTTATTTATTTCGACTAAATGGGTTAATTTCCATGCACGTTTAATGTACAAGATTCGTCCTTGCCGACCCTGCGGTGCAGAGAGAGACATCGACAACTTGTATACAAGAACATTCAACAACAAGAACGTTCAAGTTGGCCTGGGCTGTGGCTCAGCGGTCCAGGCACCTTGGCTGGTAATCCAGTGTGCCGCGGGTTCGACTCTCGATCCCGATGCCGATCCCGATGCCTTTACTGCATGTTTTCCCCCATCTCTCTCCCCATTTCCTGTCAGCCTACTGTCTGTCCCTCCATACAAAAATAAAAAATAAAGGTGAAAGCCACAAAAAAAAAGAATGTTTTTTTTTGTCGGAAAACATCGTTGCGTATGAATTATGATGTGTCTTTATACAGATTCAAGAGGACCGCTCTCTTCAGATTGATTACGTGTTTTAATCATTCGTCGGGGCGAACGGTTCTAGAGTTACGCGCATTTCAGGCGTACGTACACACGTACTGTATACACATGTTGGCGCATTTCTTCTTTGTCAAGCATGCCAAACGAGGCTTTGGTGCTGGTTCTGGACAACCGGAAATGCAGAGTATACCCGTTCCACCCATCTGTCTTGTGTCCCTTTTATGCCCGTATATGGAGATTCAATGCGTCCGATGTAAGCTTGTAGATCTGCTCTTTTCAGCGAAGACATGTTGGTAGAGGTGGGGAAATAGGAGAGGACCGAGTACAGACAGACAGACCTCTGGAGATATAGGGATGAAGTATTGAAGCGCTGTTAGTAATTGCCTACCACTGATATTTAAAACTGTTTAAGTGCCAGGGACGTTAAGACGAGCTGAATCTAACTATATGCACTGATTGCCAGGGACGTTAAGACGAGTTAAAAAATTAATAAATAATAATAATAATAATAATAATAATAATAATAATAATAATAATAATAATAATAATAATAATAATAATAATAATAATAATAATTTTTTTGTTTTTGTTTTTTTGTATCCATATTTTGAAAAGTGTGCAGGTGATGACATGCACATGACATCCACAATATAATTACATTTTCTTTTTTATTTATATTAGGGGATAGTGGCACCCAGGACCAAAACTGGTGTCCACCCCCTGACACTTAAAGGAGCATTCAGTGATTTGGGGTTTTTGACCCCAGGGGCTCACTGGGGACAGGGAGGATTTCCTTATATGGTCAGCACACTCTATAGTAGGGAGGATTATCCAGAAAAAAATAAAAAATAAGTGATATTTGAATTAAGTCAAATCACTGAATATACCTTTAAACGAAATATCTCCCATTTGATTATTTTTTTCCCCCTCCTTTTCTTTTCTGAGTCGCTTCTTTCTGCTCGTCTAACTCACAGGCCATTATCAGTTCCAACTGCTTATTATTCATTAAATGCATTAATTAGCTGTCTTGACTGCTTTACGTGTGAGAAGGCCAAGGAACAAGGTTAATCCAGAATCCATGCAATGTCTCCAAATGACCTCTGAAACCTGCAAGCCGGATATTGCTGATATGTAGAGCCCTCTCTCCCCCCCCCCCCCCCCCCCTCTCTCTCTCTCTCTCTCTCTCTCTCTCTCGCTCTCTCTCTCCCCGCAACATTACTTTTGAAACAACTGCTGACATTATACAGTCCCTGGTTTCTGTGTGCAGTGTGGTGTGAAATGTGCTGATGTGCACACGTCGTTTCAACCCAGGAGAGAGGATAGAGGGGAATGACCAACGCGAGACTCCATGAGCCGAGCGTCTCCGTGCATGCAATGAGCAGCGCAAATGCAGTCAGGAAACTCTCCGCTAGTCTGACTGGTCACGGACCGTACAGCCTTCAATAGTATAGAGCCAGTGGTAGAAAAAGTACTCAATTGTGGGTAAAAAGACCCACAATGGGTCGCAACGCGACGCATTGTGAGCTGTATATTTCTAATCAAAATTTAAATCTCCAAAGTAGGCTAACTAAGTAGTAACTAAACTTTTCAAATAATTGTAGTGAAGTAAAAGTAAAAATGTTGGATCTGAGATGTAGAGGAGTATAAGTAAAAGTATTGGAAATTGGAAATACTCAATTAAAGTACAAATACCTCAAAATTGTACTTAAGTACAGTACTTAAGTAAAAGTACTTAGTTACTTTCCACCACTGTATAGAGCACTATACATATAACGTCTTACAGTAAATTCTTGCTTTCGGGCAGAAACCTCTTATCTCCATATAGTCTAAATCAGGGGTGGGCAACTGGCGGCCCGGGGGCCACATGCGGCCCCCACCTTCACTTAGTGCGGCCCGCAGGTTAATATCAGAATACTATTGATTTCAGCTGTTGCAATTCCAAACATGCAAACATGACCTGCTTTAATTATACTTAATGACTAGTATTAAATGACTAGTACTTAACAACTAGTATTAGTAGTATTGTCTTTTTGTGTACAATTTGTATTTAGTTCATAACGTTATAATAACTAAAACTAAATCCTTTGAAAATCAATAAAAAGGTTACTTTTCAGGATTCTAATAAAATAAAAGCAAAAAATAATTCAGTATTTCAATTCAAATATAGCAAAAATAGCTGATCTACAAGCTCAAAACGCGTCGCAGCGCGACGCGTTTTGAGCTTATAGATTGGCTATTTTTGCTACAACAGTAATATGCAATGCGGCCCTCTGGAGTGAGTGTGGAAATATAGTGGCTCTCTCCATCGTCAAAGTTGCCCACCCCTGGTCTAAATGATGTCAACCTGCTGTGACTTCATATCATATGTTCCTTGTTTCCTTTTGGTTTTACTTTTGTGTACCTTTCATTTTGTAGTAATCTAGTGTCTCTTGGTTTCCTGTGTTGCTCATGTTTACCTGCCTTGTCTAACCCTGTGATTAGTATAGTTTTCTCCACCTGTGTCCTGTTAGTCTCCCAGCCAATCCCTGTGTTGATTGGTCAGTTGTATTCACCTGTGTCAAGTTAGTCCTTTACATGCCCTTGTGTTTTCAGTTCTCTGTTTGGTTCGTTGTGCATTTTCACAGTGAGTTTGTTAGTCTTGTTCTTGACTCCTCATTAACTTGTATTCTGATTTTCCCAGTTTAGTATTTTCCCTCGTGTTCTGACTGCCTACCAGTATATTTGACCTGTACCTGGATTTTGATAACTGCCTATTCCTCCGGTTTGGTGAAATAGATACTTTTAATTTGAACTGAGCTGCCTCTGCCTCTCATCTTGCGCTTTGGGTCCTACACTGTCTTGGCTCGAACCGTGACACTAACCTTCTCTGTGTTTTCGTAAATGAATGCCCTACTTCAGGGGTTCCCCACCACTGCTACTAGTACCACTAGTGGTACTTGAGCCCCCCTCTGGTGGTGCTCCGAGGAGTCGCCCCTCCGAGGAGCCCCCCTCTGGTGGTGCTCCGAGGAGTCGCCCCTCCGAGGAGCCCCCCTCTGGTGGTGCTCCGAGGAGTCGCCCCTCCGAGGAGCCCCCCTCTGGTGGTGCTCCGAGGAGCCCCTCCGAGGAGCCCCTCCGAGGAGCCCCCCTCTGGTGGTGCTCCGAGGAGTCGCCCCTCCGAGGAGCCCCCCTCTGGTGGTGCTCCGAGGAGCCCCTCCGAGGAGCCCCCCTCTGGTGGTGCTCCGAGGAGCCCCTCCGAGGAGCCCCTCCGAGGAGCCCCCCTCTGGTGGTGCTCCGAGGAGTCGCCCCTCCGAGGAGCCCCCCCTCTGGTGGTGCTCCGAGGAGCCCCTCCGAGGAGCCCCCCTCTGGTGGTGCTCCGAGGAGCCCCTCCGAGGAGCCCCCCTCTGGTGGTGCTCCGAGGAGTCGCCCCTCCGAGGAGCCCCCCTCTGGTGGTGCTCCGAGGAGCCCCTCCGAGGAGCCCCTCCGAGGAGCCCCCCTCTGGTGGTGCTCCGAGGAGTCGCCCCTCCGAGGAGCCCCTCCGAGGAGCCCCCCCTCTGGTGGTGCTCCGAGGAGCCCCTCCGAGGAGCCCCCCTCTGGTGGTGCTCCGAGGAGTCGCCCCTCCGAGGAGCCCCTCCGAGGAGCCCCCCTCTGGTGGTGCTCCGAGGAGTCGCCCAAAAAAGGAGAAAAAGACAAAAGTGGAATGAAATATTTATTTATATTAATAAAGGTAGTTCTTCTGACCAAGCAATCGGTCCATCCCTTATTATTTCTTTATTTGGTGTTCTTCCTGAAACCCTAATAGACCTTGTTGCTTTTGTGACTCTTCTGGCAAGACGCCTTAGTCTGATCCACTGGAAAATAAACATACCCTCCCTCACATTCACGTTGGATCTCTGATATCTCTGTATAGACCTACTGATTGTATTGGAGTTTGTTTTCTTCTTCCGTGTATGTGTGTTGTTTTTTTGTATTTGTTAAAAAATCTAATAAACAAAAAAAAAACAGTTGTGTGTCAGAGCAGCAGTACAATTGGCTTAGGAATGGAACAAAAACAAAACATAAAATTGCATTTTCTTCTGAAATGAGCGTGACAGCACAACTAGCCATTAATAGAAGATTAGAGAACTGATTAATCCCATTACAACTATCATCAGAGCAGCAGCAGAACAAAAACAAAACAATTCAAAGAATAAATTACATTTTTCCTCCTGTGTTAATAATAGATAAGATTGCGTAGATGGGGCAGGTCTATACGCTCCTGTATTTTAACATCAGTTATTATGGTGGTACTTGGAGTGCCAGATATTTTCTGTGGTGGTACTTGGTATAACAAGGTTGAAAACCCCTGGCCTACTTGTTCGTGCTAGTGTCACGCAAAAGCAGATCCACACAAGCGACGCGCTTGGAGCTTGTCGATCTGTTACTTTTGCTATATTTTTTTATATTTCTTTATCCCACGATTTTGTAACCCATTTTTCACCCCTGTGTCAATTATCTAATGTGATCCTGGGCTCTATACACCCTCCGCCAGCCTAGTCCCCATATATGGGGGACATGGGGAGAGCAACGGACTTGGACTTGAGTGTCCAAGTTGCTCCTGACAGGGGGGAGTTTCCCTGGTTGGACGTAGCGCGTGGAAGGAACACGTTATTCCAACCAGTTCCTTTCCCCTCCATCAGCCGCCCCGGCTGGCCAGGGGGAGGCAGTTTTTGCTACTTTTGAAGAAAAACAAATCACACCCGTGTGAATTGAGTGCAGGTGCAATGTGTGGGGAAGTTCCCCGGAAGTTCCAGACCCACAGGAACGCGGCCAGGGTGCCGGCCCGGTTCCCGGTGAGCCACCCTGTGTCCGAAACAAGGTCAAGGAATGACAGTTACCGTGTGGGGGTCCCCGGGGGGGTCCCCGGAACATCCAGCGTGACCCCCAGGGGGGTGGCGAGCCGCCCTGCGTCCGAAATGGTTGAGAAATGACAGAGTTACCGTGTGGGGGGTCCGCAGTGGGTCCCTCTACTGCATGCACTGTACTGTACTGTACTGTACTGTACTGTACTGTACTGTACTGTACTGTACTGTACTGTACTGTACTGTACTGTACTGTACTGTACTGTAACACCCCAAATCATCATAATACGACGCCATTAGACAGACAGACAGACAGACAGACAGACAGACAGACAGACAGACCCAGGGCACTGCTGTGCTGAGATGCAATGGAACAGTGGCTCCCAAACTTTTTCATGTCAAGAACCCCCAAAATGATACTCATTAGCCTGCGGACCCCCATTTGAAAAGACATTCCAGCCAGGGACCCCCGTAAGAGAAGATCTTTACGGCTCTAGCAGAGATTCTCAACCCGTTTTTATTTCAAAACCCCCAAGTGTGGCATGCATTAGTCTACGAACCCCCGTTTAACTCATGCATCGCCACCAGGGGGCGCCAAAAGGCCCAGACCGCCACCATATATATATTTTTTTATTTTTTTCAAAAAAAAGTCTTACATTTTTTTTTTACCATGTTATAAAACACGAAAAACACGTCCTTGGCGCTCCAGGACATCATGAAAAAGAAGTTAAATATGTCCTTGGCGACCATTGTTAATGGCATTTCTATCTCTGGGACCCCCATTTATATTGTAAAATCACTGTTAATTTAACTCTGATCGAGAGTGTACAAATGGAAATGCAGGTCCATTTGAAAGAAAAGAAAGAGAGCAATAGACAGACCGTGACACCCCATGCTACTATATAGCCTGGCAACCAGACAAAACTGTCCACAGGAAGAAAATAATATTAGTCTGGCTATGGATCTGCTAATGCTATTGGCGCCTATTTGGCAAGGGGAGATGTATTGTGCTCCCTCGGAATGCCTGAAAGCAACTCCATTCATCACCACTCCAGATGAATGCGCTCATTTAATATTCATTAAAAAAAATATTTCCACTCACTCCACGAGTTGTCCCGACTGAAATCACATTCATCATTAATTGCTTGTCTTCTCTTGTGATGAGCTATGCTACGGTTGGCAGCCTAGCAGCCATGTAGGCACCACTAATGCATCGTTTTAAATGCTGACTAGATTGGGGTGCGTTCCTGTGGGTCTGGAACCCCCCCCCCCGCCCCAGTCCCAATGATCCTTGAAGCACATTATGTTTTGCCTCTCCCTCGAGCACCTGGTGGATCTTCTTTTTGTCGCTTTAATTTGAATAACCGTTTGACAAAAGTCATCCGGTGTTTGATTTAAAATGATGTCTCTAACAAACTACATTGAAGTTTGTATTTGACAGATCACCAGAAGAGACGTGTGTGTGTGTGTGTGTGGGTGTGGGTGTGTGTGTGTGTGTGTGTGTGTGTGTGTGTGTGTGTGTGTGTGTGTGTGTGTGTGTGTGTGTGTGTGTGTGTGTGTGTGTGTGTGTATATATTCGATATTAGTGCGTGTACAGTATAGACAATGGAGTGCCAGTCTGGCAGATCGCTTCTGAACAAGTTGTAGTTTGCTCGGGTCTCCTTTAGTTGCCGCTGACCATAATTATGACATAAATGAAGGTGACAGAAAACCAAGGACCGATTGGGTTTTAGACTAGTTAGAAATGAGAAACTAGGCATTTAAAATAGCACTCTTGCTATATGAACACTTGTAATAAACGTAGCATATCTCTGCTCTCCAGAGGAAAACTCATAACTCCAAAATGTTCATTTTTCAGGAAATGAAAAATATAATTTTTTAAGGAAATTAATAAAACCTTTTTTTAAACGATGCAATACTGCCTCATCAAAGTTGGTGTCGTGACATTAGATGTTGTCAATTACTTGCATGAGAAGGAGAGAGGTGGTGGAGTTAGCTGTTTTAGCAGACAGTTTGAGGGTCCAATGGAGTTAAGAGGTTTTGTCCAATGCGGGTTTTTTTTACTACTTTCCATTGGTTCAATAGTTTCGAAACAACACACACGACGTAAAGGGTGTGCAATAGCACTGATTTATGGAGGACAAAAAATCTAAAACCTCAAAAATTGACAGCAGCATTACAGAAAGTCAGACTATTTTTCTCCAAGCTTTGCTCAATAGTGTGAGCTCATTAGACCGCTCCAATTCAGCTGAGTGTTATTACTTGCTCTGGTGCAGCTGCAATCATGACTCTATTGCCCATTTGCAGACCACAGCCATGGTTCCATCAGAGTTTGGAAGCACTTGTTTTCAGTAAAGCAATGTCCTGCCTGTCTTGCATTCAAAACAGGTGGCAGTTGAGGGATATCTAACGAGCGCTTCCAAACTCCAGCACTTAGAAAAATAATCACCTGCAAGGACACAAAGTAGCTCATAACATGTCTACAGTGGATTTTTATGAAACAAAAAATCTATCTCTTTGAGGATAGAAAGAGAATAATTCAAGGTTTCCGTACAGCTGCAATGTTGGTGAGTTTGACGGTGGATGAATGGGCTGCCATTGGAAGTTGCATATAGGTAGCACCTTGCCATTAACTTATATAATAAGATGGCCGCGGTCTGCATATGGAGAAATATAAGCCCGTGCCGAGCAGCTCAATAATAATTTCCCCCCCCCCCCAAGAATGTATTTGTTAAAATGACGTTTTTATGTGGACACTCCCACCAGTTCATTAAGTATGCCTGGTTTGCCTGTGGCGGGTGGTGATGGGTGGTGATCCACCTGAACCGAAGCCACAGCTGTTGTTCTATGATAAAGTGGGAGGGGTTAGGGGGGGGTGGGGGGGGATGATATAGTGATGTCACTATATCACTGTTTTTGTTCCATTGGCACGTTTGACTGTCAAGGTTTCAGCCTCCAGGAAGAAAACCTCAATACAAAGAATGTTGCATCAAGACAACATTCTTTAATCAACAACTCGGAATGCCGAATACAAAACAATGAAAGGGGGGAGGGGGGCTGATCGAGGGCACAATAGACGGCATACAACATACTGGGCAGTATTATGCGTGTCTTAAGTACCAGGTCTTATTACTTAACTTAAGACCTGAATGGCATTGATCACGCCTCCAGGTCTTAAGTTAAGTAATAAGACCTGATACTTAAGACACGCATAATACTGCCCACTATGTCATACTACTAAGAGCTATACAAGTTGCACTGAAGCCTATAGAGCAGGGGTGGGCAACTTTGACGATGGAGAGGGGCCATTATACTTCCATACTCACTCCAGAGGGGCCACATTGCATGCATGTCGTAGCAAAAATAGCTATTTTGGCTATATTTGAATTGAAATCCTGAATAATTTTTTGCTATTTTTAATTGGGATCCTGAAAAGTAATTTTAACTAAATACAAATATATTGGACATAGAAAAGACAATAACATTGTTTGTGATACGACTCGGCAAGCTACTAATAAAGACAATTAAAGCGTGGTCATGTTTGCACGTTTGGAATTTGTAACAGCTGAAATCAATAACATATTAGTATTCCGAAATTAATCTGAGGGCTGCACATTAAGTGAAGGTGGGGGCCGCAAGTGGCCCGCGGGCCGCCAGTTGCCCATGTTTGCCATAGAGCGTCGATGTCCCGCCCCCTATCAGGGCCCAGGAAATGTTTCCCTGTTCATTTTCCTCATAGACATTTCAAAAAGTGTTTATTTAAAGATCTTTTAAAGGAGCATTCAGTGATTTGGGTGATTTGGAAAACCACCCAGTCCACCCCGGTAACAAAATGTGCACATGCACGCTCTACAGTGGGGGGAAGTGCAACAGGCCAACAGCATGTGCACCAAGGCCCGCCCCCATTCGATCATGATTGGAGGAAGGCCCCTCTCATCCTGATTGGATGAAGGCTTTGCCACCCGCCACCAAAACTGAAACTAGGGTTTTTTTTTACCCCAGGGGCTCACTGGGGACAGGGAGGAACTCCTTATATGGTCAGCACACTCTATAGTAGGGAGGATTATCCAGAAAAAAATAAAAAATAAGTGATATTTTAATTAAGTAAAATCACTGAATATACCTTTAAGCCTCGTACAAAGCCAACTCGAGTCGTGACAAATCATGACAACAAACACAATTTTTCGGTTAAATACTTTTTGAAAAGCCTATATGGAGAAAATAGAACGGGGGAATTCACTTCTGGGGGGCTCACGTCGTCATGAAACGCTCTATAGCAGGGGTGGGCAACTGGCGGCCCGGGGGCCACATGCGGCCCCCACCTTCACTTAGTGCGGCCCGCAGGTTAATATCAGAATACTATTGATTTCAGCTGTTGCAATTCCAAACATGCAAACATGACCTGCTTTAATTATACTTAATGACTAGTATTAAATGACTAGTACTTAACAACTAGTATTAGTAGTATTGTCTTTTTGTGTACAATTTGTATTTAGTTCATAACGTTATAATAACTAAAACTAAATCCATTTGAAAATCAATAAAAGGGTTACTTTTCAGGATTCTAATAAAATAAAAGCAAAACATAATTCAGTATTTCAATTCAAATATAGCAAAAATAGCTGATCTACAAGCTCAAAACGCGTCGCAGCGCGACGCGTTTTGAGCTTATAGATTGGCTATTTTTGCTACAACAGTAATATGCAATGCGGCCCTCTGGAGTGAGTGTGGAAATATAGTGGCTCTCTCCATCGTCAAAGTTGCCCACCCCTGCTCTATAGCAACGCTCTATAGCAACGCTCTATAGCCGTGGTAATTGTTGTTGTGACAGTGACAGTCCGGCCTGGCTGAAATAACAAACAGAGAAATCCCACCGGGGGGGATGACTGGACTGCTGCGACAAATCTCACCAGCACCGCCACACATCCGATCAATATACCGTTAGAAAAGGCCACGCTGATCCTGCCTGGAAGTCTGTCCTCTCAGTCCAGTGTACCGTCGTGTGCTATACTGTCCATTTGAACCCATTTCGACCTGACATCAGATTCTAAATCATGACAGTTTTCAGGGGAAAAAAAACCATGTTTCTATATGTCAGTGGGTTCTCAAACTATATCAGGTCAAGGATTATATGTAATTGGCCGCCGACCACCCCCATCTGAAGATATGTTGTTCAAGGCGCACCCCCCCCCCCCCCCCCCCCCCCCCCGTACAATCAGACGTACAAGCTCGTAGCGCGGCACTCGGTGCTGCGCTACGAGCTTGTAGATTTGCTATTTTTCAATAGCTAAAGTATAACATAAAGCTATAAACACCAAAAGGGGTTCCCGCCCAGAATGGGTTAAGCAGCATGCATGCACAGTACATCTTTTTTTTTCCATATTAATGTGAATCTTATGTTAGATTAGTGTTAGCATAATTACATTCACAGTCTTTTTTTTGTATGAACCTACACATTGTCTATATTTTTTTACGTCAGTCCTTATTATATACTGTATATACAATGTATTGTTTATATGTAGTTTATAGATATCTAGTGAGATATGGATTCATGTTATATGTTTCAGACCACAGCTGTAATAATAAATACCCTCAACTGTGAAAGTGTGGATTCTTTCCGCATGTTGACGACACACCGCCATGCCTTGCGCCACACACGGCTTTGTGCAACACAACATGTAAGCAGGCGCTCGCCTCTTATATCCAGAGCTTTGAAATGCCATTTGCTTTGAAAATCAAAGCGAAGCAAAGCAGCATAGTAAATACTAAATAGTCACCAAACAACATTAGTCGCTGTGACATTGGTCACAGCGTCAGCAGAGTGGATAGAGGAGTGAGGCTTCAAAGAAGCTACAGGATATACCAGGTGTACAAAGGGGAGCGCAGGGCTTAGAGGCTGAGGTGAGTTTTCACGCACGCACGCACGCACGCACGCACGCACGCACGCACGCACGCACGGTCGCACGCACGCACGCACGCACGCACGCACGCACGCACGCACGCACGGTCGCACGCACGCACGCACGCACGCACGCACACACACACACACACAAAAGGTTCCAAATGTAGGCACACTCTGCCAGTGGGCCTAATGAGGCCAATTACTCTCAACAGGCAGACAGACAAATACAGAGATCTCCATCCATGTGGGACACACACAGACAGACAGTTAAAATGGGTGCTATGACAACGCTATGACAACAGGCATTGCATACTACAGAGATCCCCATATACAGTATGGGCACACAAGGGACACAGCAGACAGACAACGGGTGCTATGACAAGTTGACAACGGGTATTATTAGGTTCCCAAGTTGCATCGTTCCCACGTAGGCCGCTAGCTGACGGGCGCGTACAGGTCTTAAATGAAAGATCTGCTCTCCCATTACATACGGTACAATTTAAATCTTTGATTGCAGACTTACCCCCAAGTGTCTGCAGCTGTTTTAAAACATGTATTCGATCACGCAATGAGGAAATGTTCCGTTTAGTTGTGTTTTGTGTATTGCTTTGAAAATGTTGTATTGTGTTGTACTGTGTCTCGACGACACTGCAAATGAGGGAAACCTCAATGTCTCTGGAGAATAAATAAAGGTTTGAATGAATGTATGTATAGTTTATATGTATAGTGTCATTATATAGATATGTTCTAGTTACGTTCTAGTTACGTTCTAGTTACGTTCTTAGCTTATGCATGTTCCATGATGAATGCATTTTTATATATTATGTGATGTATTCCCATGCTTTTTTGTTCTTGCTTAAGGTAAATCGCTCTGGATAAAGGCCTAAATTGTAAATTAAATGAATGAATGAATGAATGAATGAACGAACGAACGAACGAACGAACACAAGCGACAGTACGACTATGTATACTCTTTGAAGTCCATGACATATGAAATCCGAAAGAAAGAGAGAAGCGAGGAGCGTGCAATGAAGCGTGAAACCACCACAGGACGACCAAAGGATTGTGAAGAGAGCGTCCAGCTTGTAACTCAGAAGTTAATTAGCACCGCTTCCCTTCCAGAGCACTTGTCTATTGTCACATATCCACTCGTTGGCCTCTGCTAACCCTAACCCGCCATCCTCTCCCCCCCCCCCCGAAATCATCTATAAATTACAAAAGTGCTGCCGCACAAAATGCCATGCAGCACCGTAGAGGCCTCTCGACTTTATCTATATCTATGAATGCACCAAGTCTGTGTGTGTGTGTGTGTGTGTGTGTGTGTGTGTGTGTGTGTGTGTGTGTGTGTGTGTGTGTGTGTGTGTGTGTGTGTGTGTGTGTGTGCGTGGGTGCGCGCGTGCGTGCGCGCGTGCGTGTGTGCGCGTGTGCGCACGTACGTCTGTAATCCACGTATCTGGAGAATCATTCACGCCACCGACTTCAAATTCGACACATGCGTTCCACCCCCCCCCCCCCCCCCCCCCCCCCCACAGGGACTGCAGTGACCCACGGTTGTCCAGAACCGCCACAAAAGGCCTCTGCCCCGGGCCTCTGGACCTGATCACCCCTATATCTCCATATATGGAGCTGGCCTGCTCTGACAACGCTTCATATTTTGGCGCGTCTGACACAGAACTCCATATATAGGAATACTGGGACACGGAGAGACAGTCTAGTACGCTTAAAACCCATTCTGGGCGGGAACCCCTTTTGGTGTTTTAAGCGTTACGTTAAACTTGAGCTATTGAAAAATAGCAGATCTACAAGCTGATAGCGCGCCACCGAGTGGCGCGCTATGAGCTTGTAGGTCTGCTATTTTTGAAAAATCATTAAAATGTGCCTCAAATCTTTCAGAAAATTGTCATGATTTAGAAAGAAATTAAATTAAATTTCGACGTCAGGCCTGAATGGGTTAACATGTTAAAACCGGCAAAGCATATGTCATTTTTAGATCTTATATAGTAGTGTTGGCATTTCAAAAAAACGAAAAAGCAGATCTACAAGCTCGGGTTTCTTTTAGAGCGTATAAGTATAGCCATTCAGTCATGGTCTCTGAATTAAGCCCAATGTTGTGCTCCACAACGGTCCCGGGGCAGATTCTCTGGACTTTGGACCCATTTCAAACTGCTGTGGTGGGGAACCCTTGAGACCATGCACGTGCGAGCCAAGCATAGACAACAGTGGCGCTTCTGGCAGACTTCCGGGTGCTTCAAACGCCACTGAGCAACGTCCGTTTGCAAACCTTAATGCTTCATGTTCGCCAACCTTAATGCATGTTGACGCCAACCTTAATGCATGTTGACGCCAACCTTAATGCATGTTCACCAACCTTAATGCATGTCCGCCAACCTTAATGCATGTTGACGCTAACCTTAATGCATGTTCGCCAACCTTAATGCATGTTGACCAACCTTAATGCATGTTCACCAACCTTAATGCATGTCCGCCAACCTTAATGCATGTTCACCAACCTTAATGCATGTCCGCCAACCTTAATGCATGTTGACGCTAACCTTAATGCATGTTCGCCAACCTTAATGCATGTTGACGCCAACCTTAATGCATGTTGATGCCAACCTTAATGCATGTTGACGCCAACCTTAATGCATGTTGATGCCAACCTTAATGCATGTTGACGCCAACCTTAATGCATGTTGACCAACCTTAATGCATGTCCGCCAACCTTAATGCATGTTGACGCTAACCTTAATGCATGTTCGCCAACCTTAATGCATGTTGACGCCAACCTTAATGCATGTTCGCCAACCTTAATGCATGTTGACGCCAACCTTAATGCATGTTGACGCCAACCTTAATGCATGTTGACCAACCTTAATGCATGTTGACCCCAACCTTAATGCATGTTGACGCCAACCTTAATGCATGTTGACGCCAACCTTAATGCATGTTCGCCAACCTTAATGCATGTTGACGCCAACCTTAATGCATGTTGACGCCAACCTTAATGCATGTTGACCAACCTTAATGCATGTCCGCCAACCTTAATGCATGTTCGCCAACCTTAATGCATGTTGACGCCAACCTTAATGCATGTTCGCCAACCTTAATGCATGTTCGCCAACCTTAATGCATGTTCGCCAACCTTAATGCATGTTCACCAACCTTAATGCATGTTCGCCAACCTTAATGCATGTTCGCCAACCTTAATGCATGTTGACGCCAACCTTAATGCATGTTGACACTAACCTTAATGCATGTCCGCCAACCTTAATGCATGTTGACGCCAACCGTAATGCATGTTGACCAACCTTAATGCATGTTGACCAACCTTAATGCATGTCCGCCAACCTTAATGCATGTTCGCCAACCTTAATGCATGTTGACGCCAACCTTAATGCATGTTGACGCCAACCTTAATGCATGTTGACGCCAACCTTAATGCATGTTCGCCAACCTTAATGCATGTTGACGCCAACCTTAATGCATGTTGACGCCAACCTTAATGCATGTTGACGCCAACCTTAATGCATGTTGACCAACCTTAATGCATGTTGACGCCAACCTTAATGCATGTTGACGCCAACCTTAATGCATGTTGATGCCAACCTTAATGCATGTTGACACCAACCTTAATGCATGTTGACGCCAACCTTAATGCATGTTGACGCCAACCTTAATGCATGTTGACGCCAACCTTAATGCATGTTGACGCCAACCTTAATGCATGTTGACACCAACCTTAATGCATGTTGACGCCAACCTTAATGCATGTTGACCAACCTTAATGCATGTCCGCCAACCTTAATGCATGTTGACGCCAACCTTAATGCATGTTCGCCAACCTTAATGCATGTTGACGCCAACCTTAATGCATGTTGACGCCAACCTTAATGCATGTTGACGCCAACCTTAATGCATGTTGACGCCAACCATAATGCATGTTGACGCCAACCTTAATGCATGTTCACCAACCTTAATGCATGTTGACGCCAACCTTAATGCATGTTCACCAACCTTAATGCATGTTCACCAACCTTAATGCATGTTGACGCCAACCTTAATGCATGTTGACGCCAACCTTAATGCATGTTGACGCCAACCTTAATGCATGTTGACGCCAACCTTAATGCATGTTGACGCCAACCTTAATGCATGTTGACGCCAACCTTAATGCATGTTGACGCCAACCTTAATGCATGTTGACGCCAACCTTAATGCATGTTCGCCAACCATTCTCGATGCCATTCTAGGGTGTGTGTGTGTGTGTGTGTGTGTGTGTGTGTGTGTGTGTGTGTGTGTGTGTGTGTGTGTGTGTGTGTGTGTGTGCCGACTTTTGTACAAACAAAACTGATTAATAAGAAACAAATAAATACAAAATAAAACGGGTGAAAACGCGCACAGCAGTGTCGCTGTAGGAGGAGAGAGAGAGAGAGAGAGAGAGAGAGAGAGAGAGAGAGAGAGAGAGAGAGAGAGAGAGAGAGAGAGAAGGATCGGGAACACAAGCCTGTTACGCTTGTCCATTGAATTCATTTTCAATAAAGTGCTCAATAAACTCTCTCTCTCTCTCTCTCTCTCTCTGTTGCGCATTACAGTCTCCTCCTGACTGTCTCTCTCTCTCTATAGGCAACACACACACACACACACACACACACACACACACACACACACACACACACACACACACACACACACACACACACACACACAGCACACAACACGCACACAGCACACAACACGCACACAGCACACCACACACACACGCACACACGCACACGCGCGCACACACACACAGTGCACGCACGTTGTGCTCTGTTCAGATGGGAAACGCGCCTGCCAGAGGCGTATCTACAATAAGGCGAGGGCAGGCGTCCCGCCTGTCCAAATCCATTTCTCGCCTGGCCAAAATCCATACAATTTGAAAGAAATCACACCTGTGTGAACTGAGTGGTGCAACTACACATTTATTGTTATAGTTACTGTAGTTACTCAAAAAGAGGACAAAAACAAGATCTGAGAACTATTAATGGACAGCTGATTGGCCGTTGCGGTAGAGCGCGACCCTCAATCACCCATTGGAATGTAAATGCATGCCTTTCAGCCTTTGTATCCTACTCGTCTGGCAAGTATATCTCTTTGAAAACCTTTAGTGCTACGATTGTGCGCGGGGAGACGACAATTAACACATATCTTGCCTGCCCAAAACGTAATTCCTGGATACGCCACTGGTGCCTGCATGTGTGTCAAAAAGCAGTGGTGATGCCTGACCTAAAAAAAATCAACACAGTAAATCGTTTCACAATCAATGCAGATTGATCGAGCAGCCTATAGCCTATTATATAAATGACCATCGGATGATCTATAGTATATGTGCGTTTCTATAGTCAATACAAACTTCAATCAAAGTTATCAATAGCATATAATAGCACACTAAAGAGTTTGGAATGCAGGTGGAGTTGAAAACCCCTTTTTGTTGCAGAAATGAACACAGACAGTGTTAACTGCAACTTAACTCAATAGTGTCCTGTAAAGACGGCGAAAATGTGTGAAAAGAAGCAGCTTGGACTCCTCATGCATAGAAGGAGGCATGAGGTCAGTCCCCCCCCCCCCCCCCCCCCCGCCCCCCCGGGTTGGCAGAGGAAGTGTAGCGCCCAGGATTAGGCTATATTAGATAATTGCCTACTGGGTGAAAAAACTGGGTTGCAAAATCGTGGGATAAAAATTAAAAAAAAGAAAGAAAACGTGTGAAAATGGAGGTGTTCAAATGAACGCGCAGCGCTTCGCTGTTTGGTGTTCACGCACGCGTGCGCGCTTTTCAGAACAGAATAACGTCACCTTTCTGCAGTGACTATAAAAAGGAAATCAAAACATTTGATCAAAAATGAAAACTGCGCGGCCCTATATAAATTCTACTATATAGCATCAACTGTGCTTTCACTGGAGAGACATGACACATTCACTTATATCCACTTATCGTCGTTGCATGTCGGGCAGAAACCTCTTAATTCTCTCCATATTTTAACTTCCCCCCCCGTAAATGAACACCTATCTATACCTGATTACAGTACGTACAGCCGGCGTGGCGTCACACACACACAAGCATCAAAAGTATAGCAGATCTGCTCAAATCCCGAGTTTCGAGCTTGTATAATAAGATCTGAGCCTCTTTGTATAGCCTATTTGATGCTTTGGAATTAGAAAGGCAAACAAGTTTCGTTTCGGACATAATAGATATGAGGGCTTTCCACCCGACAGAGATAAGAGACGACACATGCACGGTACCAACCACACCGCACCACACACACACACACACACACACACACACACACACACACACACACACACACACACACGCACACCACACGCACCCCATGTCAACCTTTTTTGTTGTATACCTGTCCGCGCTGAGCGCCGTGAGCGTGAACACGGACACGCCGACCGAGGTGAGCTGTATGGCGGGGATGAGCTTGCACGCCACCACGCCGAAGATCCACTCCTCGGAGAAGTAGCGGAAGGCGTCCACGGGCACGCACGTGAGCAGCAGCAGCAGGTCTCCGGCCGCCAGGCTGGAGATGAAGATGTTGGGCACGCTGCGCATGGCGCTGTTCGTCACGAAGATCTTCACCAGGGTGATGTTGCCCAGCAGGCCCACGGTGATGATCAGGATGTATGCCGAGGTCATGACGCAGCGCACGGCGAAGTGCACCGTGGTGTTGGCCCCCTCGTCGCCGTAGGTGGGCTCCGAATAGTCGGTGAAGTTGTCGAGGTATAAGGACACATCCACGGAGTTCCCCCCCGTTGCTGCTGCCGCCGCGGCGGACAAGTTGAAAGATATGTCCGAGTCCATGGTGTCTGGGAGGAAAAAAAGAGTTGTTGTTGTTGTTGTTGTTGTTGTTGACTAAATGACAAAGCGTCTGTTCGGGTTATATTTCGGAGAGGGAGCTCACCTCTCCTCAGACTCCGAGAGGGAGCCGGTGGTTCCACTGTTCCAAGAGCGCTGGGAGGAGGAGGAGGAGGAGGAGGATGGAAACAATTTAAGAGAGACCGCAAAAAAGATATAACTTTTTTGTTCTTTCTCCGGTGATATCCCTTTTAGACTTAAGTGTTTCTACTGTTCTCTGTACCGTTTTACATTTCTACCTATACAAAAAGAAAGCATCAATATTATATTAAGTCAATGAATTTGGAGCGAGTCTCTCCCCCCGGTATATATATATAAGGAGCTGTCCCCTCCGAGGAGGTGCTGAAATGCTGCGCTGGAGCTGTTGAGCGACAGATCAGCCGCGACGGTCCGAGACTGACTGACTGACTGACTGACTGACTGACTGGTCTGTGAGCGACCACCGCTGAATGATACACTGACGACGAGGCTCTGTGTGTGTGTGTGTGTGTGTGTGTGTGTGTGTGTGTGTGTGTGTGTGTGTGTGTGTGTGTGTGTGTGTGTGTGTGTGTGTGTGTGTGTGTGTGTGTGTGTGTGTGTGTGTGTGTGTGTGTGCGCGTGCGTGCGTGCGTGCGTGCGTGCGCGTGTGCGCGTGTGCGAGAGAGAGCGTACGTGCGTGCGTGGAGAGGAGACAGACAGACAGACAGACAGACAGACAGACAGACAGACAGACAGACAGACAGACAGACAGACAGACAGACAGACAGACAGACAGACAGACAGACAGACAGACAGACATGATTAAAATGTATGGACCCATACTGCTTTTACAATATTGCTTTTATTTAATAAACCAAGAAAGAGGTGGATGAGAGCAGAGCAGAGCAGAGCAGAGAGAGAGAGAGAGAGAGAGAGAGAGAGAGAGAGAGGGAGAGAGAGAGAGAGAGAGGGAGAGAGAGAGAGAGAGAGAGAGAGAGAGAGAGAGAGAGAGGGGGAGATGTTTCTCTGTGGAGTCAAAGTCAAATAAATAAAGTCAATTAATTTCGGCATAATGGCTTTTCAAATGATTGGGGCGACGTCCAGCAGCAGATGAAGTCATTTAAATTAATTTGCACACATGTGGCTTGTTTTCAATGATTGAGGTGGATGTCTGCCGTGAAGGACTTTGACTGTTCCGCCTTTTTCTTTCTTTGTCTGATCCAAGTATTGAAGTAAATAAAGCCTAAACTATATAGCAGTGGTTGACAATGGCCCTAATGGTAAATGGTGCATTTATATAGCGCCTTTATCCAAGGCGCTTTACATAGATTGTGCATTACATTCACACATTCATACACCGATTGCGGCGGAAGCCATGCAAGGTACCAACCAGCACATCGGGAGCAATTTGGGGTTCAGTGTCTTGCCCAAGGACACTTCGACATGTAGACAGGAGGAGCCGGGATTCGAACCGCCGACCCATGGATCATTGGACGACCTGCTCTACCTCTTGAGCCACAGTCGCAGAGTTTAAACCTGTATACTATAGGGTCCATTTGGAACCTCTCCAGGGTGGAAAAAGTACTCGCTTTCTTTGTACTTTTATAACCCATTTAGTTTTCTGAAAAACCTTATGTTTCTGGTTAGGGTTAGTTAGTCAGTGGTGCTCAATATTTCATGTCAAGGACCCCCCCATCTGAAAATATGTTGTTCCAGGGACCTCCCCTGCATGCAGAAGAGAAGCAACGTTTTGAGTTAAAAAAAAAAAAAAAGTTCACTCTGAAAGAATATATATTCAAACATTTGAGGCACATTTTCACGATTTTTCAAAAAAAATAGCAGACCTACAAGCTCGTAGCGCGATAGCTTCAATAGCTAACGTAGGCCTATAACATAATGCTTTACACCAAAAGGGGTTCCCGCCCAAAATGGGTTTTAATGCCAGTCCTGTCTACTCTGCATGTCTACCGTTTGGTATTGCCAAATAATGAGTTGTCAAAGTTGTCTTATTTATAGGCTGCAATGGTCAAACTCATGTGTTTTTTTGGTTCCCATTCCAACCCGCATGCTTTAATTATAGCCTTTATAACACTGTTGTTCTCAGGGTGTGCCCCCCCCCCCCTCCTCTATACACAGTGGGCCGCTGCATTATTCCACGGTGCGTCTGCTGCGTATAACGTGTTTCAGAATGCCACAGTCACGTCGTTTAAGCGCGGGGCAGACGCAATAAACCATGCCATGCGCAACCAGGCTACCACCATGGCCATGATGTCTATACCCCCTTTTTTACGCATGATGGAGCCCACGTGCGCCCCCGGTGACCGCCGCCGTGGTCCGAACGTAGGCCTATTATCTTTTTTTAGGTAAAGTATTAAGGTTTGGCTGAGGTTCTTTCCCCCCCTCCCAGTCCCTCCCTCGTAAACAAAACAAATGCTCTTTAATTCAACGGCGCACCTCCTCCTCCTCGGCTCTAAAATGCCACCTCGTGTCACTTTCTTGTGCTCATTTTGACTTCCAGAAAAGCTTGCGTTTGTTTGGGGGGGTTTGTTTCGGACACGTCGCCTACGCGCCGGAGTGGAGTGGATAATAGTGGTTGTTTTGCTCTGTCTGGTTGGAGGTCTTTGTTGTTGAAAGGCGCGTTGCATCCCATCCATGACATCCATCATGGTTTTGTGTCCCTTGTTGCAGGTGGCCTCCTCGCCCGCCCGGGCGCACTGGACAGCCCGCCGGCACTGACACCACGATCATGAATAACACGCCGCCAGGATTACGGTTGGTGTGTGGATCTATATTTTATATCATTTTGACCATTATGTATCTATAGGCTGTACACATTATGCTATAAAATACTCATAAAACACTAAACCCCTAATATCAAAGAAATTGCCAAAAGTATAGCCCATGTTGTAGTGAAAATGGCTGCTCTATACACAAGTTCACAACGCATTCCAGTATATGGGCTACAACCAAACCGCGTTGTGAGCTTGTAGATCGGCTCTTTTAGCTGTTTTTGAAATCGGATTTATATATAGGCTATATGCCTATATAGGCTATATAAGTGATTCAATGTTGGTTTTCGTTATTTAAAAAAAAAAAAAAATCACAATGTTAGGATATGGCTTTCTCACTTTGAAGTGGTGCTGTGTCCCAGTGAAATTGTTAATTTGGTAGAACTCTGGCCTGGAGTGTTAAAAAGGTATAGTCTACCAAAATGTAACAAAAGGCGTACATTTTTACCTCATTTAAATAAATAAATTAATGAATTAATGAATTAAAGAAATCAGAAGTTGTGGCTTTGACTGTTCACCTGTCACTATACTTCGGCAACAGGCCCTATATATGCTTTTTATTTTTAATTATGCAATAGCTATTTTGCGATTGAGAAGGGGGGGGGGCACCATGAACAATAATTGCTCAGGTAAAACTATAGGCTATAATATCTTTATTACAATCATCATCATCATCATCATCATCATAATCTCTTGCGGTGGTGCATGGATATTGTAGGCCTATATTCGTGTTGTCGCGCACTACATTGTGTGCATGAGCGCGCGCGCGCGCGCACACACACACACACACACACACACACACACACACACACACACACACACACACACACACACACACACACACACACACACACACACACACACGGGCTATACCTATACTGTAGGAGTTGGGCATGTGTTTTATTTTCCGCTGACGTAAGTCGTGCGGGGGATTAGAGAACCACATGTTGCACCTTTTGTCCTGTCGCTGTTGTCCTGCCGGCTGCCCACATTGATGGACCTTCAACCACGGGATGAAAGCAAATATGCGCCGACACGGGCTTTCAGGAGAGAATGAGAGAGAGAGGAGAGAGAGAGAGAGAGAGAGAGAGAGAGAGAGAGAGAGAGAGAGAGGGAGAGAGAGAGAGGGAGAGAGAGAGTTTTTAGTTGTGTTGTTGTGCACGCGTCAGTGTGTAGGCTATGTAGCAAATTGGTCACGAGGACCTAATAGAAATGTGACGGGAGGACGAGTTCGACAACGACAACGTCGGCCATGTCTTTAAACTATATCCGAAACTTCTATGAGGGATGTGTAAGTAGATGAGAGACACTAACACACATAGTGGATCTGATAACTCAGTATGGCTAGAGCTCCCTCTTTGTTGTGTTGCAAGATGACTGTTAAAAGGGTTGAATGGTCAGGTGTAAAATAATGTACATGCAGTGAATTCATCATTTGACTTAACAAAAAGGAGTGTGTGTGCGTGCGTGCGCGCGTGTGTGTGCGTGCGTGTGTGTGCGCATGTGTGTGTGTGTGTGCGCGCGCGTGTGCGTGCGTGTGTGTGCGCGCATGTGCGTGTGTGTATAGCTACTACAAACCATAGTTAAATGAACTCTGTTTTTATTTTATTTTTAGGAGACAATAGTCTCTCTGTATATTATAGACTCATGGTGCTTTCTTTTTATTGATGTCCTTGTGTCCACTTTCTGTTGCAGTTGTAGCACAAATTGCTTTGTTGGGTCTTTATACGCCCCTATCTGTCTACCCCCCCCCCCCCCCCCTTCTTCTAGTATAGCCTTTAACCAAACTAAAGAGTTTGAATGAATTTTAAAATGAACTTAAACCGTAAATGGACAACATGCTGTCCATTTAGCTGCTAGCACACTGGTGGCAGCTGCTTTTATTTGACTGACAAAAGGTTATTTTTTCTTTGTCCACTCTCTCTCTCTCTCTCTCTCTCTCTCTCTCTTTCTGTGTGTGTGTGTGTGTGTGTGTGTGTGTGTGTGTGTGTGTGTGTGTGTGCGCGTGTTTGTACGTGTGAGCGCTTCCATGCATGCATGCATGCTTGTGTGTGTTTGTGTTTGTGTTTGTGTTTGTGTTTGTGTTTGTGTTTGCGTGCGTGCGTGCACGCCTGCGTGCCTGCCTGCCCGCGTACATGCCTGTGTGTGAGTGCTTGCATGCATGCATGCTTGTGTTTGTCTGTGTGCGTGCGTGCGTGCGTGCGTGCGTGCGTGTCTGCGTGCGTGTGCGCCAGCTCCGGCCTCCCACGGTGATAGGTCAGTTCCACACCTTGTTCTTCGGCTCGGTGCGGATGTTCTTCCTGGGGGTCCTGGGCTTCGCCGTCTACGGAAACGAAGCGCTGCACTTCAGCTGTGACCCCGACCGCCGAGAGCTCAACCTCTACTGCTACAACCAATTCAGACCCATCACGCCGCAGGTAGGCTAGTATACACCTTTATCCCATTTTTGGCGGGAACCTCTTTTGGTGTTAGCATTATGTTATGCTTTAGCTATTGAAAAATAGCAGATCTACAAGCTCATAGCGCGCCACCGAGTGGCGCGCTACGAGCTTGTAGGTCTGCTATTTTTGAAAAATCGAAGAACGACTGACATAGAAACATAGCTTTTTCAGAAAACTGTCAGGATAAATGGTAAATGGTGCATTTATATAGCGCCTTTATCCAAGGCGCTTTACATAGATTGTGCATTACATTCACCCATTCATACACCGATTGCGGCGGAAGCCATGCAAGGTACCAACCAGCACATCGGGAGCAATTTGGGGTTCAGTGTCTTGCCCAAGGACACTTCGACATGTAGACAGGAGGAGCCGGGATTCGAACCGCCGACCCATGGATCATTGGACGACCTGCTCTACCTCCTGAGCCACAGTGTAGAAGACATTGTTAGAATCTCGTCTCAGGTCAAAATGGGTTATACTCTGACTAGCGGTGTGACAGGAGCCCTTCCTCTGTGGAGAAGCAGCTGATAGCTTCCTGATATCTGCTGTTATCTGCAATTGGTTACAGTAGGTGGGAACATACTCTGACATATTTCTGTCATTCACTCTTTCTGTTTGTGTTTTTAACTCTGGACCAATCTGTACACACCATCAGACTGTCCTTTTGATCTGAAACAAAGAGCAGGCAAGCTATACAATCACCATTGGCTCATCAAAACAGCCTTGGTCTTTGCATATCTTTTGTCGCAAGAGCTCTTGGCAGTAGCACTGCTTATATCTGCCTCAGCTCAAATCACTTTCTGACTAGCGGTGTGACAGGAGCCCTTTCTCTGTGGAGAAGCAGCTGATAGCTTCCTGTTATCTGCTGTTATCTGCAATTGGTTACAGTAGGTGGGAACATACTCTGAACATTTTTCTGTACTGTCTTTCTTTTAATATTTCTGTCATTCACTCTGTTCTGTTTGTCTTTAACTCACTCTCCTTCTTTTAATAACATCTACAACTGTTTATCGTTCACTTATTCGGTCACTCACTCTTTGGGCAGTATTATGCGTGGCTTAAGTACCAGGTCTTATTACTTAACTTAAGACCTGGAGGCGTGATCAATGCCATTTGGCTATTCTGAGTGGCCAAACAGCATTGACCACGCCTCCAGGTCTTAAGTTAAGTAATAAGACCTGGTACTTAAGACACGCATAATACTGCCCTTTCTGTCTTGTCTTTCTTTTAATAACATAGATCTGTTTATCGATTTAACCTCAAACTCAGTTGTTTCTTCCACCTCTGAACATTTTGTTGTGGATTAATTTAATTTTTAGATCACCACTGAGTGCATCGCCATCCACGCCTTTCTGTCTACATGTGATTGATTGATTGATTGATTGATTGAAATATTTATTAACAGTTTGCAGAATTACAGTACATTTCAAGCACAAACTCAATACAAAGGCTGTTAACTGTGAGTGGACGACCCAATTAAGCATTACACTTGTTTCCAATAGGGTCCACCATGTTCAATTCATCAAAAACATTTAGAGACGTACAAATAGTCACTTCTATATAGACAAAGAACAGAACAGGAATTAATCATAATGGAGGTAAAAAGGGAAAAGAAACATATACAGTGAGGGAAAAAAAGGGGTGGGCGGTGGGGGGGGATTCACGTTCAGCTCCGTTCATTTGTTTGTTTTCCTTGGAGGAGCTGCGTTTGGTCCCCAAGTCGGCTCCGTGGCCGTACCTTGAGTTGGCTGTGTGGCCGCGACCGTACCGTGACACGTTCTAGACGTGTTTTCTGGTCAGCAACCATACATTCATGAACCACTTTCAACCACATGACATCCCTATTTGCATCAAACTCGCAGAAAATTGCAGACTGTTGTCAGTGTTGTTTTCGTCGACTAAAACCAAGACGAAAAATGTTCGTCGACTACCTGTTTTCTCTGACGAAAACTAAATGGAAACTAAATGAGAACTAAGCTATGGTGACTAAAACTAAGACTAAATATACTGACAATTTCGTCAACAAATAAAAACTAGACTAAAATGTTAGGAAGGGACTTGTCGTGGACAAGAGATCCAATATAAGTCATTTTACAATTAGTTGCATGCTGAAAATAGCCGATCTACAAGCTTGTAGATCGGCTATTTTCAGCAAGTGTAAAATCAGTCATTACGATGGCACCAAGGCCCGCCAAAATAAATTCTAGTCGACTAAATCAACTGTAGATTTAGTCGACTAAGATCTTATGATATTTAGTCGACTAAAACTAAACTAAACACTAAAACATTCCAGGTGACTAAAATGTGACTAAAACTAAATGAAAGCTATTCAAGAGACTACGACTAAAACCAAAATCAAAATGCGCCGCCAAAAACAACACTGTGTGTTGTAAGCTTACAGAGCCGATATTTGCACTATCTAAAAAAATAATAATAGGTTAGTTGTTTTGGCACACTCCATTTGTTTCTGAAATTACACCTCTGGCCAGCGATGGGTACTACAGCTATGTTCTTCCAGTGGGCCATACTGACTTTGATATACAGTACATTTAAACTTGAGATTGTTGCTGAAACACATTGAGAGCCCACGCAAAACTGCCCAAAATCACTTTCACCTAGAAAATCCATTCACATTTTTTATAATTCAGATGACTGTGGAGACACATGCTGGAACTTTTTACTTTGAAATGTTTTATAGTTTCTGAGTTATTTCATTTAAACGCCAAATGCATTCTCAATGGCGAAAACACAAACTTTGGCACCACGTGTTAAAAAACAAAAACAAAAAGTGTTTTGATTTTTCAGATTTTTTTTAATAAAAATAAAATAAAAAAATAAAAATTATTATTATTATTTTTTTTCAAAGACGTCCACAGACGTCTTGGGCTATGCACGTGCGGTAATACCCAGGACGTCCACAGACGTTTTGGGCACAAAATGTGTTAAATATAATCAGAGCATACCTATTTACACGCACCTCGACAGTGGGTGCAGGGCCAATAAGGCCATTATGGAAGGAGGTAGGGCCCGCACACCATTCTTTTGGTAAAGAATTACAGTTGGGTGCCACCGATATTGTCCCTTATCATTTGACCCATTTAGGCCTGACCTCAAAATTTTAAAAAATCCTTCTAAATCCTCTGTTTTCTGAAATAAATATTTTCACGATTTTTCAAAAATAGCAGACCTACAAGCTCGTAGCGTGCCACTCGGTGGCGCGCCACTCGGTGGCGCGCTATGAGCTTGTAGATCTGCTATTTTTCAATAGCTAAATTATAACATAATGTTTAAAACACCAAAAGGGGTTCCCGCCCAAAATGGGTTAACTGTCCTTTTGCGCAGATCACGTAAACCTCAGCAAAAAGAAAAGGACAATATCGATGGCCTCCAACTGTACTTTATTGAATAAATCGACAACGTTTCGATCTTGATACTGACCTCTTCATACTGACCTGACGAAGATCTGTCAAGATCGAAACGTTGTCGATTTATTCAATAAAGTCATTCTTTACCAAAAGAATGGTGTGCGGGCCCTACTTCCTTCCATGAATTAAATATAATGAAATGCATTTTTAAAGATGAATTGCTTTTTTTTTGGGGCGCTTTTCCAAGTGCTCAAAGCACTACAACGGTTAATTCATTCATACATTGGGAGGTGAAGCGGCGAACATGCAGTGTCCTCACTTCCCACATTCACACATCAACGGTGGCGAGTGTTGTAATCTAAGTACTGGACCCTCGTCTGGTTCTGACAGACAGGTAGTGTGTGCAGGCTGGGTGGTGTGTGACACTCCAGTTGAAGTATTCCTTTGGTACGGCGACTGCGGCGGCGGGTACCCGGGAGAACAAATTAACGAGACACGAGACAGTATCACGCTAAGGTTCACAAAGTGTATTACACAAACAGGAAACATATATAGTGCTGGATCATAATGACGTGACAATAAGATATGAGACAGAAGAACGTGCCTACTGCAGCAAGGCTGACCTTGCTGCCGCTCTCGTAGCCTATCTATAAAGTATGCTACAGTAGCGGCAGTACACAATACATATCAAGTACACTGTATCTCAAGTTCAAGTACATAGACTAAGATGTACTGTGCATGGGCTAATATCATAACAGCGAGCTCACACACCGACCGACTCAGTGGAGGCAGCGTAGGGTTCAGTGTCTTCTTGCCCAAGGACACTTCGAACCACCGACCCAGGGATCATTGGACGACCTACTCTACCTCCTGAGCCACAGCCGGCCTGTTATATAAAGAAAACTGCATGGATTTGGTAGACATGACAGATTGCTTTAGAGCAGGGGTGCCCAAAAGGTAGATCGTGATCTACCAGTAGATCACAAAGGCTGTGCAGGTAGACCACATGACATGACCCTAAACAATATTTAATTAAAATATTGATTTACATCAAAAAGGGCCTGTCAGCTCAAATCCACAATGCAATCTTTTGTTTTCAAGAGTATTGCTGTGCACAAATGTCTGTGTAGCATTGCAAATTACATACCAAAAAACACCCTACCTAGTCTATTTCTCCCCCTCTATTTCCCATTCCAAGTGCATTTGTCTTATATGTAACACCAGGCTGCTATTCCAAAGCCCCCTCAGGTACATATTGACACTATTTTCAGCAGTATACTAATTCTTTCGGTGGGTCATTTTGAAAGTAGCTCTTGAGTCAAAAAAGTGTGGGCACCCCTGCTTTAGAGTATGCTACATGGTCCCATGTCCTAGCTTCAGAACACAATAATGTCCCATTTACAAAACAATGTTTCACTCTGGTCTGCTGTGAGGTAACATTCAGTGTTGATTTCGTCGAACTAAAACTAAACGGAAAATGTTCGTCGACTACCTTTTTTTCACTGACAAAAACTAAATAGAAACGAAAAGAAAACGAAGCTATGATGACTAAAACTAAGGCTAAATATATCGACAACTAGACTAAAATGTTAGGAAGTGACTAGTGGACAAGAGATCCAGTACAAGTCATTGTACACTTGGTTGCATGCTGAAAATAGCTGAAAATAGCTGCTCACAACGCGTCGCATGTGAGCTTGTAGATCGGCTATTTTCAGCAAGTGTAAAGTCAGTCATTACGACGCCAAAATACATTTTAGTAAATCACCTGTAGATTTAGTTGACTAAAATCTTGTGACATTTAGTCGACTGAAACTAGACTAACACTAAGACATTCCAGGTGACTAAAATGTGACTGAAACTAAATGAAAACTATTCAAGAGACTACGACTAAAGCTAAAATCTAAATGTACTGCCAAAAACAACACTGGCATACATAAATCACTTGAATACAGTATCAACTTTTAAATGACTACCGTAGTTCACAATTCTGCCAGTTGGCTGGCATTTATACTACTTTGTATGTCACTGATGAGACACATTGAATTATCATGCTATAAATATAGCCTAGACTTTTGTAGACATGCGCTGAAGAATCCATAATTGATGTTAATTTAATTATTCAACATGTTTTTTATACATCTCTGATCCAAGGTCCAAGATCCAACATTGTCCTTCACAGTAGACTCCAATGAAAGCTCTGCTCAAGCTGTTGGCAGTATAAACTAAAATGAACAACGGAAAAGGTCATCTCATGAATTGCACAGAGGGTGTACCGATAGATACCGTCATTTCGCTGCTGAAATTCTGTGTTTTATATTCCTGTGCATAGTTGCAGTGAGAGGCGTAATCTTGGGTGAAACACTTGGTCTTGAATGAATCATGAATGAACTCATGTTTCAACCTGAGTTTGGCCATCTAAAAAAAGTGCAGTCTTTGAAGTCATTGCACTACCTCTGGTGGGGCAACCAAGCCAGACTGTAAAGGGCTCAGCATTGGAAATTTGCATGCAACGCCAGAAGGTCCCGAACTCATCCTTTTTTCATGCTCGCTGGCTGGCATTCGACATGCTTCCTGTGGCGATGATGGCAATGCACCCTTTGCCTGCGGTTGTGGCCCTCTTTGCACCCATTGGTTGCCGTTTCGTGGTTGGACAAAAATCCTCTCTCTCAGTTGCTCCATATTGATATTCTGTGCACTCAATTGTTATTTTAAGCTTGGTGTCAGTAAAAAAGGAACATCACATGTGCAGCACGGTGACTGCAGGGCATATCATGTTTGTTTTTAGTTTTTTCCAAAAATGAGCAAATTCAACATAAACAAAGCGGAACGAGGGCGGAACAAGGCAGAAAGAGCCCGCTGGTTGGTCAGTCAGGGACCAATCAGAAGGCTGACAAAGGGTGAATTGAGGTTCTGCTTCACAGCAAAAAATAAATTGGTTGGCAAATGCGGAAGTATTAGACGGTCCTTCCGGGTGCTTCAAAACGCCACTGAGCAACTTCCACTGATATGAATAGCGGGGGAGGGGGGGGGGGGGGGGGGGGGGGGGAGCTATCGCGCCGGTTCAGTCTCTATCCTTCTTTATACTCTTACTCTATGGGTGGTCCCCATACTTTGAGACATGGAGACCCTGCAGTGTCAGAGTGTGCTTAGGGTTATAGTACTGGCTGCATTAGTCTTGATAAGAACATACTGGTGATTATTATAGATAAAAACACATACACACACACACTAAAAAAATAACTTAACTTAAGAAAAAATCTTAAAAATCACTTAAAAAAATAATAAAAAAAATAAAAAAAGAGAACTAAAAAAAACCTTAACAGTACGTAATTTATTCTAATTGTTGTTATTGCAATTTACGAGCTGCGTTTGCTTCCCGCGTTTGCGCGTCTTACTTGTATTATACATTCAAAGCGGGTGGGCAGGACACCTCTTGGTAGCCAAGTAGTACTGCCTGAGGGTCGTTTGCACCAAATATAGCTTAGTTTAGTGTTAATCAAGGATTTGTTGATCAAGGATTAATTTTAATCTGAGTTGTGTTGCACCACTTAATTTTAAGCATTGCTTAACAGATCTGTGATTAAATCCTTAACCTGTGATTAAAATCCATTAAACTGTGATTAAAACTTTAAACTGTGATTAATTCATGGATTAAACTTTTTTGTGTGTCCGCCATCTTGGTTTTGCGCTGTAAATAAACAGCAGCAGTCGTGAGCATCATTAGCGTTACTATTTCATTCATATTTGAGAATGTTTAAATTTATTATTATTTGCCTGCAAAAAAAATATATATATGATAATAAAAACCGTCTTGCTCGCTAAAAAAAACCCAACAGACGTACAGTATAAGCATGTTGTTTTCATTTAAACCTCCTCTCCTGCTGGTTTAGAATTAATCCCTTATTGGTACTTAAATCAAAGTTTAAAGTAGTGGTGCAACAGGATTGACATTAATCCAGGTTTACTGTGAAAATTAAAACCAAGATTAAAAAAACAAAACCAAGATTAAAAGGATGGTTTAAAACTAAACCGGATTAGTGAAAACTAGGTTTAAAGTTTGGTGCAACTGGATTAATAGATAAACCTTGATTTAAACCAGATTAAGGCTTAATCTTTCTTGGTGCAAACGACCCTGAAACTCATAAAGCCCAAATATCTCTCCCCTGGCCAAGCAGGGAGTCCCTCTTGGTGTGGGGTAGACGTTACAGTCTCCCACACATTGAATCCTATACACTGACACCACGCTAGACAGGAACGCCCAAAAACGTCACATCCGGGGTAAGAATTTACCCCGGAATCTTCTATGGCTGCCAATGCAACTTGGTCCAATCCTTAATCACATACGGACAAACATCTATGCCGATGCTATCTAACTTGCGGAGGTAGCGTGCCTTGTCCACGGGCAACGGATCTTTCAACGTATGGCATTGCAAATACGTTTGATGATAATCGCTACTCTGCTCAATATTGTTTTGAAAATGCCGCAAATTGCATTGCAGTGAACGAGCGAAAATCAAAACTCAAAAGTCACAGTTTGAGGCGCTGTTTACGCGCCGTGGTGTAAGCAAAGCAAAGTAAAGTTACTATATTTACCCAGGGTAACTGGACTAAGCATCAGATACTTGTTTACAGCCAGGCCCTGCTCATAGAACATTTCATGGTAGTGGTTCAATGCCTTGCTCAAGGGCACTTCAGCGGTGGTAATATTAACGTGCCGGTCCGGGGATACGAACTGGCGACCTTCCGGTATCAAGACCGCTCCGCAAACCGTTCGGCCACCGCTGTGTCAGTGTATAGACCAATTATTTGTTTACAAACATTGGGACACACGGGTGACTGTTTCATGTAATCAATTCCCAACAGATCTCCAAACCTGTTGTTTTGGGGAGCGCTGGTTTCAGTCCATTCAACCTCCTCTTGTGAGTTGGCTAGTGAGATGCACCCTAGGAGACATTTATACTTCAAAGTCCAACAGTATTGCGCACAGAGAACAGCTGATATACAAGCTCACATCGCATCGCAGATGCGACTGTTGTGAGCGTAGAGGTCTGCGTCCCGCGACACCATCGCGGGACGAAGCATAAATTATACTTGATGGGCTGCAGGTGCGCGTGTAGCCGTGCACAAATAGGCTCTGCTGCCGTGTTCATGAGCCCACCTCCCGTTCTTATGACAGCGAATGGAGGTGTGGTTTTGAGGACAACTGTTTTGAATTGCTATTATTGTTCAAACACAACAGAAACCAAGGATTATATATTTCAAGGGCGAGAGATCACAATAAAAATCCTAATCATTCTTCCTCCACACCGGGAGAAAAACAGCATCTGAAAGTTTGATGGGGCATTTTTTACACGTGAGTGCAGTTAGAACTTTTCCATTGCATCTTATGAGAGGTGGTGTTCTTCTGCTGCCTTTATGCGCGCGCATGCCGTTTCTTATCAGTGTGACGTCGTCTGATAAGGCGTCTATAGGGTGTTATGTCACATTATACAGTTGCAAATGTCACTTTCTTTTCGTCCGGACATGAGACATAAACCTTGCAGATTGCAGCCATGGGTTCAGAGTTATGCCCCGTAGGCTGCAGCCTTCTAGTGCAAAACAGCAGAAGCAGATGCTTACAATCAAACAAAAAAAGAAGTCTCAGTGGATGAGAAACAACAACCCATAGCCTATTATTTGGTGATTATATCAAGGTTGGTCCACACCAAGAATGATGACTGTGAAGGTATAACTATACCCCATTTTGGGCGGGAACCCCTTTTGGTGTTAGCAACATGTTATGCTTTAGCTATTGAAAAATAGCAGATCTACGAGCTTGTAGGTCTGCTATTTTTGAAAAATCGAAGAACGACTGACATAGAAACATAGCATTTTCGGAAAACTGTCAGGATGTAGAAGACATTTTTAGAATCTGATCTCAGGTCAAAATGGGATAAATATGGGGCTTTAAAAGATCATTTGAAACCGGAGTTTAACCACAACAACAACAACAACAACAACAACAGTGGAAAACAATATTGTCGGTTCACCTTCAAAGCGGTTTGACGAATGAAACGCTGACGGCCAATCGAAATCCGTAGGGATTCACAAGGTGTCGCGTTGAACACATCGCTCACAATGGAATGCACTTCCCGTTACAGTCAGAACTGCAGCCTCACTGTCTGAAAACCCACCTCTTCAGACTCCATCATGGCCCGTAGCACTTGACCTATATAGCCTCGACGACTCCACAGGCCTAAGCAAAGGCTCAACTTATGTAACTCACATTTTATGTAGACTTAGATATCATTGTATGTAGTCTTATAGCATTTTTCGTAGACATACAGTAGCACTATATATTAGGGGTGTGCTGAAATATCGATATGGCGATATATATCGATACGTCCTCCCGCGATAAATAATCGATATTGATTATTAAAATATCGGGATATATATATCGGGAAAAAATACATTTGAAATGTTGTTCATAATGAAGTGATGAACAACATGTTTAGAAAAGGAGGAAATGACAGCTAAAATAAAGCAAATCCTACTCAGATTCCACAGCAACCAGAAGTACTGAATTACTGGATGGTGATTTGTCCAAAGTCTCCAAACAGCTTTGTGGGAATACAAAATGCTGCATTTTTTCAGTTCCAAGTATTTTGTAGTTGCAGATATCGTGATATATCGTTGATGAAATTTCATACAATATATCGATATATCGCAAATATCGCAATATATCGAATATCGTGATATTATCGTTATCGAGGGCGTAATATCGCGATATATATCGTATCGTGAGGAACCCATATCGTCCCACCCCTACTATATATAGTATCATGAGAGAAGGAGGCACTGGAGCAGTCCAGACAATTTAGGCCCTTAGTTTAATAACAGGGTACAGGTAAAAAACGACAACGTTTCAGTTACATGTTCGTCGGGTCATAGCCCGAGGGGGCAACATAGTAAGGGATACTGGATACTAAAGGGATAGTTCAGATTTTTTGAACTTAAGTTGTATGAAATACTTGCCATTAATATAGTGGTTGCAACTGTATTCATTGATTGCCTGAGTCCTGTGGTGGGAGTTCTGCTCTGGTTTTGGTGAAATATCAAGTAGTTCCGGTCATTTTGTGGGGGGCACTGGGGGCCACGCAGTAAAAGTAAATCAATCCACAAAACTAACGTAATTTGTATTGTTGACCTATTTCTAAAATATTAGTGCAACTTCCGTTCTTTTTTTACCCCTCTATCACACAGAACTATGTTTTTTGTGTCCATATCACTACGCCCAAAAAAATAGTTCCATGTGATAGAGGGGTCAAAGTTGAACGAAAGTCGCGCTAATATTTTAGAAATAGGTCAACAATCCAAATTAAGTTTGTTTTGTGGATTCATTTACTTTTACTGCGTGGCCCCAGTGCCCCCCACAAAATGACCGGAACTACTTAATATTGACCAAAACCAGAGCAGAACTCCCACCATGGGACTCAAACAATCAATTAATACAGTTGCAACGACTATATTGATGGCAAGTATTTCATACAACTTAAGTTCAAAAAATCTGAACTATCCCCAGTGATGTAAATAGGTTTTCAATGTAATGGGTCCCGGGATGCACAGGTGGTCATTCAAATGAGTCCCAAAAAATTCTTATGAGTCCCAAAAAAAATCACACCTGTGTGAAGTGAGTGGTGCAACTCTGTGTGGGGGTTCGCGGGCGGGGGGGGGGGGGGATGTTCCAGACCCCCAGGAACACGGCCAGGGGGCCGGGCCGGTTCCGGCGTGCCGCGTCGCGTCCGAAACGGCGGCCCCTCTACTGTACTGTAATGTACTGGCACCCCCGAAAGCATACAGTTAATACGTGCGTGTGTGTTTGTGTGTGCATTAGGTTGGCACAGATGGTGAAAAACAACCATGCTGTTTTCGTGCTCATACCCAGACACCCAGCAACCCACCCACACACATAGCTCCGTAAGGGAGTGGTTGCACCACTCAAAAAAAATAATAATAAAACATGTTTTATTTTATTTTATAAAAAAAAATAAAAAAAACATATCAAATAGGCCTATACAGTATATTTTTAATGTAGGCTAGTAGTATTAGAAGGCACAACTCAGTAAGGAATACTAATAGTGGGCAACAGTGGATTTAACATAGCTTAAACCAAAAGTTGTTTGCAGTTGCAATTATTATACTTAGTCAAAATATCGGCGTGTGTTACACAATGTGTGTTTCCCATTGAATCGGGTCTGCTTGTCACGCTAAAACATGTTCCCCTAAATATTTCTGTCGGAGGCAGCGCCGTTTAGTTGAGAGAGTTGCGACATCTCCGTTCACTGCTTATTCGTGGGGCTGCATGCGTCACTGATCACTCTATTGTCGTCACTCTCTGTCTCTAAACAGCTCTAGTCTAGAGGCTGCGCTCAGTCAGAGCCAACATGGCGGCGCACAGCGCGCTGTGTTGACAGTGTTGTTACCAAGGGGGCAGGCAGACTTTCCAACATTGAAGCTCTGGGTCCTAGTGGTAGGAGGAGGGACTACAGGCGGACCCGTGGATTCATGACCGGGAAACCCCGTGCAGCTGGGCTTTAACGTTGAGCGCTCGGTTGCCCTACGTCACTCAGGACCTCAAAGTTGAGGTCCTGGGAGGGACTTCCGGCAGTCTTCCGGGTGCTTCAAAACGCCACTGAGCAACTTCCACTGACATGAATAGCTGGGGGGGCGGAGCTTCGCGCCAGTTCAGTCTCTATTATATATATACTCTATGGTTGTTACAGACTAGTGGTTCTACAAGAACGATTCCCACGTGGATTTTATTTTTTATAACATAGGATGAGGTCGGATGCGGGCATGCAAAATGATCGTGTCCGTAGATTATTGTTTTACCGCATTTTTTCCCCCCGCGATTTTTTCTTCTTCACGTGGATTATTATTACTGTGTGCTGAGTACCTCCGCTCAACCTCTGCGTCCACGGGACGCAAAGATTGAGCGGCGGTTGCGGCCCAAAACTATAAAGTGCGTTTTGGGACGCAAAACGCACCCTATTTACATCACTGTATCCCTTTAAGTACACACATGATACAGGGGGCAGGCCCTTAGTTGACTAATGTCACACAGCCAGCAATCATTTGTTCATACATAATTTTCACGCCCCTTCTACACTACTATATATGCATAGTTTCATTGTATAGATATTCCACTGTTACTTTCTTAGCGTACGTATGATTAATGATAACTACTGTTTATGTATATGCTTAATGTAAAGGCTCATTCATACTAGTCTGGATTTTCGGTGGTGAGGTGACCACCGCTCCGGTGGTGAGGTGACCACCGGAGATGAAATAACGTTGAGCGGTGGTGAGTAAAAACAGAGAGAAGGGCGATGGCGGTGGTTTGCTCTTCACCGCGGCTCGTGACGTCATGTTGTAGTCATGTGGTCACCTCACCACCGAAAATCCGGACTATGAATGAGCCTTAAATCGCTCTGGATTAAGAGTGTCTGCTAAATGCCTAAATTGTAAATTGTAATTATTGTTATAATTGCTGAATATTTATAGTTATCATTCTTGGCGTGGGAGTGTTGAATTTTCTTATGCCACTTACCTTTTAGTTTTAGCCCATTAAGATCCAAGGCTGATTCTACAAAATGTGTTCCAAATCAGTAGTTTGCAAACTTTTAATTACAAATTATTTCAACATTTTTCAAACGCGAAGTGACTCAAATTTTTGCTTCTGGGGAGGTTCATGGAAAACATATTTTCAGATGGGGGTCGGCGGGCAAATACAGATCATTCTAGGGGTCCTTGACATGAAAAACATTGAGAACCACTGACACAGAAACATGGGTTTTTCAGAAAACTGTCAGGATTTAGAAGACATTTGTAGAATCGTCCTCTCTGGACCACTCTTTATCTGTGCTCCACGTGAATAATATGTATGAACCTATTATTGCTGGCCGTGTGACATTGAAGGGCCTGTACCATGTGTATACTCAAGCCTTACTGTGTTGCCCCTTGGGGCTTATGACCTTACGGAGATGTGACCGATACATCGAAACGTTGTCAATTTCTACTTGCACCCTGTGAATTAAAAAGGGTTTAAACTGTCTGAGTTGCATTGCTCCTAGCCTGGGCACCATTCCATTTCGTGTTTAATGAATATCGCTACGCCATGTTGTAGCATTGTTTTGTAGTCATCAATCTTTCCGCCGTTTCCGGAACTTCCTTTTCCCTCAAACCGATTTTTCTCAATAAAAGCTACGAGGCTAAGAGCTTTAATTGTTATTCTTCCGGTTGGAGGGAAAAGGAAGTTCTGGTTGATTGATCCTGCCTGATGACTACAAAACAATGACTACAACATGACGTAGCGATATCATCCTGATGACTACAAAACAATACTACAACATGACGTAGCGATATCATCCTGATGACTACAAAACAATACTACAACATGACGTAGCGATATCATCCTGATGACTACAAAACAATACTACAACATGACGTAGCGATATCATCCTGATGACTACAAAACAATACTACAACATGACGTAGCGATATCATCCTGATGACTACAAAACAATACTACAACATGACGTAGCGATATCATCCTGATGACTACAAAACAATACTACAACATGACGTAGCGATATCATCCTGATGACTACAAAACAATACTACAACATGACGTAGCGATATCATCCTGATGACTACAATACTACAACATGACGTAGCGATATCATCCTGATGACTACAATACTACAACATGACGTAGCGATATCATCCTGATGACTACAATACTACAACATGACGTAGCTATATCATCCTGATGACTACAATACTACAACATGACGTAGCGATATCATCCTGATGACTACAATACTACAACATGACGTAGCTATATCATCCTGATGACTACAATACTACAACATGACGTAGCGATATCATCCTGATGACTACAAAACAATACTACAACATGACGTAGCGATATCATCCTGATGACTACAATACTACAACATGACGTAGCGATATCATCCTGATGACTACAATACTACAACATGACGTAGCGATATCATCCTGATGACTACAATACTACAACATGACGTAGCGATATCATCCTGATGACTACAATACTACAACATGACGTAGCGATATCATCCTGATGACTACAATACTACAACATGACGTAGCGATATCATCCTGAGGACTACAATACTACAACATGACGTAGCGATATCATCCTGATGACTACAATACTACAACATGACGTAGCGATATCATCCTGATACTACAATACTACAACATGACGTAGCGATATCATCCTGATGACTACAATACTACAACATGACGTAGCGATATCATCCTGATGACTACAATACTACAACATGACGTAGCGATATCCTGATGACTACAAAACAATGACTACAACATGACGTAGCGATATCATCCTGATGACTACAATACTACAACATGACGTAGCGATATCATCCTGATGACTACAATACTACAACATGACGTAGCGATATCATCCTGATGACTACAATACTACAACATGACGTAGCGATATCATCCTGATGACTACAATACTACAACATGACGTAGCGATATCATCCTGATGACTACAATACTACAACATGACGTAGCGATATCATCCTGATGACTCCAATACTACAACATGACGTAGCGATATCATCCTGATGACTACAATACTACAACATGACGTAGCAATATCATCCTGATGACTACAATACTACAACATGACGTAGCGATATCATCCTGATGACTACAATACTACAACATGACGTAGCGATATCATCCTGATGACTACAATACTACAACATGACGTGGCGATATCATCCTGATGACTACAAAACAATGACTACAACATGACGTAGCGATATCATCCTGATGACTACAATACTACAACATGACGTAGCGATATCATCCTGATGACTACAAAACAATGACTACAACATGACGTAGCGATATCATCCTGATGACTACAATACTACAACATGACGTAGCGATATCATCCTGATACTACAATACTACAACATGACGTAGCGATATCATCCTGAGGACTACAATACTACAACATGACGTAGCGATATCATCCTGATGACTACAATACTACAACATGACGTAGCGATATCATCCTGATGACTACAATACTACAACATGACGTAGCGATATCATCCTGATGACTACAATACTACAACATGACGTAGCGATATCATCCTGATGACTACAATACTACAACATGACGTAGCGATATCATCCTGATACTACAATACTACAACATGACGTAGCGATATCATCCTGAGGACTACAATACTACAACATGACGTAGCGATATCATCCTGATGACTACAATACTACAACATGACGTAGCGATATCATCCTGATGACTACAATACTACAACATGACGTAGCGATATCATCCTGAGGACTACAATACTACAACATGACGTAGCGATATCATCCTGATGACTACAATACTACAACATGACGTAGCGATATCATCCTGATGACTACAATACTACAACATGACGTAGCGATATCATCCTGATACTACAATACTACAACATGACGTAGCGATATCATCCTGAGGACTACAATACTACAACATGACGTAGCGATATCATCCTGATGACTACAATACTACAACATGACGTAGCGATATCATCCTGATGACTACAATACTACAACATGACGTAGCGATATCATCCTGATGACTACAATACTACAACATGACGTAGCGATATCATCCTGATGACTACAATACTACAACATGACGTAGCGATATCATCCTGATGACTACAATACTACAACATGACGTAGCGATATCATCCTGATGACTACAATACTACAACATGACGTAGCGATATCATCCTGATGACTCCAATACTACAACATGACGTAGCGATATCATCCTGATGACTACAATACTACAACATGACGTAGCAATATCATCCTGATGACTACAATACTACAACATGACGTAGCGATATCATCCTGATGACTACAATACTACAACATGACGTAGCGATATCATCCTGATGACTACAATACTACAACATGACGTGGCGATATCATCCTGATGACTACAAAACAATGACTACAACATGACGTAGCGATATCATCCTGATGACTACAATACTACAACATGACGTAGCGATATCATCCTGATGACTACAAAACAATGACTACAACATGACGTAGCGATATCATCCTGATGACTACAATACTACAACATGACGTAGCGATATCATCCTGATACTACAATACTACAACATGACGTAGCGATATCATCCTGAGGACTACAATACTACAACATGACGTAGCGATATCATCCTGATGACTACAATACTACAACATGACGTAGCGATATCATCCTGATGACTACAATACTACAACATGACGTAGCGATATCATCCTGATGACTACAAAACAATGACTACAACATGACGTAGCGATATCATCCTGATGACTACAATACTACAACATGACGTAGCGATATCATCCTGATGACTACAATACTACAACATGACGTAGCGATATCATCCTGATGACTACAATACTACAACATGACGTAGCGATATCATCCTGATGACTACAATACTACAACATGACGTAGCGATATCATCCTGATGACTACAATACTACAACATGACGTAGCGATATCATCCTGATGACTACAAAACAATGACTACAACATGACGTAGCGATATCATCCTGATGACTCCAATACTACAACATGACGTAGCGATATCATCCTGATGACTACAATACTACAACATGACGTAGCGATATCATCCTGATGACTACAATACTACAACATGACGTAGCGATATCATCCTGATGACTACAAAACAATGACTACAACATGACGTAGCGATATCATCCTGATGACTCCAATACTACAACATGACGTAGCGATATCATCCTGATGACTACAATACTACAACATGACGTAGCAATATCATCCTGATGACTACAATACTACAACATGACGTAGCGATATCATCCTGATGACTACAATACTACAACATGACGTAGCGATATCATCCTGATGACTACAATACTACAACATGATGTAGCGATATCATCCTGATGACTACAATACTACAACATGACGTAGCAATATCATCCTGATGACTACAATACTACAACATGACGTAGCGATATCATCCTGATGACTACAAAACAATGACTACAACATGACGTAGCGATATCATCCTGATGACTACAATACTACAACATGACGTAGCGATATCATCCTGATGACTACAATACTACAACATGACGTAGCGATATCATCCTGATGACTACAAAACATTGACTACAACATGACGTAGCGATATCATCCTGATGACTACAAAACAATGACTACAACATGACGTAGCGATATCATCCTGATGACTACAATACTACAACATGACGTAGCGATATCATCCTGATGACTACAATACTACAACATGACGTAGCGATATCATCCTGATGACTACAATACTACAACATGACGTAGCGATATCATCCTGATGACTACAATACTACAACATGTCCTGATTGGCTGCCTTGTCTCTAGGCAACCACACACTTTTTGCCTCTAGCCGAACTCTCAGCCATGGGACATAAGGCAGCAGCTGGTAATTAACAGTTTGACGGCCGCTAATTGTTTAATCCAGTGTTCCACCGCGCGCGTAAAACGCTATACCCGACATTTGTTTAATGCATTTAATTCGCCGTTTTAAAATAATTAAAAAGAAACAGTGGATTTATCCGGGACCTGATGACGAGGCCTTCGCGTTATGATGACGAAACCGGAAATCAATTCATCATCTGGGCTGCTAGGGCTTCTGGGAAATTGAGCTCAATGTAAGTGGACGGGGGGTTTGTTTGGACTACAATGCCTCATGGAGGCGGATCCTGTAGCGCATTGTAATGGGCGCTGGTACTGATGATCATATCATGCCGACGGACCATTTTTCGCCGGATTTTCGTCGTTGAAAGCTGCAAATACTTCAGCGTATGCTCTAAAGGTAATAAAACAATCTCGGCAGCGTAGAATATTTGATTAAATAGCGGGTAACGAGTTTTATGGAGTCAAACTGTTAACACCCCGAACGCCCGGGGGTATTTGTAACAGTTGAATCAGCGTGCCCAGCGATTTGCAGCTACGGAGCCCTTTTCAAGGTGCAGAACTTGGCTCCATCTTGGATGCAGCTTGGAAGTAGCGAGATGTAGCCAAAACACCCCCGAGGCGATCGACAACAACAGGAAGTATGATTACTTCTAACGCGACAAGCGACGGGACCGCGATGGGCCCGTCGAAAACATAATCTTTGGTTAGAATTGGACGGATTGATTTAGAATCTAAATCAATCCGTCCAATTCTAACTCTTGATCTAAATTTTAGATCAAGAGTTATTTACGTTTGAAGATTTTTCCTCTCGTCCACTAAAATGTAGAGGGGGACCACTTTGGATGACGTCCCAACCGGAAATGACATCGGATGTTAAGCCCAACAGGCGCTCCCAGCCTGTGGAGCGATGCGCTCGGTTATGATATCATTAATGTTCCGTCCTGTGATTAACCTCCGTCCTGAGCACCGAGCGTAACTATATTTGATAGGACGGAGACCTCCGTTTATGTCGCTCAGGGTGTTATTAATTGATTTCATAAATTAACATGAATTATTCTTTCTTCCTCTTTGTATGATGCGCGTGATGCAGGTCTTCTGGGCGTTACAGCTGGTGACGGTGCTGGTGCCGGGCGCGGTGTTCCACCTGTACGCAGCATGCAAGAACATCGACCAGGAGGAGATCCTCCAGCGCACCAACTACACGGTCTTCTACATCATCTCCGTTCTGCTGAGGATCATCCTGGAGGTGATCGCCTTCTGGCTGCAGAGTCACCTCTTTGGATTCCAGGTGCGTACTATACAACCGCGCAGTGTCGTTTTTGGCAGCAAATATTTTGATTTTAGTCTTTAGTCATAGTCCTTTGAATAGTTTTCATTTAGTTTCAGTCACATTTTACTAGTCACCTGGAATGTTTTAGTGTTAGTCTAGTTTTAGTCGACTAAATATCATAAGATTTTAGTCGACTAAATCTATGGTTCCTTTTGTCGAACAAAATGCATTTTGGCGGGCCTTGGTGCAGTCGTAATGACTGTTTTTACACATGCTGCAAATAGCCGATCTACAAGATCACAATGCGTCGCAGTGCGACGCATTGTGAGCTTGTAGATCTGCTATTTGCAGCATTCAACCAAGTGTAAAATGACGTAATCCCTAATGGGACTGATCGAGGGTAGCTACTGGGACGTAAGTCGGGACTTGATCACCCCGGCTGGGTCGACCTGAGTGAGGGGTATGATGTTGCGAGACCCCGATGACCTTGGCATACATCACTGAGGATACGTGCGATGTATTTTGTTTTTGTTCCCAGACTTTTTTTCTCGTTTATTTTAGCCTGCAGCCCAAAGGCAGGGCACAGAGATTATGTGCTATGCCGTTGTTATTATTATTTTAATTCAACCTCATGATGGTGCTGTAATAGCATTCTTCACGTTTTGGCCTATAAGTCTGTAATCATACTTTTTTTTATGTATTACCATCATCGCTCTGGATTATAGAGCGTCTGCTAAATGCCTAAATTGTAATCGTCGGATGTAAACTCAACGTGCATTTTTCCCTGGATTTGGATTCCCTGGGTTGAGCTCACAGAAATTGCTTTGATTGATTGATTGATTGATTGATTGATTGATTGAAGTATTTATTACTGGAGAATTACACAGTACACAGTACATTTCAAGCACAACTCAATACAAAACTGTTAACTGTGGACGACACCATAACGCATTACACTTGTTTACAATAGGGTCCACCATGTTCAATTCATCATAACATTTAGAGACGTACAACTACAAATAGACACTAGCCAAAAACCGGAATTCATCATAGAGGAGGTAAAAGGGGAAAAAAATTAAATTAAATAAAAAAACATATAGGCCTACAGTGAGGGGGAAAAGGGGTGGGTGGGGGATTCAGATTTTAGTTGCCCTTTGAGAGCGGTTTTGAAGGAGTCAAGGGATTCGCATGTCTTAATGACTGTTGGTAGGGCATTCCACATTTTGGTGCATGGCATAGGAGCGAAAATAATTGAGTCCCTTGTTTGTGCCGAATCTGGGTTGTGCATGGCTACACGTGCACTTTGGAGTCATGTGCCATGCATGCTTCATGGCTGACTGCCCTAAAGCTACTTTATTATTTTGATGTTAAAGGAACATTCAGTGACTTGGGTGATTTGGAAAAAAGAACAGTCCGCTCCGGTAACAAGATGTGCACATGCACACTACAGTGGGGGGGGGGGGGGGGGGGACACGCAACAGGCCAACAGCACGCACACCAAGGCCCGCCCCCGCTCCATCATGATTGGCGGAAGGCCCCTCTCTATCCTGATTAGATGAAAGCTGGGCCACCTATAGCCAAAAACGAAACCTATAAGATTTTTTGACCCTCAGGGGCTAACTGGGGACAGGGATGAACTCCTTATCTGGTCAGCACACTCTATAGTAGGGAGGATTATCTTAAGAAAACAAAAAATAAGTGGTATTTGAATTAAGTGAAATCACTGAATATACCCTTTCTACTGACATGGGGCGCCTGCTGTCATTTACATTCCTGCCCCAATTTGTGTTCATGGTAAAAAAAAAAAAAAAAAGAGAAATTGACACAAGGCATTAATGATTGATTGAATACTGTATTATTGAAAATAAAAATAGCATGAGGTAGGCCCTACAGGTGATCAGCATCTGTACTTTTCATATAACATAAAATTCAACTTTTTCAATTTCTTTTGTGTTTTTGGAGCTCCCCTATGTGTTTTCTATCCCCACAAATAACCAATTTTGAACAATTAAGCTTTCATATCATATAGATGCTTTAATGGAAATTTCTCTCAGGAACAGCTCAACTGATTTTGTCCTCATCGTGATGTCATCAATGTCACCCTACTTTGTATAATTCCTCCTTCTTCAGTCTTCAGTTCCACCATTGTTGATTTTCCAAGCTGGCATGGAATGGAAACAAGCCTGGTTTTATCTAGCATCAGTATTATAATGACTCAAATATTAAATAATCTGCATATCAGCACCCCCACCACCTCAGGACATTGTGGTACTGCAGCTAAAACTGCTTTCAAAGTCCAGAAAGTAATGACAAGGACTGGTTATCAGAGTGGTGATTGAGGCTCAAACCATTATAAATAACTTTGAGGGACATAGACAATATGATATTAAATATTAAAAGCAGTTTTAAAATGCACGTTATTTGCGCTTTAATTAAAATTGGATTCCAAGGGTTAGGGTTAGGGTTAAGCCATTTTAGATTGAAATTGGATTCCAAGGGTTAGGGTTAGGGTTAAACCATTTTAGATTGGGAAAGCATCCGTGTCATTTTAGCTATAAATATAGCACGTTAAAAATTGCAGATATATACATGCTCATATCACATCAATTTGTGCCATGCAACAAGCTTGTACATCTGCTATTTTTGAAATGTCGCAAAAGCTTGTGCAAATCTTTGAATATATTCTTTTAAAGGAGCATTCAGTGATTTGGGTGATTTGGAAAAAACCCCGGTCCTTCCCATGTGCACAAGATGTGCACATGCATGCTCTACAGTGGGGGGACACGCGACAGGCCAACAGCACGCGCACCAAGGCCCGCCCCGCTCGATCCTGATTGGAGGAAGGCCCCTCTCATCCTGATTGGATGAAGTCTTTGCCACCCAAAGCCCAAACCGAAACTAGGGTTTTTTTGACCCCATGGGCTCACTGGGGACAGGGAGAAACTTCTTATATGGCCAGTACACTTTATAGTAGGGAGGATTATCCAAAAAATAAGAAAAAATAAGTGATATTTGAATTAAGTGAAATCACTGAATATACCTTTAAAAGTGATATATAAAGTGAAACTGGAAACCTCTCACGGTTCCAATCCGGCCGCTCTTCTGGGGGGTCCCTGGAAGAACATATTTTCACATGGGGGTCGGCCAATTACTATATATTTTTGGAGGTCCTTGACATGCAAATATTTGAGAACCACTGACATAGAAACATGAGTTTTTCAGAAAACTGTCGGGATTTAGAAGACATTTGTAGAATCGTCCTCAGGTCTAATTGGGTTTTAATACAACTGAAAGTTTTGCACCGCTCTCTCTCGCTCTGTCGAGAGAATATACGCCTTTGTTGATGATTTGTTTTCGATTTTATTTTAGACCCCCATCACAAATGTTCAATATAAATGAATTCACAACCCTGTCCTAAAGTCTTTGGTGTGAACCCCTGAGAATCAGACTCTTAATACAAGAGCCCAACGCGGTATTGTCTTTTTTATCATTTACACTGGCACGGAGGACAATCCTTTTTTAGATTGAAAATCTAATGTCTCAAGTCGCTCACATATAGGCTACATGACCTTACGAGGGTCACCAGGGGATCTATGTCCTCCTGGGGCTCTTTACTAACTTACCTTAATTAAGGAAGCACTTCACCCATTTTCAACCTTATATTCATATAATTGGTCATGTGTGTATCAGAGGAAAGCTGTGGAGTTCAGATACCTGCCTAACACTGACATTGGCTGGGTTTCCCAAATGACATTATGCACAGTGAGTATGCGTGTGGTTCTTCTCAACAACACCCCCTTTCACTGTGAACATAGATATTCTGTGCATAGATGTGTGCCACGCAATGGTAGGCCTGAGGCCTGGTATGGTAGGCCTGAGGCCTATATTGGTAGGCCTGAGGCCTGGTATGGTAGGCCTGAGGCCTATATTGGTAGGCCTGAGGCCTGGTATGGTAGGCCTGAGGCCTATATTGGTAGGCCTGAGTCCTGGTATGGTAGGCCTGAGGCCTGGTATGGTAGGCCTGAGGCCTATATTGGTAGGCCTGAGGCCTGGTATGGTAGGCCTGAGGCCTATATTGGTAGGCCTGAGGCCTGGTATGGTAGGCCTGAGGCCTATATTGGTAGGCCTGAGTCCTGGTATGGTAGGCCTGAGGCCTGGTATGGTAGGCCTGAGGCCTATATTGGTAGGCCTGAGGCCTGGTATGGTAGGCCTGAGGCCTATATTGGTAGGCCTGAGGCCTGGTATGGTAGGCCTGAGGCCTATATTGGTAGGCCTGAGGCCTGGTATGGTAGGCCTGAGGCCTATATTGGTAGGCCTGAGTCCTGGTATGGTAGGCCTGAGGCCTGGTATGGTAGGCCTGAGGCCTATATTGGTAGGCCTGAGGCCTGGTATGGTAGGCCTGAGGCCTATATTGGTAGGCCTGAGGCCTGGTATGGTAGGCCTGAGGCCTGGTATGGTAGGCCTGAGGCCTATATTGGTAGGCCTGAGGCCTGGTATGGTAGGCCTGAGGCCTATATTGGTAGGCCTGAGGCCTGGTATGGTAGGCCTGAGGCCTGGTATGGTAGGCCTGAGGCCTATATTGGTAGGCCTGAGGCCTGGTATGGTAGGCCTGAGGCCTATTGGTAGGCCTGAGACCTGGTATGGTAGGCCTGAGGCCTGGTATGGTAGGCCTGAGGCCTATTGGTAGGCCTGAGGCCTGGTATGGTAGGCCTGAGGCCTATATTGGTAGGCCTGAGTCCTGGTATGGTAGGCCTGAGGCCTGGTATGGTAGGCCTGAGGCCTGGTAGGGTAGGCCTGAGGCCTGGTATGGTAGGCCTGAGGCCTGGTATGGTAGGCCTGAGGCCTGGTAGGGTAGGCCTGAGGCCTGGTAGGGTAGGCCTGAGGCCTGGTAGGGTAGGCCTGAGGCCTGGTATGGTAGGCCTGATCGATCAATAAAATAATGCTGAACTAGCCATTTAACCTCCTTGCCTAGGCCTATATTTATTAACCCACAATCGAATTTAATTCACCTCCACAATGGGACAGTAGTGTTTTCAAATAGGCCTGCATTTACCTTGCAGACATCACTTCGCCTCTGCAATTTTATTTAATGACTGGACAATAGTTTGAATGTAGGCCTATACAAGGAGGTTAAATGGGAGGCTATTGTCAAAGTTACCAATACAAGCTAGTTAACAGTAATACTGCGTAACCCGCGTTACTCGCTATTTAATCCATGTGTCGGTGCTGCGTAATACGCTATTTGTTTAATGTGTTTAATTCGCCGTTTTTTAATGATTAAAAAGAGAGGATTTGTCGCGGACCTGGTGACGAGGCCGTCGCGTTATAACGACGAAACCGGGAAATCAAGCCATGCTCTGGGGCTACTAGTGCTTCTGGGAAAATGAGTTCAATGCAAGTTTGTTTGGACTACAACATGCTGTGCAGGCTGTGTTTGCTTCGCATCGTATATGGCGGCATGTTTTTCTCTTCAACAACAAAACATGGGACTTTATTTTCCGCTGGATTTTCGCGATCAAAGCTGCAAAGACTTCGGCGTTATGCTCCAAAGCTAATAGATCAATCCTGGCAGCCTAGATGGGATGGATAGATTAATCTAAAGGCCCCGAAATATTATTATTTTATTGATCGGTCAGCCAATGTCATTTGGGAAACCCAGCCATTATCAGTAGGCAAGATTACCGGTATTTTTTTTTATTTTTTATTAATGCAGGAACAATGGCTTCTATTTCAGCAATGTAAACTTTTCAGGAACTGTCCACAGCCCACCAATGAGACACAGACCTTGCCTTACGAGTCATGCCTAAACTTTTTAGGCATTTTCTTAAATTCAGAAAAAAACATTTGAAAATAGTTGAAATTGTGAAAATAGAACATCTTGCTAGAAGGGCCTTCATGTGCAGGAAGACAAAGACCCTTATTTGAACAGGAGAAACAAATTAATATGCTTAGCGTTTCAGAACAAATAACAAAAATACAATGTGGGCTGATTCTCTTGCTACAACAACAAAATGCAAATTATTTCTGGAAATAATAACTGCAAAACATCTTTGCCAACAATTGATAAGGCTACAGAGGAGATTGCTCAATTGTGGCAGAAGCATTATTATGAACTGTTCAATTGTGTTCAAAGCAACGTCTTTATAGTGGGCAACATTGACAACAGTGAGGATGTTACCATTTCCCCACAAGAAATCTATGATGCAGTCAGAGCACTTAGACTTAGGGCCGATTCATACTCCTATTTTAGAGCCGAATAAAAGTCGGTTCGGCTCTGTAGAGCCTACAATGTGACGTTATTTGAGGTTCGGGGGGGGGGGGGCGGGTACCGTCCTAAAGTCGGCTCTTCGGTGCTAATGAAATCTGCCCTTAGACTTAGGCATGTGGTATGGACAAAATATCGGCCAAGCATTTAAAGTTTGCTTTAATAACAGTGCCTGTTATTAAAGATAAGTCTGGGAAGCTGAATAGCTCAGATAATTATCGACCAATAGCCATGGCCAGTATTTTAATCCAAGGTCTTGGAGAGGACTATACTGAACAGACTGGAGAAGTTCGTCCTGACGTCTGACAACCCGTTATGTGTATTTTTGCCCTAAAGGAAATTTTAGATTTACATAATGGGCATAATAATACCACTATTTTTACGTGTTTTATTGATTTATCGAAAGCCTTTGATCGTGTCAACACGAAACATTGTTTAAAAAGTTACAGAACAGAGGGGTTCCTACCTTTTTAACCCATTTAGGCCTGACATCGAAATTTAAAAAAAATAGCAGACCTACAAGCTCATAGCTCATGAGCTTGTAGATCTGCTATTTTTCAACAGCTAAAGTATAAAATAATGCTCAAAACACCAAAAGGTGTTCCCGCCCCAAAATGGGTTAATGAGAATCCTGGCCTTTTGGTATGCACGTCAAACAATGTGTGTTAGATGGGGTAACTGTGTGTCATCCCATTTCACAGTGAAACTCTCAACATGGCTCAGACTGTGACAATATTTATAATGCAAAGAAGAGCAATATTATGATTGTAAGAACCAAGGAAGACAGTAAACTGTCATCTCCAGTCTTTTTTCTAATATTCGAATATTAAAACCGTATCACTGCCAACGCTTGACTGCCGACCCCGGATGTACTTGGTTTTAGTGTGATGCACGTCCGTTTGTGGCGTCCATTTTAGATGCTAAAAATGTAGCGTCAATGCTAGCGAACTAGAATGAGACCATCCTTGGTCTAGAAAAAGCCAATGTTCCAATCGGGATCACCGGATAATCAGAAAAGACCTCCGAACATCGTGGAGAGCTCCGTAGATTTCATAGTCAGCCTGTATAAAAGAAGTGAACGGCAGTGCGCCGGTCTAGGATTGCTGAAGAAGGAAATGCCAAGCAAAGAAAAAAAAAAAGAATACAGCGATCCCGTTTGATATCAATAATTAAGCTTATTTGACAGAGTGTTCCGAGACAAGCAGTTGACAGTTGGATTTTAATTGGCGGAACGCTCCGTCATGAGCAGTTTTTGTGTTAACCTGCGGGCCACATTTTGTGAAGGTGGGGGCCTCCAGTTGCCCATGAATGTATGATGTATGATGTATGATGAACTTTGAAGACGGAGAGGGAATCTAGACTCACTCCAGAGGGCCACGTGGCTTATACTGTCGAGGCAAAAATAGCCGATCTACAAGCTCAAAACATGTCGCACTGCGACACGTTTTGAGCTTGTAGATCGGCTTTTATTTTATTTTATTTTATTTTATTTTATTTTATTTTATTTTATTTTATTTTATTTTATTTTATTTTATTTTATTTTATTTTATTTTATTTTATTTTATTTTATTTTATTTTATTTTATTTTATTTTATTTTATTTTGTAATGCTGAAAAGTAAGTCATTTCAAATGAATTTCGTCATAGGTTACGTGTTAACCCATTTTGGGCGGGAACCCCTTTTGGTGTTTCAAGCATTCTGTTATACTTTAGCTATTGGAAAATAGCAGATCTGTGCTATTTTCAGATCTATGAGCTTGTAGGTCTGCTATTTTTGAAAAATCGTAAAAATGCGGCACAAATCTTTGAATAGGTGTATATATATCCTTATTTCGACGTCATACCTTTATGATAACTGTATGACCATGCCCCCTCTCCCTCTCTCTATACCTCAACAGGTCCACCCTCTGTATATGTGCGACGCCAGTGCCCTGGAGAAGACCTTCAACGTGACCAAGTGCATGGTGCCGGAGCACTTTGAGAAGACCATCTTCCTCAGCGCCATGTACACGTTCACCGTCATCACCATCCTGCTCTGCGTCGCCGAGATCTTCGAGATACTCTTCCGGCGACTCGGCTTCCTCACCTACCAATGACCACCGCTGGCATGCATGCCGCTGCGCTGCGCTGCCGCAGACGTCGCCGCAACGGACGGAGCTATAAGCGAACAAAGTCACCGTGCATGCAGGGCCGGATTAACACCTCTGAGGGCCCCTGGGCACTGAAGCTCGAAGGGCCCCCCCCCCCCCCCACTTCACATGCACACGTAAATCTTTTGCTCATTTTTTTTGCTGTTTTGGGTCGTTTTGGGGCGGTTTTATGCCGTTATATTGGCCTATTTCCAGGTCGCCTACCCCCCCCCAGAGTGACAGTCAATCTAGTGCATTGTTGCTGCTTTACACACAATTGCACTTTTCAGCTGCTTTCTCACCAACAATAAAACACTGTTTATTTCATTCGGATTAGCAGGGAACATTTCTCTCTGGGGAGGCACTGGGGAGGCAGGGGGGAGGGGGATTTTTTTATTAGGGGCCCCAGGTGCCCAAGGGCCCCTGGGCATGTGCCCAAAGTGCCCATATGGTAGATCCGGCCCTGACCGCACGGGCGAACAATTAAGTGGGGGCGGGGGGCTCCTCCTCCTTTTCACAGACCCGGTGAGATGTTAAGGGGGGGGGGGGGAGGGGGTACTGCTGCTCAGTGGTTGGTCCAAAGAGCATCACAATCCCCCTTCGAGGGCACCAGAAGATAATTTCCCATTCATTTTTACATCGACGTTTCAGAAAGGATTTATTTAAAGACCTTTTAAGCCTCTGACAAAGCCAACTCGGATCATGACAAATCATGACAATAAACAAAAAAATGTGGGCCGAAAAAATTATTAGAACGAAGAGAGAAAAAAAGGGCAGGGTACAACGCTTTAAAAAAAAAATCTTCTTCTTTTTTCTAAATAAATACTTTTTGAAACGTCTATGGAAAAATGAATCGTACATTCTCTTCTGGTGCCCTCGTCGTTCTGAAAGGGGGCGGGACTGCGACGCTCTATAGTGAGTAAGTTGGTATCACGATTATAAATGGTAAATGGTAAATGGTAAATGGTGCATTTATATAGCGCCTTTATCCAAGGCGCTTTACATAGATTGTGCATTGCATTCACCCATTCACACACACATTCACACACCGATCGTGGCGGAAACCATGCAAGGCACCAACCAGCACATCAGGAGCAACTAGGGGTTCAGAGTCTTGCTCAAGGGCACTTCGACGCTAACTCTGGGGGAGCCCGGGTTCGAACTGGCAACCTTGCAGGTTCCCATCCGGCCACTCTAACCCCTGAGCCACTGCCGCCCCATTGTGAGAGGTTACACCACCAACATCCGCATCAGAACTCCTGAGAACTCTCCTAGGGTGTTATTTTGTATTTCTTTCTTTTGCCCTTAGCTAGTGAGGGATCCTTCCTGAATTTAGTTCAGGGTATCTGTGTGTCGGTGTTTACGGCCGAAAACCACGTACCTCTGCCTAGGAATTGTTGGGGGATAGTGACACAAAAATGGGCTTTTTTTCTTCGTTTTTCCTCTTCAAGATGACTGTCGATGTCGTAGCGTAAAAGACAGACATCCTCCACTCACCTTTTACTAGTGGGAGTTCAAGATAGAACATAGTTCCATCGTCTTCTCCAAGAGATGTTTCAGGAATATTAATGAACACTTACTGTATCTGGTGTTCTTATGAGGTCATAATATATAATGAATTCCTCCGTGTATTGCAATAACTGTGTCGTTACAGTTGAGAGGCCATCAATTCTATAACCTGATGGTTTAGTTCACACAAATGGACAAAGAATAGGCCTGAGGCAGTCTTTAGAAAAGGAAACGTTTTCAAATTTTGAATTTAATTTAATTGAATTAGTTATTGTATATGACATCTCTAAATTGGCTTCCATATTTTTTGGGGAGGTAATTTGAAAGTAAAAAAAATATGTATATGCTACACACTACAAACGAAATAGCTCGAATTAGGCAATATTATACTCGAACAGTGAAAATCATGGATGAAGAAAATAATGCTTGCTATTTTTATTTTATATTTTTTTCCCCTTTTTTCGGCCGTAGATGTAATTTGTTAAACTTTATGATGTTTTACAACAGGTTTCAATGGCTCAAGTGTCAAGAAACTCACTGAACAAAAACAAAAAAAGAAAAGTAAAAAAAACAAAAAAAAAATGGCTTGTGCGTTCTCCAAATAGTTGTCTGGTAGTTTTCCATAGCTACCACAGCCATTTATTTTATTATTCTGAGCGAGAAAAGCACAGCAATTGATTTCACTTGTCGGGTGAGTAATGGCAATCATTTCTGTGGCTGGTCAATGAAGTCAGTGGTGTTTCAGGTTGTTAAAAACCCATTACAGTTGGAATAGCTCTGGATCATTTCTGGCACGAAAAACAGCTCTCCTCCACTTTGAAAAACCTGGACAAGGCTGTCCTTTTCTCCCTTCCCCTCGTTTTTATTTCTACGACCTTTCATAGCTTTTGGTATTTCAAATAACGCTTTCTTTGATTTTACACTCATTGTCGCTCTAGTTTTATTTAAAAAATGATTACCTCCATTGTTTTGTACTGTTGTTTTTATCAGACATCCATCCAACTTTTAGTTATGACGTTTTCAGCTAAGTGTGTAATATCATCTCAGGTACAATAATATTCCATCACCAGACGGCGTCGGGTTTTAAATCCTTTTAAATATTGCCTTCGCAGCATATCGTAACGCTGTAGATGATCCATAAGCTATACTCACGGTCTTATTGATCAGACAGTGACAAGTAAGAGGATTTGAACAAGAATATATATTTATATATCGTGGTCCTGTTGTCTGTGACGGTCAGTGTTCTGGTATCCGTGACTTCAGGATATAGTTTTGAGGTTTGCCTCTGAAGGTTCTCTCTCACCCAGGCATCCTGCAGAGCCCCCCCCCCCCCCTTTACATTAACGTGACATTGGCATTGTGACATTTTAAACACGGACTAGTGAGATCGGTAAAAAGAAAAAAACGCTACAACAACAGACAATGACAGCTGTCGTTATTATTATGTGGACATCAGCTTCAGAAACGGAGATGTCCTTATTTTGGAATTTCGGAAGGCTACAGTATAGCTCAGGGTTCCCCAATAGGCGGCCCACGGGCCTTTTGCGGCCCGCGGAGCGCCCCCTTGTGGCCCCTGGAAGAATTCAAAAATATTTTTTGGGGTGGGGGGGGTCCCAGATATACATGGCATTATATGGGGGTCAGTAGCCTATGCATGTCAAACTGGGCATCCTTTTCAAATGGGGTCTTGCCCCGAAAATGCATTTTCAGGGCAAGACCTCTACCTCGCGCGTGCGGACTCGGCCCCCAGCCTGGTACCCTAGTCAAAATATGGCCCTTGAGGAAAATTAGTTGGGGAACCCTGGTATAGCTGAAAGATGTTGATTGTGTTCAAGTGCTTAGTAATGAAACTGTTCATCCATTTTACGGAGCCTCTATAACCACCATGCCACGCCGGCATTCTCAGACCTCAGAAATCACCATATGCCACATTTTACGCTAATGTGAATTTTAATGGCGCCTCTGTACAACACAGTGCTGCCCGATGCGATTTAATAGCTAAATGCACCTCCGACAATAATTTGCTGATTTTATTTTTTATTTTGTTTCTTTCTTTGGCGTGCAGAACCTGTTTAAAGTGTAATTTAATTTATATTATTTTTACTCTCACAGAATCGCTGACATGAAAAGGAAAAAAACCCAAAGAAACTTATAGAATCATGCATAGCACACATTGCTTATGGATTGTCTGGAATGTTCTGGTCTCGAGAAGGACTGAAATGGGCTTTATGCAAGGACTGTCTAAAGAGGACGAGACGCGAAGACCGTACGGGCGACGCCATGTCGCTCCATGGAAGGAAAGAAACATGCACAGTTGAGACCAGGACGTTGTACATACACAAATTTGGGCATGTACAACTTCCTAGCAACATGGCGTTGCCCGTACGGTCTTCGCGTCCCCTCCTCTTTAGACAGTCCTTGGCTTTATGCACACACGCCATTTTGGAAAGAACTAGGGGCCCTTCCCTGCTTCCTTCACAGGTGTTACCGCTGATGCTAATGAAGGCTCTGTTCCATTCTGGTCAAACAGAGTCAGGGTGCTGCTATCGTGCGTGTCGGCTCACTGGAAACACTCTGCTACACCAGTGGGTCTCGAGTTATGGGGGTTCTGACCACTGCACGCTATAAATGGAACAGAACCTTAATTAGTATCATCAGTGACACCTGTGAAGGAAGTACAGAAGCATGCCCCATGCAGGCCCGGACCTTTTATTCTTACATTTTCAGGAACGAATACAGTACGATCTTTTAACTGTATTTTGGGTTCTTAACCTATACGTTGTGCCATGTAGCGTTCTTCGATATGTGACAAGGTTACCGAGACTCATTTCATTTTGCATATATATTGTGGTCTCTTGTCTTTGTGTGTGACTCATTTCAACCTGTTGTCCTACGTACAGTTGGAGGCCATCGATATTGTCCTTTTCTTTTTGCTGAGGTTTGCGTGATCTGCGCAAAAGCACAGTTAACCCATTTTGGGCGGGAACCCCTTTTGGTGTTTTAAACATTATGTTATAATTTAGCTATTGAAAAATAGCAGATCTACAAGCTCATAGCGCGCCACTCGGTGGCGCGCTATGAGCTTGTAGGTCTGCTATTTTTTTTAAATCGTGATAATATTTATTTCAGAAAACTGGAGGATTTAGAAGGATTTTTTTTTAATTTTGAGGTCAGGCCTAAATGGGTCAAATGATAAGGGACAATATCGGTGGCACCCAACTGTACCGAGACTCATTTCATTTTGCATATATATTGTGGTCTCTTGTCTTTGCGTGTGACTCATTTCAACCTGTTGTCCTATACTGTACGTACAGTAGCTCACAACCTCTCACCGTCGTGGAACAAAGGGGCACATTTTATATGACCAATGCATATATTATACAGTCAGACTTCTCTGTCCAAATGTCAGAGTGCCTGATGTTTAGGTGACCAGTGATTTTGCTGTCTAGTCTTCTTGAGATGATTGATTAAAAAAAATGTTTACGATTGACTTGGTTTCATGATTGAATAATTCATTCTTTTAGTGGGCGATTCATTAGTTTAACCGGTGGCTGACAGACAGACAGACAGACAGACAGACAGACAGACAGACAGTACGTACACATATACATATACATACACACACACACACACACACACACACACACACACACACACACACACACACACACACACACACACACACACACACACACACACACACACACACATACATACATACATACATACATACACATACATACAAAGACCCACAGACTTGGTTGTGCCTCCTGGCAGGCCTATGTGTCAGACTGCAGCAGTGAATCCTATACCACATAGCACAATATATAGACCACTTCCTCAACCCCCCTCTCCACCAGACACATAGAAAAGATCAAGCCCATAGCCGTGCCACCACCACACACATACATCTTCTTCACCATAGACATTTGTATTTGTATTTGTATTTATTTATTCAGCACAATATAAAAAACAACACAGTGAACAGTAAAGTGCTATAGGCTGAGGCAAAAAAGCCCAAGGGGCCTCTACCTATGTAAATCAAAAATGAAACATTGTACAAGAGATATAGAACATCCAGAAGACATAATTGCAGTATATAAAACAAGAACAAAACAAAACAAAAAAACAACAAGAACATGATTAGAATTATTGGTTATCTACATGATTAGAGAAAAGAAGACAGTCTTTATAACAAGTTACCAACATACATACAGCTACTGGTTTACAGGCAGTTAGAAACCCTTTTCAGACACATCCTGACAACACCAGATAATGCCATTTTACAACTCTTAGAACTATAATAAATTAATAATAATAAATTGCATTTTTATAGCCCTTTTCCAAGTGCTCAAAGCGCTTTACAATGGTTCATTCATTCATACATTGGGAGGTGAAGCGGCAAACAGTCGACGCCAGCGTCCTCACTTCCCACCTTCACACACCAATGGTGGCGAGCTCACACCGGCCGACTCATTGGAGGCAATGTAGGGTTCAGTGTCTTGCCCAAGGACACTTCGACATGTAGACAGGAGGAGCCGGGATTCGAACCTCCGACCCAATGATCATTGGACGACCTGCTCTACCTCCTGAGCCATTGACTTCACATTTAATGACAAACACTATTTACAGATGGAGGCTATGGGTAAGAAACGTGCTCCTGCTTATGCAAATATCTACTGTATATGAGCGAGTGGGAGAGAGAGGCCATGGCAAAGTGCCCATTACAACCTGCAATGTATTACAGATTTTTGGACGACATCATAGGGCTCTGGCCCTATACAGTTTGATGCATTTCTACACATTTTGAACACACACCATCATCCTCCCATATAACCATCAAACACATCATCCATTCAACAGAGGTTAACCTCCTGGACACCACCGTGTTTTTTCATACCACAGATAGATCATACACATAAACAATTACTCACAAAAATACATTTTAAGGACACAGACGCACACACGCACTATACTCCATAAAGTTACCACCCAAAGCACACTTTTGATCAAATCACAAATCATATCGGGACAAGGACAGACCTGGACTGCATGGGCCCACGCATTATCCTCTCCCACGGCTCTTCTTCTCGCACATCTACCACTTTGAGAGGCCGATCATTCTACCCCAGCTACAGAGGGAGGTTATAGTGGGTTAACACACAGACCCACTCCAGTTTGCATACGAGCAGCAGAGAGGTACGGATGATGCAGTCATAACAACCCTGCTGCATCACACCTACACTGTTAAATTTAACCAGGATTTCACAATACTTTACATTATTATTTCACAATAAAATACTGTGTTCAGAATGTTACTGTGAAATCACACCATCCCCTGTGATATCACAACAAATTACTGTACTGTAACTTGTTACCAGGATTTCACAACACTTTACAATAATCTCACAATAAAATACTGTATTCAGTAATGTTACTGTGAAATCACACCATCCCCTGTGATATCACAACAAATTACTGTACTGTAACTTGTTACCAGGATTTCACAACACTTTACAATAATCTCACAATAAAATACTACAGGTATTCAGAATGTTACTGTGAAATCACACCATCCTCTGTGATATCACAACAAATTACTGTACTGTAACTTGTTACCAGGATTTCACAACACTTTACAATAATCTCACAATAAAATACTGTATTCAGTAATGTTACTGTGAAATCACACCAGCCTCTGTGATATCACAATAAATTACTTTAAAGTGTTGCATTGTGGGATTGGGCGCAAAATGACATCCATTTTAAGAGGGAAAAGCAGTGAAGTGACTGTGAAGATGAAGTTATGAAGTTATGAAGTCATGTGAAGTTCATAACTTTGCTCTGATACGGTAAGTCACCCTCTTTGTTCCCTCCACCTTACTGATAACTAGTTGTGCTGTCGTGACTCATTTAGTCTTTCTCCAGCAAATGATGTGTGCTGCTGCTACACAGTGCACACATGCTAATTGCTAACTGCATAGCAACAGAGTGCAGAGCATGTAAGGAGGTGCCTTGTTGACCACATCAACAATATAAACTCATGTAAAGTTGTGTGTCTCAACATTATAAACTCATGTAACATTGTGTGTCTAGATTGACCTGTTTTTTTTCCTTTTTGGCACTTATTTGACCAATGTTAGCTATATCCTATAGGCCTACACAGAGGCTACATAGAGGCTAGCAGTTTATTGGCATGGCAAATTGGCAATGCAAACGTTTTTAATGTCTGGTGTTCTGGTGAGTTGTTGATCACAGAGGATTGTTAATTAGATCAACCTGGGATTTTGTAATATGCTAAGTTGTGTGCTTGTGTGCTCTGTGCTGTGGGTAACAGTGTCCATGCTAGACAAATATAATAATCAAATCTACAATTGTCTACAAGCCATTTTCACATAGCTGATTTTGATGCTAAACATGTTTTTTGGGGACCACCCTGACAGCTCACACAACACTGAGCTTGTAGATCGGCTATTTAGAATGGCTTGTTGATTTTTATTAACACATTTTTCATTCATAGCTATTAAAATGGCTAACTAGGCTACATTTCATAATTGTGTGTGTGTGTGTGTGTGTGTGTGTGTGTGTGTGTGTGTGTGTGTGTGTGTGTGTGTGTGTGTGTGTGTGTGTGTGTGTGTGTGTGTGTGTGTGTGTGTGTGTGTGTGTGTGTGTACAATACTACAGGTATTCAGAATGTTACTGTGAAATCACACCATCCTCTGTGATATCACAACATATTACTGTACTGTAACTTGTTACCAGGATTTCACAACACTTTACAATAATCTCACAATAAAATACTGTATTCAGTAATGTTACTGTGAAATCACACCAGCCTCTGTGATATCACAATAAATTACTTTAAAGTGCTGCATTGTGGGATTGGGCGCAAAATTACATCCATTTTGAGAGGGAAAAGCAGTGAAGTGACTGTGAAGATGAAGTTATGAAGTTATGAAGTCATGTGAAGTTCATAAATTTGTATTAACACATTTTTCATTCATAGCTATTAAAATGGCTAACTAGGCTACATTTCGTGTGTGTGTGTGTGTGTGTGTGTGTGTGTGTGTGTGTGTGTGTGTGTGTGTGTGTGTGTGTGTGTGTGTGTGTGTGTGTGTGTGTGTGTGTGTGTGTGTGTGTGTGTTTGTTTTTTCACTGTAGGTGGCACTTGCTTGGAGAACTCCCCAACCGCAAACAAATTGACTCTGTGTGCTGTAGTAATTGATTCATGTTTGACATTCTCCGTTCTTTCAGATAATGAATCAAGACATAAAGGAGTTTCTGTTGAAACCCTGGCTTCCCTGCTGGAAGGGTTTGAAGAGCTTGGTGTGGACCAATCCAGTATCGAAAATTGCTGGTATTTTTATCTTCATCTGAGCATTAGTGGGTGGCGATGGAAAGTTGGTCTATAATAGCAGAATGGTACAAGTTACACCATTTAATAATTTTGCTTGACAAACTGAATTATTTTTTTCTCCAGCAAGTATACTTCATCTACCTCTTCCCCTCTCTATCTAGTATTCATCATTTGTTGCATCTGCTTACGTGTAGGACTGTTGCTGTCGCCTCTCCAACCCTCACAAGTAAGTGTAAGGTTTAAGTTTAAACCTGTGGCTGCACTAGACTATAGTTCACGTTTACACTAAATCACATTCATTCACATGTTGACAATGTTCCCTATGATTCCAGTGGACTGTCTTTTACGCACTATGTTGAATCTATACTACCATAGATATACAGTATGTTACAGTTATGTCTTAATTTACAGGCATGTGCCACAGCTGCTGATGTGTAGAGGACAGAGAAATTACTGAGCACCCACTGCTTGATCCTGCTTGATTGTCCAAGGTAGGCCTACTGTTGATCTGGATTTGATCACAGTATCAACTCACATGTTGCTGATCATTTAAATTCTGCTCTTGTTCATTTAGCATTTCACCTCTTTACAATATCACATAATGGGTACCCATTGTGTACCCACTGTTTAGGTGATATGATGCAGCCTAGGGCCTGGATGCTGTCTATTGAAGAACAAGTGGTGATGGGACCACACAATGGGATCATCAATGGGATATCTGCGGTTTTCGAGAGCTGCTACAACTTCCATCTGCAGTATCCTGAGGATGGCACGTGCACTCTGGAGTTTAGGTATTGTAACACTGAAATTAACATTGTACTGGATTGCTTGCAACATTGATACTTGTATACTTGTATCAATGTTGCTTAGATTTCAGTACTACTTTCTTTCTGTGGTGTAGGGTTTACACCACTGCATGTGCCTTGTATAAATGATGCAATATATAAAACTATGTAAAACTAAAAGTTGTTGTCTTGCCTTATTGTTTACAGGTGCTTCTTGGGCATTAACCCTGAGAGAGGCTCCAAATCGAAGAAGCGTGGAGTATCAACCCATTCAACCCATACGTGAGCATGTGAAAACTTGTGGACTTTGAATGGTTGATAATGATGGTATTCAGGACCCCAATATGAGACGCACTCATACCATTTTGAGAAAACCTGTGGACTTTGAATGGATGTTGATGCCCTACTCTCGTTTGTCTAACTCCACCAGCCATTCTTATCTGGATATGTAAAATTGCCTATGATTTGTGTGTGCATGTGTGCGCGTACATGCACGTGTGTGCGCGTGTGTGTGTCACTATTACTAATGGTGGTAAAGTGTTTTTGTTAGTTTTTTTACTCCATTTAAAGAAACAGTTCAGCCAAAACTCAAAATGTAGTATCTACTTAACACCATGCTGAATTGCTGATTCAAGGTCAGGTGATTTATAGTCCACAAAAACTGCTGGAATTTCACAGGAAAACTGTGTTGCAGCCTCCTGCTAAATTACTAAAGTCAATGACGACCAGTTTTCATACTGCAGTAGGGCCTATGCTGGTCTGGTGTAATCCAAACTCCAGGAGTGTTTGTAGACACTCGTGTGAAGTGAGTGGTGCAACTCCGTGTGGGGGAGTTCCAGACCCCCAGGAACGCGCCCTGGGGGCCGGGCCGGTTCCGGGCGTGCCGCCCCGAGAAATGACAGAGTTACCGTGTGGCGGTCCCTCTACTGTACCCTCTACTGTACTGTACTGTACTACCCACCCACACACATAGCTCCGTAAGGGAGTGGTTGCACCACTCAAAAATCTCCACTGAGTATAGCAGGGCTTTATGTGAGACTGATGTGGTTGTTCTTTGTCCATTTGAAATGTTGCACGTTGCACTTTAATTGTTAATAAAAAGTTTAAATTAATAAAGTTTTGTTTTTCTTTTAGCAGATCCGCAAAGCATGTTTGTGTATGTATGGTAAAATCACAGTTAAAAAATTAATTTTACAATACTTTACTGTATTAGATATAATGTCAATTTACAGTAAATTACATTACTTTCACAGTAATGGTAATAATATATACAGTAAATAACTGTACTACATACTGGTAAATCACAGTAAATGACATTATTTTCACAGTAATGGTAATAATATATACAGTAAATAACCGTACTACATACTGGTAAATCACAGTAAATGACATTACTTTCACAGTAATGGTAATAATATATACAGTAAATAACTGTACTACATACTGGTAAATCACAGTAAATGACATTACTTTCACAGTAATGGTAATAATATATACAGTAAATAACTGTACTACATACTGGTAAATCACAGTAAATTACATTACTTTCACAGTAATGGTAATAATATATACAGTAAATAACTGTACTACATACTGGTAAATCACAGTAAATTACAGTAATTTCACAGATGTGAAATTACAGTAATTTACTGTGAGATAATTACTGTGAAACTTACTGTAAAAGTACGGCAATTATTAGCCAGTAATTTACTGTGACTTCACAGCAAATTATTTAACAGTGTACGCACAGCTGGAGAAGCCCGTGAAGTCCTTTGTCAGGACTGTATTCGTGGACTTCTCGAGTGCATTTAATAATAATAATAATAATAATACAAAAAATAATAATACAAATAATAATAATAATAATAATAATAATAATAATAATAATTATTATAATAATAATTATTATAATAATAATAATAATAATAATAATAATACAACTTTATTTTTATAGCACCTTTCATGACATGCAATGCAGCTCAAAGTGCTTTACAGAGCAATGGAGAAAAAAAGAAAAGAAAAGCAAGGCATCAACATTAAAAAACAAGAGCAGTAATGCAATACAGTGAGGACATGAACAACACAAAATTAAAAGATCAATTAAAAGCAAGAGCGTAGAAGTGGGTCTTGAGCTGCGCTTTAAAAATGTCTACAGAGGCTGCCTGTCGAAGGTACAGTGGGAGTTTGTTCCACGCCGTCTGCCCGTAGAAGCAAAACGCTGCTTCCCCGTATTTTTTAGTTGCCATTTTTTTAGGCAAAGCGAGCAGGCCAGCAGTGGAAGACCTTAGGGGGCGGTTTGGGACATATTTAACACGGTGCAGCCTCACCTGATGGGACAGAAACTCCTCCAGATGAATGTCAACCCCCACACCTCATACTGCTCATTCTGTCTTTCCTCACAGACAGACACCAGACCGTTAGATTCAATGGCAACTACAGCTCTAAGGGCCGATTCATGCTCCTATTTTACCGCTGTGGTGCCGAAATGATTTTGGCTCGTCAGAGATTTTCAGTAGCACCGAAGAGCCGGTACCCGCCCCCCCGAACCTCAAATTATGTCACATTGTAGGCTCTACAGAGCCGAATCGACTTTTATTCGGCTCTAAAATAGGAGTATGAATCGCGCCTAACAGGACTGTGTCCACCGGGGCACCACAAGGATCTGTCATCTCACCAGTCCTGTTTACCCTGTACACAGATGACTGCAGCAGCCCAGACCCTGACATGCTATTCATCAAATACTCAGATGACACGGTTATTGTCGATATACCACCAACACCAACAACCGCATCGTTGGGGGTAATGGACGGATTTGCTGAGTGGTGCAATAACAACTTCCATGGACCTAAACCTGCAGCAAAACTAAGGAGCTGCTGGTGGACTTTAGGCAGGGCCCGCCCACTCCACCTCCGGCCCTAGAGATAAATGGCCAGGCAATAGAACGCGTGGAAGAGTACAAATACCTCGGCACCACCATCGACCATGAGCTCACATTCAAGACCAACGCGGAGAACATTCACTCGCAAGTGTCAACAAAGGCTGTTCTTCCTCAGGAAGATGAGGAAGCTCCAGGTCCGACCATCGATCCTGCAGGCCTTCTACAAATCTTTTGTAGAATCAATAATGACCTTTAACATCACATCATGGTTTGTATTGGTGTGATGCGTGCCATCAACCGGAACCCTCTCGACAGGGTGGTTAGGATCAGCGGCAAGATCACTCGGCAGCATCCATAAAAAACGGACAATAAAGAAGGCCTCTCAAATAGTTGAGGACAACACACACACACTCTCCATAACCACTACGAACTAATGCCCTCAGGCCGACGATACAGAGCATCAAAACTCACTAAAAGGGGCTCAGCTATAGGTTTGTGCCCACCTCCATCAGACTCTTGAACGCCTAGGCTGACCCCCCCCCCCCCCCCTCCTTGTTGGAATCTCTAACAAACAACCCCCCCCCCCCCTCTCCACCTGATGGACTATAGTGAACACATAGGTTGCATATACAGTATATATTTAGATTTTTAATTAGTAGTACTTATAGAACAGATTTTTAATATATTATGCTTTTAAGTAGTCTCTCTTAAAAAGTCGTTTTTATGGTCTTTTATATAGTAACTGTGTATGTGTGTATACTGTGATTTCGTGTTGTCTTTACCACTGCACAACAGAAGTTTCAGAAAGGAAAAAATAAGTTGAAGATGAGTACTACATTCACATACATACACTTTTTACTTGTAACAGTCTATAGACTTTATATTGCACTATTGATACTTTTACTTAAGTACAAATTGGGAGTACTTTTTACCACTTGTATTGGGGGTCACCCCCTGGCACATCGTATTTTCAGATGAGCGAGCGTCCATGGCCAAATAAAATATATATCAATTTCGGCGGTCCTTGACTTGAACATGTTTGAGAAGCACTGTTTTAGAAGGAGGCTATCCCCACGAGTGCCACAGTTTTTGTATTTTGTATTATTTTTTGTATTTTCATTTGTCTATGAGGTGACAGTACTTCATTAGACACCCTGGAGTCGTTTTTATGCGCAATGATGTATTCCCTTTGTATTTAGGGTTTCTTCCTGGAGGCTGAACCCTTGACAGTCCAACGTGCCAATGAAAAAAACAGTAATATAGTGACATCACATTATCAGCCCCTCCCCTAACCCCTCCCCCTTTATCATACAACTACGGCTGTGGGTGCGGCTTAAGTTCAGGTGGATCACCACCCATCACCACCCACCAGGCAAACCAGGCATACTTAATGAACTGGTGGGGGTGCCCACATAAAAACGACATTTTAACAAATACTGTACACTTTTTTGAAAAACTTCTTCCTGGCACTCCATCTGATGGATAATTTTGAGTTATTAGATCTGTAGATCTGTTATTTTTGGTGGATGGTAGTTTCCATGTTCTCAATAACTAAGTATTTTTCATGCCCTGTATCCCACTGAGTTTACATATCATTTCTGCCCCAGCGTAAAACAGATAGTATTAAATCTCACTCTCCCCCAGTCAGCGAGTAAGATAAAAGATTGTTTTCTCCTGTTTGACGTCTTGCATTATCTGCCCCTCTGGTGAATTCGGCCTTGGTACGGTGCCAGAGCAGACAAATTGTCTCCTACTAACTAGTCAGTAACCAGTTATAAACTACATCTACCCTTAAAAGAACTACGATTCCCTGTGGTCACACTTTCTGGATTCCCGGAAGTGTGACTTGCCACGTCAGTTGTACTGTCCCAAGTGGACCTCCCGGCAATAGGTGTCGCCATAATTCACTTTTTGGTTACCCTCTGAACTCCTAATGCATTACTTCCCCATGTGAAAAGGATGTTATGACTTATGTAGTATAAAATGTTGTCACTGATGATGTGTCAGTGAGAGATCGTTTTAACGCTGTACGGACCTGCCATTTCTCTCCCGATGTGATTTGTAATATATATCAAATGGAAAATCATTAGCTCTGGTGTGACTTCTCTTCTTCCGTGTCTGGTGTCAAACTCATTCTAAGGTATTCTGGTATACTCTGATACTTCTCTGCCTAATCCTCTCCTTTTGGTATTATAGTTTTCCTCTAAAGTATTTATCCTTAAAAGGTATTACTATAGAGTTACAGTTGAACATTATAACAGTAAAGATAAAGTTAATATTCACTTGTTTAAAAGGTTTACAGTCCTTAATTCTGACTTCTTGAGTATTTGTACTCTATTACATTCTTACAAATTCTCCTCCACGGTACTCCTCCAGAGTCCAGATGATTGATTGGTCTTCAATCCTTCCCTTATCCTAAATTTATATGCATCACCATCTTTAACTAGAAATGCACTCTGTCGAGGTCCCAACTTGCGCGCAAGTACAGCCGACATCTACGAACTTACGCTCATCCCCTCTATAAAATATACCCACCTTGAAGCGTCCTTACTTACGTCACCGTCAACAGCCAATAAGGGAACACCATTCTTACCGACATACATACATAATTACATACACACGCTACCTTTTATCCACCCAACATTTGAAACATATCTTTAATTGTCACAACAGCCAATTATAACCATGCATACCATGCATACATATACCACTTCTGATCCAGCCGACCACAGTACTTGCGATCAGTGACGACGACTACGTGGGGGCTGCAGGGCTCGAGCCCCCTTGATGATTTTAGGGGATTTCTATTTTTTCTACATTCCTATAACACCTCCCCCCGCCCCTGGGCATGCTCGGCCGGTCTGGGGGGCGGGGGGTTGCCGGTCCTCCCTCAGATCACGCTGTGTTTATTACCAAACTGTAAATAAATGACCCAGCGAAAACGGGACCTTGGGGGGGGGGGGGGGGGGGGGGGGTTGGGGGGCATGCGGGGGGGGGGGGGGGGGGGGGGGGGTTGCGTGGCGTGCCCCCACGACGACTATAAGAACATTTCGTCCCTGCTTGCGGTGCATGCGCGCTCTGCTTGCGCAAGTAATTACATGATCTAAGACTGTGTCATGGATCTCCAACAGAGAGTCTGCATGGGGCTAAAGACTGTGTCATGGATCTTCAACAGGGAGTCTGCATGGGGCTAAAGACTGTGTCATGGATCTTCAACAGGGAGTCTGCACGGGGCTAAAGACTGTGTCATGGATCTCCAACAGGGAGTCTGCATGGGGCTAAAGACTGTGTCATGGATCTCCAACAGGGAGTCTGCATGGAGCTAAAGACTGTGTCATGGATCTTCAACAGGGAGTCTGCATGGGGCTAAAGACTGTCATGGATCTTCAACAGAGAGTCTGCATGGGGCTAAAGACTGTCATGGATCTTCAACAGGGAGTCTGCACGGGGCTAAAGACTGTCATGGATCTTCAACAGGGAGTCTGCACGGGGCTAAAGACTGTCATGGATCTTCAACAGGGAGTCTGCACGGGGCTAAAGACTGTCATGGATCTTCAACAGGGAGTCTGCATGGGGCTAAAGACTGTGTCATGGATCTTCAACAGGGAGTCTGCACGGGGCTAAATACTGTCATGGATCTTCAACATGGAGTCTGCATGGGGCTAAAGACTGTGTCATGGATCTTCAACAGGGAGTCTGCATGGGGCTAAAGACTGTGTCATGGATCTTCAACAGGGAGTCTGCATGGGGCTAAAGACTGTGTCATGGATCTTCAACAGGGAGTCTGCATGGGGCTAAAGACTGTGTCATGGATCTTCAACAGGGAGTCTGCATGGGGCTAAAAACTGTGTCATGGATCTTCAACAGGGAGTCTGCATGGGGCTAAAGACTGTGTCATGGATCTTCAACAGGGAGTCTGCATGGGGCTAAAGACTGTGTCATGGATCTTCAACATGGAGTCTGCATGGGGCTAAAGACTGTGTCATGGATCTTCAACAGGGAGTCTGCATGGGGCTAAAGACTGTGTCATGGATCTTCAACAGGGAGTCTGCATGGGGCTAAAGACTGTGTCATGGATCTCCAACAGGGAGTCTGCATGGGGCTAAAGACTGTCATGGATCTTCAACAGGGAGTCTGCATGGGGCTAAAGACTGTGTCATGGACCTTCAACAGGGAGTCTGCATGGGGCTAAAGACTGTGTCATGGATCTCCAACAGGGAGTCTGCACGGGGCTAAAGACTGTGTCATGGATCTCCAACAGGGAGTCTGCATGGGGCTAAAGACTGTGTCATGGATCTCCAACAGGGAGTCTGCAAGGGGCTAAAGACTGTGTCATGGATCTCCAACAGGGAGTCTGCATGGGGCTAAAGACTGTGTCATGGATCTCCAACAGGGAGTCTGCATGGGGCTAAAGACTGTGTCATGGATCTCCAACAGGGAGTCTGCATGGGGCTAAAGACTGTGTCATGGATCTCCAACAGGGAGTCTGCATGGGGCTAAAGACTGTGTCATGGATCTTCAACAGGGAGTCTGCATGGGGCTAAAGACTGTGTCATGGATCTTCAACAGGGGGTCTGCATGGGGCTAAAGACTGTGTCATGGATCTTCAACAGGGAGTCTGCATGGGGCTAAAGACTGTGTCATGGATCTTCAACAGGGAGTCTGCATGGGGCTAAAGACTGTGTCATGGATCTCCAACAGGGAGTCTGCATGGGGCTAAAGACTGTGTCATGGATCTTCAACAGGGAGTCTGCATGGGGCTAAAGACTGTGTCCTGGATCTCCAACAGGGAGTCTGCATGGGGCTAAAGACTGTGTCATGGATCTTCAACAGGGAGTCTGCATGGGGCTAAAGACTGTGTCATGGATCTTCAACAGGGAGTCTGCATGGGGCTAAAGACTGTGTCATGGATCTTCAACAGGGAGTCTGCATGGGGCTAAAGACTGTGTCATGGATCTTCAACAGGGAGTCTGCATGGGGCTAAAGACTGTGTCATGGATCTTCAACAGGGAGTCTGCATGGGGCTAAAGACTGTGTCATGGATCTTCAACAGGGAGTCTGCATGGGGCTAAAGACTGTGTCATGGATCTTCAACAGGGAGTCTGCATGGGGCTAAAGACTGTGTCATGGACCTTCAACAGGGAGTCTGCATGGGGCTAAAGACTGTGTCATGGATCTTCAACAGGGAGTCTGCATGGGGCTAAAGACTGTGTCATGGATCTTCAACAGGGAGTCTGCATGGGGTAAAGACTGTGTCATGGATCTTCAACAGGGAGTCTGCATGGGGTAAAGACTGTGTCATGGATCTTCAACAGGGAGTCTGCATGGGGCTATGCTAAAACTAGATGCCTCATTCGCTGCATGATGCAGTTCATTGGAGCGAATTTCCAAACGGGAAGCACGCAATGTCGACGGGTGCAGGACAAAAATATACATACAGGAAGAAGGTAGGAAGTCCGCACACCGTTCTTTAAAGGACAACTTTAGTTTTTTTCAACCAAGGTTCATGTTTTAGGTTGTTATTAGAGAAAGTATAAGATGAGTGTTAATTCTTCTTCATTTGCTGCTTTCTTTCGTTTTAGGGATTTTAGCGGCTTTTGACAGGGGGGCGGGGGCATTCGAGCATGGGGATAAATATGTATTTCTTTACAAAATATTATGGCGATTTATTTTTTTATTATTTACTATAGTCCTAATATACCCCAGGAAATTACATCTGGCCACAAAAGATCACAGGATCTACTGAATGTGAAGGTAGCCTACTGGGGGGAAGCCACACTGTGTGTTATAGGCTCAATATGCAGTTTGACACATTCAGTAGATCTCGTGATCTTTTGTGGCTAGATGTAATTGCTTGGGGTTTAGTAGGACTAGAGTAAATAATAAAAAAATAAATCGCTCTAAAATGTTGTAAAAAAATACATATTTAGCCCCATGCTCGAATGCCCCCGCTCCCCTGTCAAAAACCACTAAAATCCCTAAAACGAAAGAAAGCAGCAAATTAAGAAAAATGAACACTCATCTTTTACTTTCTCTAATAACAACCTAAAACATGAACCTTGGTTGAAAAAAACTAAAGTTGTCCTTTAAGCTCCCATTAATTTTATTATAGGAATCAGGAATCAACGCTTCGACCCCTCCGGGTCTTCATCAGGAATGAGTATACAACAAAGTAGGCGTGTTTTATATACAGGTCGACAAGCTGTTTTTGCAATGAAGGTAATCAGAGTAGTCAAGACACCCCCCCCACATCTACTGACATAAGCTAACATACATTTGTAGAGCATAGTCAAGTAGAAAAAATATTATATTAAAGCACAAAGGCCAATAATTGTAGAACAACAATTGGCCTTTGTGCCTTAATATAATATTGTTTCTACTTACTACTGCAGGCATGCAGCCATATGGAACTTTATTATTTTTTATTATCAATTATTATTTATTTTACCCTAGTATCCCTATTCTTGGGGTAACATTCACAGAAAAAGGGTTTTAAGTGGTTAAATGTCAGAAAATACACATTTACCTGAATCCAACATACTAAAATAGAAGCGATCTCGCGACTTCTCACTATTTCCTATACCTCGGCAATTCGAAAATGGCTGATCTACAAGGCTCACAATGTGTGGATTCGCCGCACATTGTTGTGAGCTTGTAGATCAGCTATTTATTTTTTAATAGTTTTACACATTTACAAAAATTGGGAGCACTTTTACTTTGGCACCTTTAAAGAGGCATTCCACTCATTTTCAACATTTTACTATGTCATTAATATACCTTAGAGCTGTTGTGTGGCAATTATTATGATATTATTATTATATTATATGTAATTTTGCAGCCAATCATTTTGCAAAAGTAAGTTTTTTTTTTAATGCAGCAGTTTGATATATTTCACTTCAGACTTTTCCCCCTCACTGTATGTTTCTTTCCCTTTTTACTTCCTCTATGATGATTTCCTATTTTTGGCTATATAGTAGTGTATATTTAGTACGTCTCTAAATGTTATGATAAATTGAACATGGTGGACGAAAGTGTAATGCTTTATGGTGTCGTCCACAGTTAACAGTCTTGCATTGAGTTGTGCTTAAGTTGAAATGTACTGTAATTCTCCAAAACTGTCAATCAATCATCAATCAATCAATCAATCAATCAATCAATCAATCAATCACTTCAGAGTACTCTCAGATCAGCAAATGCAGATCATTTTAAAATCGGACTCGGAGCATCTTTTTCGTCCACTGGTTTTTTTATAGCCTTTTTCCTTTTTTATCCCTTTCTTTCTTTATGAAGCAGAAAGAAGCGTTCCAAAGTAGGTGCGCCTGTACGTCCGTCACCTCGACGTCATCGCGTCCGCGCCGCCAGAAGCGTCTCCTATTGGACACCAAGGCGGAAGTGCAGAGCGACAGCTGGGACACTCCTCGCTTGACAACAACAACGGAACAACTTGTGTGTTGTGTGTGTACTTTCATTGATGTTTAATATCCGTGTTGTTTAAATTGTGACTTGTACGATAAAAATAAAAAACCCCCACCGACATGGCTCTACCGCCCCAGTTCAAAGGCATCCAGCACCACCTCCGGACGGCCCAGGAGCACGACAAGAGAGACCCTGTCGTGGCGTACTACTGTGAGTTTGGTGTTTCTCTTTCTCTTTTACACCTTTCTTGCTCTTGACGTTAGCCTCCTACTACTAGCCCCGGTGGTGGCTATAGCTGTTAGCATTGTGGCTTTGTTAATGTAGCAGGTAAATAAGATATACAAGTGAATGCATTCCACCAAGGATCTAAACGCAACGCAGAGCTCAAACCGGCTACATTTACATGCTGCTTCAGCCCAGGCTGCTGTCAACTGTTTTAGCGTTAGCATTGTCCTATAGCTGCCATATGACAGACGGTGGTGCCGATTCACTATCATCATTTATTATTTAAACACTATCTGCGGGCTATACATTGTATAAAGAGCCACTTGACTTAAAGGCTTCTTCTTAGCTGTTATCATATCATCATCACTCTACGTCATGTTGTAGTAGGGTATAGTTGTCAGAATCAGCTTTATGTCACATCAAACTGAAATTCGTTTTTGGTGCAAGTTCTATCGTTTTGTTTTGTTTGGTGTGGGGTGAGGGTGGAGATGGATGGATCATGGATTGATTGATTGATTGAAGTATGTATTAACAGCAGAATTACAGTACATTTCAAGCACAACCCAATACAAAAAACTGTTAACTGTGTGTGACTGTGTGGACGACCCAATAAAGCACTTGTTTACAAGAGGGTCCACCTTGTTCAATTCATCATAACATTTGGAGACATACAAATATACACTTCTATATAGCCACAAACAGGAAATCATCATAAAGGAGGTAAAAAGGGGGAAAAAAACATATACAGTAAGGGGAAAAAGGGTGGGTGGGGGATTCAGATTTTATGGGGGCCAGGTTTGAATTGCGGCCGTCCGTAGAGTGCCCTTTAGAGCGGTTTTGAAGGAGTCAAGGGATTCACATGTCTTAATGACTGTTGGTAGGACGTTCCACATTTTGGTGGCATAGGAGCGAAAAGAATGTAGTCCCTTGTTTGTGCCAAACCTGGGTTGCACATGGTTTGTTGAACTCCCTCTGACTGGTGTTGTGGGTGTGGACTTCGTTAACATTAAGGAAGTATCTAGACAGGTACATGGGTATCTTGGTGGTGTAGCGAGTCTTGTGGACCAGACCCATTGCAAGGTGCTGTACTCTGTCGTCAACCCTAAGCCATTCCAGCCTGTCAAAGTGGACAGGGGTGAGGTGGGCTCGGGGGGGTGAGTCCCAGTAGTAGCCTGACCAGTTTGTTTTGGGAAGTCTGGAGCCTTGTTTTAAGGGCCTTTTTTTGAGGTCTTTTAGACGAGTCCCAGGGACATTTTATGAGTTCCACTTGAATGACGTTATAGGAGTCATATTTTGCCATTTTTACAAATTGCAGCATTTAGCTCCCATTTCATTTTATATGGTTATAATGTGGTTATATTCATGTAGAACATGGAAGAAGAAATGATTATTATAGCTAAAGCTAGCAAAATAAACTAGAATAAAAAAACAGTACAGTAGTACAGTAGTGCATCCCATGGATGCAGAGGTTGTTGTTTTATTGCATCCCTTAACTATAAACTGTGTTTTGGGATGCAAAATGCACCCTATTTTAATCTCTGTGAATCATCACTTCATATTGTAGTAGGGTATACTGTAGTTGTCAGAATCAGCTTTATGTCACATCACAGAGTTACAGAAGTAAAACAGTGGGTGAAATTCGTTTATTTGTACAAGTTCTATTGTTTTGTTGTTGATCTACATCAGTGGTTCCCCCAACCTATCATGTCAAGGACCCCCAAATTGACACTAATTAGCCCACCGACCTAACCTGACTCCGCCAGATGGGGCAGCAGAGAGTACACTGGGTTCCCCCCCTCCTGCTCCCATCTGGGAACTCTCAGGCAGACTGAGATGCTCCGGCCACAAAACGGCCTGGCCAATCAGCGGCAGCTAGAGGCGGGATCAAGGCATCAAGTCTGCCTGAGAGTTCCCAGATGGGAGCAAGGACTGTCTAAAGAGGACGAGACGCGAAGACCGTACGGGCGACGCCATGTTGCTTATGGTGCTCCATGGAAGGAAAGAAACATGCGCAATGGGCTATATGCAGCCAACACTTCCGCGTTCAGCTTCCTTGGTCTCAACTGCGCATGTTTCTTTCCTTCCATGGAGCACTATAAGCAACATGGCGTCGCCCGTACGGTCTTCACGTCTCGTCCTCTTTAGACAGTCCTTGGATGGGAGCAGGAGGGGGGGAACCCAGTGTACTCTCTGCTGCCCCATCTGGCGGAGTCAGGTTACCACCGACCCCCATTTGAAAAGATATGCCAGGGACCCCCCCCCAATTTATAGTGTAAAATCAATGTTAATTTAACTCTTGAGAGTGTACAAATGGAACCAAATGGACCCGCTTTGTACACTCTCTGAGTTACAGACCCATAAGGGTTCCCATTTGGTTCCTATAACTATCATTTGGCTGGGGACCCCCCTTGGAACTCCCTCAAGGACCCCTAGGGGTCCCCCGGACCCCATCTTTGAGAACCACTGATCTACAGCATAGCAGCAGATCAACTGTAACAGTCAACAGTCAACTGTAACTGCGATTGTCCAAAGTAGTCTACTATTTGACATTCAAGTGGCTTCATTTGTCACATTGTCAAGTATGTGCAGTGAAATCTAGTCTAATATTATTATTAAATTGTTTTTATTGTTTTTTATTTTACACACAACAAGACATAGCAACATACATATATACACCACTAGACAACACATAAGCATACAATACATTAAGAACGCCTTGGGAAAAATAAGTAAATAAAAAAGTCTGAAATACAGGACCAAAACAGACACACAATAACGTAAAATATAAAGGTAATAAGGTTATATCATATTGCATTACATTACAATGTTCTCAAACAGATGGTCACCTGCCATACAAGAATAATTTAACTATTAGACAGCTGTCATACACCTGAAATCTAGTCTAATATGCAGTTTAGCCAACTGGTTCTTCCCACCCGTGTTGATTTTGTCAACTAAAACCAAGACGAAAAATGTTCATCGACTACCTTTTTCCACTGACGAAAACTAAATGGAAACTAAATGAAAACTAAGCTATGGTGACTAAAACTGAGACTAAATATATTGACAATTTCGTCAACAAATAAAAACGAGACTACAATGTTATGAAGGGACTAGTGGACAAGAGATCCAGTATTAGTCATTTTACACTTGGTTGCATGCTGAAAATAGCAGATCTACAAGCTCACAACGCGTCGCGCTGCGACGCGTTGTGGGCTTGTAGATCGGCTATTTTCAGCATGTGAAAAAAAAACAGTCATTACGACGGCCTGCCAAAATACATTTTAGTCGACTAAATCGACTGTCGCTTTAGCCGACTAAGACCTTATGATATTTAGTCGACTAAAACTAGACTAACACTAAAACATCCCAGGTGACTAAAATGTCACTAAAACTAAATGAAAACTACCGTATTCAAGAGACTATGACTAAAACTAAAATAGAAATTTGCTGCCAAAAACAACACTGGTTCCCACTAAGACTATGATGAAGCACTGTCCGAGAGTGCAGCAGAACAATAGAGCGTCGCAGTCCCGCCCCCTACCCTGGACCAGGAAATGATTCTCCGTTCATTTTCCTCATAGACATTTCAGAAAGTATTTATTTAAAGACGTTTACGCCGCGGACAAAGCCAACTCGAGTCGTGACAAATCATGACAACAAACACAATTTTTGGGGCCGAAAAAATAATTAGAAAGAAGAAAAAAACGGCAGGTTACAACACTTTTTTTGTTGTTTTTCTTCTTTGTAATTATTTGTTTTGTCCAAAATATTGTGTGTGTTGTCATGATTTGTCACGACTCGAGTTGGCTTCGTACAACGCTTAAAAGGTCTTTAAATAAATACTTTTGGAAATGTCTATGGGAAAAATGCATTGGGATTCATTTCCTGGTCCATGGTAGGGGGCGGGACTGCGACGCTCTATTGTCTAATGTCTAACGAGTTATTTTGTGGTGAGTCATATTCACACATGCCAACTTTATCTGTAGTTGGCTCGTTCGTGCCCAAGGTCGTACAAAACTAATACTTTTTTTTTTTTTTAATTTGTGGGCCACAGAGGGGACTGTTCTAGTCCCATAATTCAGAAGCCACACTCTGTATTTGTCCAAATAAAAATGACGGTTGTATGACTGCGTGGAGCAGATCTTACTACTACTATAGCCACCGCAAAATTGTCCCCAGCGTCTGTCTGGTGGCTTGAATCAAAGTCGCACACCCAAGTTCTCAGGTATATACTGTAGCAGGTACTGTCGGTTTCTGAATAGAGCTGAGTCAGCTGACAAGCACATTGGAATGTGAGCACCGTGTACAGAATGAGCTCCACCCTAAGTGCAACTCGACAGCAGCTCTCTGTGACAATGACACAACAACACGGCACTTCCGTGTGTAGTCTGCCTAAAGAGAAGTATTTATATGTACTATGGCTGTGTAAATTCTATTACATATACTGCCATCATGTACACAGTGTGATGTGATTTTGTTTTTGATGAGCATTCCATGTGTGATGAGCAGTGTTTATTTCAATTATTTGTCACATCATCCACATGCTCACACTGTATATTTCAGTCGCACTATAGCAAGCAAATGGACCCTAACAGGTCCATTTGCTTCCATTTGTACACTCTCAGAGTTAAATTAACATTGATTTCACAATGTAAATTGGGGGTCCCAGAGATAGAAATGCCAGATCAACTTATGGAATGTCGGAAGGGTGGCAGCGGGGGCAGTGTCTTGAGCTGGGGTGGGCAACTTTGACGATGGAGAGGGCCACTGTATTTCCACACACACTCTAGAGGGCCACATTGCATATTACTGCCGTAGCAAATATAGCCGATCCGCAAGCTCAAAACGTGTCGCATTGCGGCGCGTTTTGAGCTTGTAGATCGGCTATTTTTGCTATATTTGAATTGGAATCTTGAATACGTTTTTGCTATTTTTGAATTGGAATCCTGAAAAGTAACATTTGTGTATAATTTCAAATGCATTTATAGTTATATTAACTTTATGAACTAAATACAAATACATTGGACATAAAAAAGACAATTTTACAACATTTTAATACTTAGCTGAAATCAATAATATACCAATGTTCGGATATTTACCTGCAGGCCGCATTAAGTGATGGTGGGGGCCGCATGTGGCCCACGGGCCACCAGTTGCCCATGTATGGTCCTGATTGTACAGGGTTTCATGAGGTCTGGCCATATATGGAGCGTGTCTTGAGTGTACAGGGTTTGATCAACATATGGAATGTCAGAACAGGTCAGCTCCATATAGATCTAAGGGTGGCAGCAGGGGGCAGTGTCTTGAGTGTACAGGGTTTGATGAGGGCCCAGGTAGGGCTAACCTGACTCCGCCAGATGGGGCAGCAGAGAGTACACTGGGTTCAGCAGCAGCTTCTAGCAGCTTCTAGCAGCAGCTTCTAGCTTCTAGCTGCTGCTGATTGGCCAGGCCGTTTTGTGGCCGGGCATCAAGTCTGCCTGAGAGTTCCCAGATGGGAGCAGGAGGGGGGAACCCAGTGTACTCTCTGCTGCCCCATCTGGCGGAGTCAGGTTAAGGTAGGGCCGGGCCTTCATTTTCAGGCCTGTTGAGAACTAATTTTCACCGGCTGCTGGGCGTGGCTTGAATGGACAATTCATCAGTCAAAAAGGAGACATCGATTAGGAAGGACGGGTGGGGAAGGATCAACATATGGAAAGTCAGAACATGTCAGCTCCATATACGGAGATCTAAGGGTTTGAGGTCGGATGTAGAGAGAATTCTTTATTTTTTTTCTGGATCCCCTTTAGCTTCCACTGCTGCGGTCGCTAGTCTTCCTGGGGTCCACACAGAACATCACAACATAAAAACAACATACAATACCGTATACATACATAAAAACAACAACTGACACTTGTCTGTCTAAATCTAAGTTAAATTACATTAGAATGCCAAAGAGCAAAACATACTCTCTCCCCATGCCTTCGGCCTGGTGGAGACAAAAAAAACTCCAGCTAGCACAAAATAGAGCTTCAAGATTAGTGCTGAACTGCTCTTTTAAAACCAATGTTTGCTAGGATGCACCACAGTTTAGTATGGCTAACTGTAGAGGCTAAATTAACTGCCAGTCTTATACAATTTACCAGAAATGCAATCATTGAGGGAAAGCCAGATTTCTACAGAGATAAATTATTTAGTTCAGGACTAAAGCATATATATCAAACTAGACAGGTCATGGTATTTGGAACTACCAAAACCAAAGACAGAGTCACTTAAACCCATTTTGGGCGGGAACCCCTTTTGGTGTTAGCATTATGTTATGCTTTAGCTATTGAAAAATAGCAGATCTACAAGCTCATAGCGCACCACCGAGTGGCGCGCTACGAGCTTGTAGGTCTGCTATTTTTAGAAAAATCGAAGAACGACCGACATAGAAACCTGTCAGGATGTAGAAGACATTTTTATAGAATCTGATCTCAGGTCAAAATGGGTTAAAAAAATCTGGTATTTATAGAGGCACCCAACAGTGGAACTCATTATCTGTTAACATAAAACAAATCAAAAGTAACGGTAGCTAACGATTTGATCGTATTAAAACATGTATTAAAGAATACATCGCTGTTAAAACGAGAATTCCGGGTCTGGCGCGGTAGGGTACTAATTTAACCCTACGGTTGCTATGTTCCTGGCAGGCTTCGTGTTAACCCGGTCGATGCCACATTTTGCACACACACTCCCTGGATGCCAACGATGAACCTCTGCCCCAAAAGTTCCAGAACGGCCTGTTATAGCGCCACCAGAAGGCCGACATTTGAAAAACATTTTGTTTTATATTACTCCTCCAGATTCTGTCCAAAAATCCCGCAAATCATTACACACCTATCTCTATAGTCATGTGTTCAAGACGGATCCTTCCGATATTTCATATTCCATCCTAATTGGCTAACATTGGCTTTCAAAGTTTGCAGGATTGGCCCTTTTGAAACAAAGAGCCTCAAATCATGAACGCAGCGTGCAATTTCACAGACTTTCCTACTAGGCTGAGGAATATATGCCACCCTTTTCACATTGGCCTATTATAGCGCCACCAGGAGGCCACAACCTGACCTGGCCTGGTGGAGACCTGTGCCCTGAGGGGCACCTTTTCTAGTTTTAGCAGCAGAGGACCACACAACCATACAATACTCCAAATGTGAAAGCACTAATGCCTGTGTTACCTCCTTTCTAATGAATGGTGTAACATAGGGAGAGCATCTGCGTGTAACCGCAATACCCCATTTTTACAACAACAGTATCAATATGATCCGACCAAGTCAAGCGCTCATCAATTGTGACACCAAGTAACTTTATTTTATTAACTTGCTGTATTGGGGTCCCCGCCAGAGAAGATCTAGGTGATGATCCAGTCTTCTCCATGTGGCTATCTAGGGCCTGGGCCGTGGCTCAGCGTTCCAGGCACCGTGGCTGGTAATCCAGTCTGGCAGTGTGCCGCGGATTCGACTCCCGATCCCGACGGCCCCCGAAACCCCGTTTTGACTTTAGAGCTTGTAGATCGGCTTATTTTTGCATTTTTGACAGTAATATGCAATGCCCTTTGGAGTGAGTGTGGAAATATAGTGGCCCTGTCCATCATCAAAGATGCCCTGCACCCCTGCAGTAGATATTGTTGATTGATCGATAGCAACAGTGACTTGCTCAGCCAGTGGCTACATGGCTATAGTGGTGGATGTAACGTGACTGTGAGCTGATATGATGGCATAGTGTGAACATTATAAAGTGCATCATACTAGTCCCAACACTGGAAACAAATAGAAGTAAATACATCTGAAATGGCAATACAAAACAAATAAATTCAGATCTGTATTGCAAACTGTAGAGTCAGGGCCGGATTAACACCTCTGATGAGGGCCCCTGGGCACTGAAGCTCGAAGGGCCCCCCTTCACGCGTGCGCAACATTTTTGCTGTTTCGGAGCCGTTTTGGGGCAGTTTTATGCCGTTATATTGGCCTATTTCCGGTCGCCTACCCCCCCCCCCCAGAGTGACAGCCAATCTAGCGCATTGTTGCTGCTTTACACACAATTGCACTTTTCAGCTGCCCTTCTCACCAACAATAAAACACTAATCTTTTTAGACACCATTTATTTAATTCGGATTACCAGGGACATTTTTATTTTTTTATTTTTGAGGGGCCCCTGGTGCCCAAGGGCCCCTGGGCACGTGCCCATATGGTAGATCCGGCCCTGTGTAGAGTTTATATAACCTTTACCTTTACTACTAAAGGTTATGCAGTACCAGCTCAGTGGACTTGTGGTTAGAGTGTCCGCCCTGAGACTGGGAGGTCGGGGTTCGATCCCCGGCCGGGTCATACCAAAGACTCTAAAAATGGGACCCAGTGCCTCCCTGCTTGACACTCAGCATCAAGGGTTGGATTGGGGGTAAGTCCCTGCGACATACTAGCGTCATGTCCAGGGGGTGTACTTGTACATCAAGCTGCCTCACGCTACAGAAACAGGAGATAGGCTCCTGACCTATGGGCCTCATGGCTCGACAAGGCTACTTACTTACTAAAGGTTATATGTATATGCATTAGGGGTGTAATTATATAGTAACTAGGGATGTCGGTAATGGTTAATTTGCCAGCCGGGTAGCCGATGTCATTATCCGGTTAATTAACGGTTGTTGATTTTTTTTTCTTTTAATAGGCTACCCCAAATGTAATATGCATGTATAGGCTACATAATCCGAGTTGGTAGACGAATGGTATACATTTATTTATGTTCCTTTTTAAAAGACAAACAAAAAAAGCAACATTTAACAATATAAATAAACAACGCGTCGCATCTGCATGCATGCATCTGCGCGTCTACAGTACAGAGGTCCGCCGGTTCTAGTCCAAAACATAAATAAGTCCAGTCCAGATCTGAGCAGCCTATACCTATAAAGCCACTGGACGCATGGGCTAAGCCTTTTTTTTTTAATTATTAAGGAAGATCAGCATGCATGTCACCGTGTTCCGTTTGTTGACTTTTCGCTGACGAGAAAACCCTCAAACATCGATAGCACATGGCTACCTTGATAGCCGTAAGCCGTGCCAGTGTGGGGAGGAGGAGGAAGCGGCGGCTGTAAACGTTCTAATAATGGATTTAATAATGCCAAGTAGGTCTCTGCATTGATACGGTCGACATGTTGTGTTAATCTCGTCTCGCTGTCACTCGCTTAAGTTTTGACTACCGCAAAGCTACCGTTGTACAACAGAGAACTTTGGGACATTGGGGGGGCAGAAAACAGCGCCCGAGCGCTGCTGTTCATGCAGCCTGGAGTGTGACAAGCTGGCCGGCGCAAATAACAGCTATTTTAGGCATATGTGCAACATGCCTAAAAGGGGCGACTGTGGCGACTGTGGCTCAGGAGGTAGAGTCCTCCTGTCTACATGTCGAAGTGTCCTTGGGCAAGACACTGAACCCCAAATTGCTCCCGATGTGCTGGTTGGTACCTTGCATGGCTTCCGCCGCAATCGGTGTATGAATGGGTGAATGTAATGCACAATCTATGTAAAGCGACTTGGATAAAGGCGTTTACCATTTATTTTAAAGTATTGTACAGTGACAACTACAGTCTCTGTAATGTTTATGTTGTACTATTACGAAAAACGATCTAAAATAAAAGGGATTTAAGATCAGAACACGCATTTATTATTATGCAAATTAACCGTAAAGCTGATAAGCATATTTCTTAACGGTCGGCTAACCGGCTAGCCGGTTAACCCCCGACATCCCTAATAGTAACTATCGAAATATCGATTTGAATTAAAAAAAAACAACAAAGTAGATTGATATGTAATTGTAAACGGCAAGTATCGAATCGTTTTGCAATGGATATAATAATCACCACAGGTTCTGACATATATCCATATATGGAGATCTAAGGGTTTGAGGTAAGATGTAGAGTTGATGATGGCCAATATCGATGACATCGGGGATCTCCATATATGGGCTTAACTGTGACAGCAGGTATGAACATCTCCATCCCTGATGATGTCACGAGACCTGGGCACCAGGTTGCGGATGTGTTTGCGACCCACAAATGTGTCCCCCCCCCCCCCCCCCCCCCCCCAGCCACTGTTTGAGGAACAGTGATTTAAGCCAGTGGTTCCCAAACTTTTTCATGTCAAGGACCCCCAAATTGACACTCATTAGCCCCGTGGACCCTAGGGCATTCACTTCTAGTCATTTTTACTAGTTTACTAGTCGACTAGTTGTTTAACTACCTATTATGTAAAAAAAAAAAAAAAACTGTGTACATGGTGACTATAACTAATCTACCTGATCTTGAGGCCTACAAAATCGGGAAAAAAAATAAAAAATAAACACATACATTTTTTTTCTTATCAACTAGTCAACTAGTACCAACAAGGTCGACTACTGGATTTACTAGTTGCTTAATGCCCTAGTGGACCCCCATTTGAAACGATATGCCAGGGTCCCCCATGAGAGAACGTTTTTACGGCTCTAGCAGTGATTCTCAACCATTTTAATTTCAAGGACCCTCCGTTTGATGACATTTCTATCTCTGAGACCCCGATTTGTATTGTAAAATCAATGTTAATTTAACTCCTAATTTGACTCCTAACGGGTCCATTTGGTTCAATTTGTACACTCTCAAGAGTTACAGACCCCATAAGGGCTCATTTGGTTTCCAACTATCATTTAGGACCCCACTTTGGGAAACACTGATTTAAGCGACTGCACAAGTGGGGACATGGATATCTGTCAGTCTGCCACTAAATAAGGCAGATACAGTTGGGTGCCACCGATATTGTCCCTTATCATTTGACCCATTTAGGCCTGACCTAAAAATGTAAAAAAATCCTTCTAAATCCTCCAGTTTTCTGAAATAATTATTTTCACAATTTTTCAAAAATAGCAGACCTACAAGCTCGTAGCGCGCCACTCGGTGGCGCGCTATGAGCTTGTAGATCTGCTATTTTTCAATAGCTAAATTATAACATAATGTTTAAAACACCAAAAGGGGTTCCCGCCCAAAATGGGTTAACTGTCCTTTTGCGCAGATCACGCAAACCTCAGCAAAAAGAAAAGGACAATATCGATGGCCTCCAACTGTATCAAGGCAGACATATAATCCATTTCCTCGAGTGCCCTTTGGTGGCTTGGGTTGTCCAATCAGGGCAGCCGATCCTTATCTAATCTAATGTTTCGCTACAGAGAGCCAACAATCTTGTACTCTGTATGCAAAACCAGGAAGTTAACTTACCGTTGCCTCGTCAAAGTATGCAATCCAACGCTAACACTCGGAGACTCGTGTGTAGAAATAATAGCAAATAGAATTTCAATTACAAGCATGTGTTGCAGTGGCCTGTGGCCTGGCTCAGTGGTCCAGGCACCTTGGCTGGTAATCCAGTCTGTCAGTGTGCCGCGGGTTCGACTCCCGATCCCGACGGCCTTTACTGCATGTCTTCCCCCCCCCATCTCTCTCCCCATTTCCTGTCAGCCTACTGTCTGTCCCTCCATGAAAAAAAATAAAACAAAGGCGAAAGCCACAAAAAAAACATATAAAAAAAAAGCATGTATTTGCAGTACAAACCTTCTAGATTATTACATAATCGTCTAATTTGCAATTAATTGACACAATCACAAGTGTTTTGTGTAATTTCGCCGTAATCTTTTTGATGTTGAAAAACATTTTCAAAAACTAGTGGAAGTAGCAAATGTACAAGATGTAGATTGTCTCTATACTACTTCCACTATTGAACTAATGAACCGTTATTTGACACGTTGCAAAATGGACGTCACTCGACATGACTTCAAACCAAACGTGGCTGAAACAGCACAGCGCTGGCTGTGAAGCCACAACAAAACACTCAATGAACCACACACAGAATGTCGGAAAAGAACGTCTCAAAGTTGAGACACGCAAACATACAAAATAATAATCAGACTAATATATGGGGGGAGGGGGGGGGGGGGACAGTAATTTCTTGTTTCTTACTAAGTTACTAAATATGCCGTATTTTGGATGTTTTGTCATAACTTTTTCATAATATGCTCCAGTGTTCATAGAAAAAGAAGAACACAATGAAATGGTTAATCGCAATTATTTGTTTGATAGTTCATCGTCGTGTAAAATGTGTAATGACAGCCCCAAAAATAACATATTTTGGCTGATTTAAGTGATTAAAAATGAAAGCAGTCTAGCCGTGTGTGTGCGTGAAAATAATGAGTAAGCATGCCCACTTTCAAAACATTAAAGCTAAACACACTCTCCCATATATATTCCAAGAATTGCACGCATTTTCATGACTTTTCAAAAATAACTGCTATCGATCTAGTTATCTGTGTAGATCTGCTTTCGATATCGCCGATATTTGCCGTAGATATCGAGATATGAAATTGTGTCCATATCGTGTGAAGCCCTACTTGGATGAAAAAACAAGATATTTGCAAGCGTGTCCTGAGCCAAAAAAAAAAACGGCTTGGAGAAGTGCTGCTGTAGTCTAGCCCATTCTGGACGGGAACCCCTTTTGGTGTTTTAAGCATTATGTTATACTTTAGCTATTGAAAAATAGCAGATCTACAAGCTCATAGCGCGCCACCGAGTGGCGCGCTATGAGCTTGTAGGTCTGCTATTTTAGAGAAATCGTAAAAATGCGGCACAAATCTTTGAATATATATACTTTCAGAGCGAACGTTTTTCTTATTTTCGACGTCGGGCCTAAACGGGCTAGGCACCAGTACAGAACCCCCCCCCCCCCGGCAGTGCTCCGTGCTTCGTTGTTTTATCCATTTATTAACGATGGTTATGGACCCTGTGAAGGTGAATGCATTACAGAGTGGAGAGGTATGAAGTCACAGAGAGGCAATGCCCCCCCACCCCTCCCCCCACCCTGTGCTGCTTTTAACCCATTCAGGCCTGTCGTTAACATTTAAAAAAAAAATCTTTATAAATCCTGAGAGTTTTCTGAAAATACCTCATGTTTCTGTATCAGTGGTGCTCAATGTTTCATGTCAAGGACCCCAAAAATGATATGTAATTGGCCACCGACCCCCATCTGAAAATATGGTGTCCCAGGGACCCTCCCCCCCAGAAGCAAAGATTTGAGTTAAAAAACGTCCATTCTGAAAGAATACATATATGCAAAGATTTGTGCCACATTTTCACGATTGTTTGAAAAATAGCAGACCTACAAGCTCGTAGCGCGGCACTCGGTGCCGCGCTATGAGCTTGTAGATCTGCTATTTTTCAAGAGCTAAAGCATAACTAAAGAGACACTGAACCCCTAATTGCTCCCGATGTGCTAGTTGGTGCCTTGCATGGTTTCCGTTGCCATCGGTGTGTGAATGGGTGAATGTAATGCACAATCTCTGTAAAGCGCCTTGGATAAAGGCGCTATATAAATGCACCATTTACCATAACGTCATGCTTAAAACACCAAAAGGGGTTCCCGCGCAGAATGGGATAATAAAGTGTTATGACTGAGACAGGATGTTATCCATATTTAGTGTGGTGGAAGTAAGTAGTAAGGAAAGCAAAGTCCTCCATCTCTGTTCATAAATTATTCCGTCAAGGTTAAAGGACCTATAACATAACATTCAACTTTTTCAATTTCTTTTGTGTTTTTGGGGCTCCCATATGTGTTTTCTATCCCCACAAATAACCAAATTTGAACAATCAGGCTTTCATATCATATGAGTGTTTTAATGGAAATTGCTCTCAGGAACAGCTCAACTGATTTTGGCCTCATCGTGATGTCATCAATGTCACCCTACTTTGTATAATTCCTCCTCTTCTTCAGTCTTCAGTTCCAAATTTGCATTTCCACTTTGTTTACAATGTCCACCATTGTTGATTTTCCAAGCTGGCATGGAATGGAAATAAGCCTGGTTTTATCTAGCATCAGTATTATAATGACACAAATATTAAATAATCTGCATATCAGCACCCCCACCACCTCAGGACATTGTGGTACTGCAGCTAAAACTGCTTTCAAAGTCCATAAAGAAATGACAAGGACTGGTTATATCAGAGTGGTGATTGAGGCTCAAACCATTAGAAATAACTTTGAGGGACACAGACAATATGATATTAAATATTAAAAGCAGTTTTAAAATGCATGTTATTTGCGCTTTAAACTTATAAGCAAAGTAGAGGCAAGTGGTGTTTATTTTTCTCTTTCTTTTCTCGGTTGTGTTCGTCTTAAAGCTGCCATAATATGTGACCACACGCGATATAGAGCCTGCCATCGCGGGGGTGGCAATTGTTGAGGACAGCTGAAAGACTATTTTCTTTGTCCTTTTTTATTTTTCTGTCTAAAATAATCTGAAGCTTTATTATTATTCATGTCATGTTAGAGCAGGTCTGTAATAAATGTCAGAGCTGATATCGACATAGAAATATGAAATAAATGCTTAAACATGTCACTATGTCTAATGTTATAACCATTGGGTTAACCAATGCTAACTAGACATACGGCTTCCCTGCTATAGTATGCAAATTCCGCTAAAATCCGCCTTTTTGTACACAATCGTTTTGGAAGATAATACTAGTCTTTTACTAACTGGCTAACAGAAATAGCACAGAAATAAGTATTAACAACGATATTTTGTAAAAAGTGTGTTTATTTTGGTCCGCCTAAAGCTAATTCATGCTAATGTTCCAGCTGGGGGCACTGTTGACCACAACAATGGAAAATGCGGAAATGGCTTCCTATTTCCAATAGCAGAAGAAGAAGACTCGAATGAATGTATTGTAAACATTGTAACATTATGTCACCATAACGTGGTTATTATTAGTTGCTTTGGAATGTACCTGCCATGAAAATTAAGGTCATAATAACGCAGATCGCATCGATATGTAATATAGCGCGATAATGTACTTGTTTTAGCTTACAGGATTGATATCAATATATTAGCTAAATGTAGCTAACGGCTATCATTGTGGGGTTGCCAGTTTCTGCGAGAGAAATAAGCAACCCGGTATATGAAAACAAGCCCAAAATAAGCGAAAATAGCGGATCTACATGCATACAAACAACACAAATCTTGTGTCTGGCATAAATTATTTTCAGATGGGGGTCTGCAGACAAATAATAATAATAACAGGCTAATGAAACAGAGGAATTAAGAGAAGAGCCAAGAGGGCACAATTTGTGCTGGGAGGGTTTGAGAGCAAACTGTCCTGTTGTCTGTTGGTTACTGTTTTTTTATTTTTTTATTTATTGCATTCATATAGCTCTTTTATTTGTACTCATCTGGAACATTTACATAGGCCTAATTTATCTGCCACTGTTATTTTCCCTTTTTCATACTACAAAAGGCCAAATAAATACAGTAGCCTATTTTAAAAAGGAGAGATAACAGGCAAACGATCAAGATAACAACATTCTCTAATTGTGTAGACTTATTGTAAATTAAGTAATGCAGATGTTTAACAATTATGTATATCTTGAGAGTGTAAAATGAAACAAAATGGACCTTTTTAAGGTTTATTTTTACACTTGATAGTTAAAGATCTAATAAGGGTCCACTTGGTTACCAACTCTCCATAATCAACTACACTTTAAAAACAAGCCCAAATAATCAACTACACTTTATTTTTGTCAAATACATTTTTATTAACAGGTTATAAATTATTATAAAATTGGTACAGTAGGCCTATGCATTATTTTTCTTTAGAAACAAGGCCAACTAATTATAATAAGCAGACATGGCAACACTGCTGGTTGACTAATGTAGAAATGAAGGGAAAACAGCGCCCCCTAAAGTCACAGATCACTGAACTAAAGCTTAGAAGTCCATTTTCTCTGCTTGGTCTTTTTTCCACTACTCCTGCAAGACATTTTTCTATAAGCCATATCTCCAAACCTGGTGGGTCAAACTGAACAACCAATATGTCAATTTGAAGCTATGATTCCCTGCTTTCACATGACATGAAAAAACGGAAAATCAAAAAAATCCAATGGCAGCCCCTCGGTCAAATCTGGTCACATATGTCAACATTTTTATGTTTTTTTTTTTTTTTTTTTGGTATTCAGGCCAGCCAGCAATGGGTAGAACACTCCCCAAAACAATGTAGTCACTGTGACAATTGACAATTTAGGCATTTAGCAGACGCTCTTAATCCAGAGTGATTTACATTAAGCAAGAACAAAAAGCATGGGAATACATCACATATGTAAAATGCATTTATCGCGAAACATGCGTAAGCTAAGAACGTAACTAGAACATATCTATATAATGACACTATACATATAAACTATAACTAGAACATATCTATATAATGACACTATACATATAAACTATACATATATACTATACTATGCTGTACATATATACTATGAAGTGCTATGACTACATACAATGCACTTATTGTGCTGTCTACATGACATGCTATAAGTCTGTTTCAAATGCTATATAAGTCTAAGAAGTGCTGTCTGTGACACATCTAGGGGCCGCAATCTGCATTCAAAGATTTTCCTAGTTTTGTCATTGGTCGATTTGCCTGTCTGCTTCCTGATTGGTTTTGTCATTGCGACCCGTTTTTTTTTTTCGACCAATGACAAAGCTTCTAGGAACATCTTTGAATGCAGATTGCGGCCCCTAGATATGTCACAGAGATTATTATTTTTTGGTTGGGGGGGGGGGGGAGCGTTTTACTCAATGCTGGCTGTCTGAATACAAAAAGCAAAAAAAAAACGGTCATTAAAATGTTGACATATTATTACTTATAGTAGCTTTAAATATGGAGTCATACTTTGTTGTGGTTCGACAGCACACGGAGCTTGTGCTATTTTCAAAAGATTGTTATACATTTGAAAAACTATGTGGGGGATATTCTGCCCAAGGGCTTTTCTACTTTTTGTACTTAAGTGCATTTTTGATGCCAACACTTTTAGTGCTTTTATCGAAGTGAATTTGGATTTCCGGAATTTTCCCTGTAACTGTTTTCTGAAAAAGCTATGTTTCTATGTCAGTCATTCTTCGATTTAAAAAAAATAGCAGACCTACAAGCTCGTAGCGCGCCACTCGGTGGCGCGAGTAAAACATGCTGTTTCAACAGATCATGTTGGAATGGAACCACTGGAGGTCAGCAGCTCCATGTCTGTGAGCTCTGGTGGGACAGACGTGTGTGTGTGTGTGTGTGTGTGTGTGTGTGTGTGTGTGTGTGTGTGTGTGTGTGTGTGTGTGTGTGTGTGTGTGTGTGTGTGTGTGTGTGTGTGTGTGTGTGTGTGTGTGTGTGTGTGTGTGTGTGTGTGTGTGTGTGTGTGTGTGTGTGTGTGTGTGTGTGTGTGTGTGTGTGTGTGTGTGTCATCGTAACACAGCCTATTCTATACCCATGGAGACAATTTTGGTTCATTACAATAGCTTTAGCTTCCTGTCGTATTGAAGACACGGGGCTAAATCATTAGTTCCCTCAGCAAAACAACACAAGCACTCACAAAGTTGCTATACGTCCCGTTCAGAGACGGGAGGATAATCTATAGCCCTCCATCCACACTACGCTAATGAAGATTAAGCCGTGCTTCGAAGCGGTTGTATCGCCCGCCCACTCACACACACACACACACACACACACACACACACACACACACACTGCCTGTTAATCGGACCCTGCCGACTCATAATTTAGGGAGGGACACCGCAACCCCGGAACAGGGCAGTTATAGGAATAGAGGGTTGAGTCAGAGGACGTGATTTGTTTACTCTTATTGAAGCGGTGTTATTCAGGAGGTCTGCTATTTTTGAAAATTCGAAGAACGACTGACATAGAAACATAGCTTTTTCAGAAAACTGTCAGGATGTAGAAGACATTTTTAGAATCTGATCTCAGGTCAGAATGGCTTAATGGATTGGGTCATTCATATTATGGATGGGAGGAGGAGGAGGAGAGGACAGTGGTGTTGTTTTTGGCAGCAAATTTAGATTTTAGTTTTAGTCATGGTCTCTTGAATAGTTTCCATTTAGTTTTAGTCACATTTCAGTCACCTGGAATGTCTTATGTGTCTAGTTTTAACAAAATGTATTTTGGCGGGCCTTGATGCTGTCGTAATTTTCACTTGCTGAAAATAGCCGATCTACAAGCGCACAACGCGTCACACTGCGACGTTGTAAGCTTGTAGATCGGCTATTTTCAGCATGCAACTAATTGTAAAATGGCTTATACTGGATCTCTTGTCCACTAGTCCCTTCCTAACATTTTAGTCTAGTTTTTATTTGTTGTCGACTTGTCAATATACTTAGTCTTTGTTTTAGTCGCGTCATAGCTTAGTTTTCATTTCGTTTTTTTTCTTCAGTTTTCCCCAGTGGAAAAAAGTAGATGACGGACATTTTTTTTGTCATAGTATTAGTTGACGAAAACAGCACTGGACGACAGGCGGGCGGGCGTAACGGGCGCAGGGGGGGGAGCGGAGGGTTTGCTCCTTCTGGGTGGGACAGGAAGCTGTGGGGCCCCTGCGTGGCCCCTGCGTGGCCCCTGCGTGGCCTCCTCCTGGACTACCACAGTTCAGCCTGCCCTCCACTTCCATGACCAGCCACCAGGTGGTGACGTGACGTCGTTGTTGTCAGGATGACTGAGAACTGTAATACATCTCATTTTGTGAGGACGAAAACCTTGTGTCCTAAACCTGCACATTTTCAGGAAATGGGCGGGGGAAATAAATTAAGCTGTGATCCAATGCATCCAGCGTAGGACGTTTGTTTTTAGTCACGAGCTCTTGTTAACACTTAGAAGCCCGGAACTATTTAATCCATTTCATCCAGGGTGCCCATCATTTGTAGCGCACGGACCACTTTTACCGGCGCACCGGAAGTTGGTGTGCATGTCTGTGTAGCAGCTAACAATAGCCACACCACTCTAGAGTCAATACGGGAGGTAATAATTAATCTATCGCGACTAGCGACTGGACCGCTGAGCGCCGTCTAACACAGGATCTTTTTTCAGAATTAGACGGGATGATTTAGATCGGGAGTTATGATCGTTTCAAGATTTTCGTTTTCGTCAGCTAAACAGGCAGGGGAGATTTCCGATGACGTGTCACTTTTTGACACGTCATCAGATCGGGCAACAAGCGCTCCAAGGCTCTAGAGCGATGCGAACGGTTTTGTTTTCATTAATCTCCGTCTTGTTTATCAATCTCCGTGTTGGGCACTTGACCATGACCTTGAACTTGGACGGAGAACTCCGGCTTGGACATCCAAGGTGTTAATGCTTTCCTTTAAAAAAAAATATATATATATATTTTTTTTTGGCTTTTATGCAATTTTTTTATTGATAGATTTTTACAGTAGACTGACAGGAAATGGGGGAGACAGATGTGGGAGTGACGCGCGGCAAAGGCCGTCGGGAATCGGGAGTCGAACCCGCGTCACGCTGTCAGGCTGGCTCAGCAGCAGCCCAGGCCAAATTATGCTTTCCTTTTCATTGGTTTAAATATTTTTAGGACCCACATTTTTACCAGTTTCTTCTTCAAAAACATTTTCCGAAAATAGCAGATCTACCAGCTCCCAAACGCTAAGTATCGTGCCGTATTGTGAACTTACACTCTATACACTCAGTAATAATTTTATAATCATAATATTATAATAATAATAGGTTTTCAATGTAATGAGTCCCTGGGATGCAGGGATGGTCTTTTAGAATGAGTCCCAGGGACATTTTATGAGTCCCACTTCAACAACGTTAGGAGTCATATTTTTGCCACTTTTACAAATTGCAGCATTTAACTCCCATTTCATTTTATATGGTTATAATGTGGTTATATTCATGTAGAAAACAGAAGAAGAAATTATTATTATAACTAAAGCTAGCAAAATATACTGGAATAAAAAAAAACCTTGGACGCAGAGGTCGTTGTTTTATTGCGTCCCTTAACTATAAACTGTGTTTTGGGATGCAAAAGGCACCCTATTTTAATCTATACACTCTCTCTTGGTGCAGTAGGCCCATCTGAGAAGAGTATTCATAAACAAAAACAAAGACAGTTGAAATAAGGAACCATAGCATAGACCATCTTTGACAATGACAGATGATCGCATGCTGTGACCACCAGTTCGTTTGTTTTCAAGACCTATAGGCCCGTGCTGCTTTGGGTATATATTTATGTCCTTATCTTACAAAGCGAAATTAAATGAGATGTCGGCTGCGCTCACGTTTGTATCGCAGTCCCTGAGAGTCGTTTAATATCCGCCCTGGGTGTCTCGGGGGGGCAGTGAGGTGCGATTTAACCCATTTTGGGGGCGGGAACCCCTTTTGGTGTTTTTAAGGATTATGTTATACTTAAAATGTGGCGCAAATCTTTGAATATATATTCTTTCAGAGCGAACATTTTTAACTCTAATATTTGCTTCTGGGTCCCTGGAACAACATATTTTCAGATGGGGGTAATTTTCGGGGTCCTTGACATGAACATGTTTGAGAACCACTGATATAGAAACGTAGGATTTTCAGAAAAAACTGTCAGGATTTAGAAGACATTTTGTAGAATCGTCCTCAGGTGGAAACGGGTTAAAAACCACGACCCTGAAGTGGTTTGGTTGCGTTTCCTACTCTAAGTAGGTGACTTCGGCATAAAACAAAGCCACCAAAACAAAACAATGTTTTATTTTATTAATTTCCTTCTACCCCCATGCTGGTTGCTGCTGCTGCTGCTGCAGGTTCTTTCTCAACACAATATCTCTTGTTTTCATGATGAACAATTAGTAAAATGGGTTAATAATGTGTACTTTACACGACCACAATTTCTCGGGCTCCAAAGAGCGTTCGCTGCTTGTCTCATGATAACATGTTTTTCCACGCTTAGACGCACGCTGCACTCATGCTTCACGCACAAACGCACACACACGCACATAGTATTAAGGCAGTCTGTAGGACACAATGCTCAGAAAGACATAATAATGAGGCAACACAATGATTCAGAGTTTGGAAGTATTAGGATTTACTCGAGTAGGAGCCAAGAACTTACATGACCAGTTCAATGCAATGGAAACCCCAGTCTGACTCCAAGAGTAACATAGGGTCACAGTCTTTATAGTTTCACTCCCACAAAAGGCAACCCCCAACATAGCCTCCAGACTTGACAAGAAATGGGACAGTAACAGAGTAACCAAACAGCACCACAGGGGTGTGGCAGATGAGATAACATCAGAGTGCAACAAAGGGGTATTATTATATGTTTGTATCTAAATTACTACGACAATAGAGAGAGAGAGAGAGAGCTTGCAGGGAGCGAGAGATGGAGGGAGAGAGACTCGAGAGTGGAACGGCCGGGGGAGTGACTGAGAGCGAGGGAAAGAGACACACAGACAAACAGATTAGCTGCATTGGCACAGATTGCCGCTGATGGACGTCAAGTTTGCGCAGAGAGACCGGGGCGGGCCACGCCGGGACACATAGCGCATCATGCAGGCAACGCTTTGCTCCTCCTCCTCCCTGTGTCTCTACGATCAATGGCACCACTCTGTCCGTCTGACAACAGGGTGGAGTCCGGCGGTCAGAGTCCCAGTGAGAATGCAGCATATATACACACACACACACACACACACACACACACACACACACACACACACACACACACACACACACACACACACACACGTGCATCGCACGGCCCTTTTTGGGAGACGAGGATCCTTTACGCCGTGGAGCGCGCCGAAAATAGCCGAATCTGAAAAGAAAAGTACAAATCGACAAGCTTGTCGATTTTGTAAGAGAATGGCATTGTGTTATAGAGCAGGGTTTCTCAAAAGTGTGTGCCGTGACGCAAGTCGAGGGGCGCCCCACAGAACACTTTGGTAATATTTGGGAATTCAATATACACGGTCAAAACGGACCTGTTTTGCACTGTGCCGTACTTGGGTCGGATTATTTTTCCGATCTCCACCAGATCTCTGCAGCAGGTCTACTGTACAAGCTTGTGCGTGTAGAGATATTTTATTCCCCCCCAGAATGGTATGAAGACATATAAATGGTCCTATAAATGGAAACGGAACTACAGAGGGTAATGCATGAAGTGACTGGCAAAGTGAGTTTAACGTCGACAAGATAGGACTTTTCCGTTTGGATGGATGGGCTAGTGTCAAGGCCAGAAAGTCGTTTTTTTTTATGCCAATCGGTACAGTTATCGTTCAAGTATGCTTGAACGCCGGCATGGTGCTGTCAAGTGACTGTGTAATTCAGGGCTGCCGTGGTCAAGGCATGGATTAATCCATTTAGGCCTGACCTCGAAATTAAAAAGAAAAATCACACCCGTGTGAACTGAGTGGTGCAACTCCCCCCCTTACACGCCACTCGGTGGCACGCTACGAGCTTGTGAGGTTGTAGGTCCCCGTTTTGGGGGGGTTCCCGCCCAAAATGGGTTAAAGCTTCAGTAATTTGGATTCCATAGAAAACCAGCGTGTCTTCTGTGAAAGCATGCCGCGCAACGGCAACGGCATTCAAGTTTGGTTCAAGAATTCAAGAATTGGTCTCAGAGATGTCATAAAAAGCGAGCTCAAAATCTTTGGATTCCTATCGGCTGGTCTGCATAAAAAAACTGATTTTAAGCAGTCAAACTAGAACTGGACTCAGAGCATGGGTGTGGCTGCGCACCTGTTGTGCATGGACTTGATCAAGGCACTGAACGGGTTAAATCAGTCATCTCCACAAACACTTTTAGTTTTTTTCGTTTCACACTAAACCCAAGCGTTTAGGTTCTAAACACTTATCTGTAACACTTTCTAAACGTGTCACAGTGTTTAGATTATAAACAGAAGAGCATGTTTAACCCATTTTGGGCGGGAATCCTTTTTGGTGTTAGCATCGTGTTATGCTTTAGCTATTGAGAAATAGCAGACCTACAAGCTCATAGCGTGCCACCAAGTGGCGCGCTACGAGCTTGTAGGTCTGCTATTTTTGAAAAATCGAAGAACCACTGACATAGAAACATAGGTTTTTCAGAAAACATGTAGAAGACATTTCTAGAATCTGATCTCGGGTCAAAATGGGTTAAACGCCATGATTGCAAGCTATAGTCCTGCCCGCCTCGGCAGGTTCTGTGTTCTGTCGCTGGGACGGCGGAAGGTTTCAACGGCAGGCTGTTGCCAGCCAGGGTGTTCATGCTGGTGGTTGGTTTCATTGTGAACAAAGTAGCCTAAGCAGAGTACAGTATAGAGCGTCGCAGTCCCGCCCCCTACCATGGACCAGGAAATGAATCCCAATGCATTTTTCCCATAGACATTTCAAAAAGTATTTATTTAAAGACGGTTACGCCGCGGACAAAGCCAACTCGAGTCGTGACAACTCATGACAACACAAACAATATTTTGGACCAAACAAATAATTACAAAGAAGAAAAACAACAAAAAGTGTTGTAACCTGCCGTTTTTTTCTTCTTTCTAATTATTTTTTCGGCCCCAAAAATTGTGTTTGTTGTCATGATTTGTCACGACTCGAGTTGGCTTTGTCCGCGGCGTAAACGTCTTTAAATAAATACTTTCTGAAATATCTATGAGGAAAATGAACGGAGAATCATTTCCTGGTCCATGGTAGAGGGGGACTGCGGCGCTCTATACCGTATGCATGCATACCCTTACCTACCTGGCAGGTGAAAACAAGCACCCAGCTTAGCATTTTCAATGCCTGATCTTCAAGGGGACAGGCAACGCGGTCCACCCCCCCCCCCCCCGCCACCCCCTGCCCCGGACAGTGAGGAAAAAAAGAGGTGTTAAGGTGCCAGACTTGGGTGGTTAGAGCATAGTGCGATTACATACAAAGTCAACGCAAGACGAGAATTGCGCAAACGGGCGCGGCGCGACCTGGTGCGGTACAAACGGGACGAACCGAGGCGAATATATATATATATATATATATATATATATATATATATATATATATATATATATATATATATATATATATGTCCAATTCCTCATGGGGGACGACCCGGCCGAGACCGTAAAGTAATATTATTGTGAATTAACCAGAGGAATAAACCAGTCTACTTAACCCATTTTGACCTGAGATCAGATTCTAAAAATGTCTTCTACATCCTATATCCTGAAGCTTGTAGATCTGCTGTTTTTCAATAGCTAAAGCATAACATAATGCTAACACCAAAAGGGGTTCCCGCCCCAGAATGAGTTTAAGGAAGCTTCCCTGTGTTGTGTCCTTCCTTGCCCTGAGGTCACAATTACATTTTCAGTCCTGGCAGATCTCATTTTTTTGCTTTTATTCCATGAATGACAGGTTATTCACAGGCGGCGCACCTTCCGCTTGATGCTGACCGAGACAGTCGCCACAATGACTAATCGTCATCACTGTCGCCTGCTGTCATCCTCTGTCTTCTGTATACCTCTGGCCAGCTTGTTTGGTGGGCTCTCGGTCACCACCAGCATCTCCGCCGATTTAAATGTCACGTTTGTCGGTGTCCCATTGATGGGGGGAAATGTTGATGGAATGGGATGTGAGTAGTAGTCGATGGCATCTACCTCCTAGACAGTAGGGCATTCACTTCTAGTCATTTTTACTAGTTGACTAGTTGCCTAGTTGCCTAGTTTACTAGTCGACTAGTTGTTTAACTACCTTTTTAAGTACAAAAACCCCCCCTTTTTTTTTTTTTTTTTTATAAATATTTGTACATTGAAAAACTGTGTACATGGTGACTATAACTATAATCTACCTGATCTTGAGGCCTACAAAATCGGGGAAAAAATAAAAAAAATAAACTTTATTTTTTTCTTATCAACTAGTCAACTAGTACCAACAAGGTCGACTAGTGGATTTACTAGACGACTAGTAAACTAGTCGACTAGTTGCTTAATGCCCTACTAGACAGTGTGTCCTATTCTGCCACCATAGAGAGGTAGCTACGTGATGGGAATCAAAGGGGGTGTGCGTGCGTGTACGCGCGTGTCATACCTGACTCTTTGGCCATTTCTCCTGTGCTAGGAGAAGGTGTGTGTGTGTGTGTGTGTGTGTGTGTGTGTGTGTGTGTGTGTGTGTGTGTGTGTGTGTGTGTGTGTGTGTGTGTGTGTGTGTGTGTGTGTGTGTGTGTGTGTGTGTGTGTGTGTGTGTGTGTGTGTGTGTGTGTGTGTGTGTGTGTGTGTGTGTGTGTGTGTGTGTGTGTGTGTGTGTGTGTGTGTGTGTGTGTGCGCAACATGACTGGTATCAACCAGTTTCACCTTGGCATCCTTATTGTGTCATTCTTACAGGCATTTTCTCTCTCACACACACACACACACACTAATAGCACAGGCAGACTCTTCACATACTAGAGCATGTCTGAAATAAGTGTCAGAGCTGAAATCGACACGTGTAAATATGAAATGTTAGAGACCACAGAAGTGATCCTTTCCAGCCTCTTTTCTCAACTCGCCGTTTCTCTGCAAGACATTACTCTATATAAGCCACATGTCCAAAACCGGTGGGTCAAACTGAACAACCAATATGTCAATTTGAAGCTATGATTCCCTGCTTTCATATGACATGAAAAAACAAAAATTCTAAACAATCCAATGGCAGTCTCTCAGTCAAATTTGGTCATATATATATGTGTGTGTATATGTATATGTATATGTATATGTATATGTATATGTATATGTATATGTATATGTATATGTATATGTATATATATCAAACAGTTTCCTTCACTGTTGTTCACATGGTTGTGTATGTCTGGTCTCATGTGCATTATGCAAGAGAGCATTTTAGTGTCAGAGGTGGTTTTGATTTTTAAATTCAGAAAAGGAGACGCCCCCGCAAAATGGAAGAAGCATTGAGCTGTGCCTTTTGTCTTTCAACACAGACAGACATTGAAATGCTGAGTTGAATTTAACCCATTTTCACCTGAGATCAGATTCTAAAAAATGTCTTCTACATCCTGACAGTTTTCTGAAAAAGCTACGTTTCTATGTCAGTCGTTCTTCGATTTTTCAAAAAAATAGCAGACCTACAAGCTCGTAGCGCGCCACTCGGTGGCGCGCTATGAGCTTGTAGATCTGCTATTTTTCAATAGCTAAAGCATAACATAATGCTAACACCAAACGGGGTTCCCGCCCAAAATGGATTAAATGGAGAGATCGGGTCTCGCTGCCATTGTGAAGTCTTCAAAGTGACTCTGCCCAGGCATTGTTAGATTACAGCGAGGCTGGAACAGATAATGCAATTTACAAAGAGCGTCATTTGAAAATGAGATATCATGTCATTTTGATTTTGTCCTTTATTTTTTTTTACATTTTAATATGATCTCCTCTCGGGACGGACATGCCAATATGAATACCTAATTTACAGAGCCTGGCCGATGCCACATGGGTCCAGTCCTTATTCCTAGACCTTTTGGCCAGTATTTGAAAAATAGCAGATCTACAAGCTCATATAGCTCTGAGCTTGTAGGTCTGCTATTTTTGAAAAATCGTGAAAATGTGCCACAAATGTTTGAATATATTCTTTCAGAGCGTTCGTTTTTTACTCAAATCTTTGCTTCTGGGGGAGGGGGGCCTTGGAACAACATATTTTCAGATGGGGGGGGTCGGCGGCCAAATACATATAATTCTAGGGGTCCTTGACAGTAAATAGTTTGAGGACCACTGATACAGAAACATGGGTTTTTCGGAAAACTGTAGAATCGTTCCCAGGTCAAAATGGGTTAACCCACTAAGAACTATGAGGCTGATTCTACAAATGTCTTCTAAGTTTGTAACGTTTTCTGAAAAATCGTGTGCTGCTTATGTCAGTGGTTCTCCAACCTTTATGTCAGTGGTTCTCCAACCTTTATGTCAGTGGTTCTCAAACCTTTATGTCAGTGGTTCTCAAACCTTTGTGTCAGTGGTTCTGAAACCTTTATGTCAGTGGTTCTCAAACCTTTGTGTCAGTGGTTCTCAAACCTTTATGTCAGTGGTTCTCAAACCTTTATGTCAGTGGTTCTCAAACCTTTATGTCAGTGGTTCTCAACCCTTTATGTCAGTGGTTCTCAAACCTTTATGTCAGTGGTTCTCAAGCCTTTATGTCAGTGGTTCTCACACCTTTATGTCAGTGGTTCTGAAACCTTTATGTCAGTGGTTCTCCAACCTTTATGTCAGTGGTTCTCCAACCTTTATGTCAGTGGTTCTCCAACCTTTATGTCAGTGGTTCTCCAACCTTTATGTCAGTGGTTCTCCAACCTTTATGTCAGTGGTTCTCCAACCTTTATGTCAGTGGTTCTCCAACCTTTGTGTAAGTGGTTCTCAAACCTTTGTGTAAGTGGTTCTCAAACCTTTGTCAGTGGTTCTCAAACCTTTATGTCAGTGGTTCTCTAACCTTTATGTCAGTGGTTCTCTAACCTTTATGTCAGTGGTTCTCAAACCTTTATGTCAGTGGTTCTCTAACCTTTATGTCAGTGGTTCTCAAACCTTTATGTCAGTGGTTCTCTAACCTTTATGTCAGTGGTTCTCTAACCTTTATGTCAGTGGTTCTCAAACCTTTATGTCAGTGGTTCTCCAACCTTTATGTCAGTGGTTCTCCAACCTTTATGTCAGTGGTTCTCTAACCTTTATGTCAGTGGTTCTCAAACCTTTATGTCAGTGGTTCTCAAACCTTTATGTCAGTGGTTCTCAAACCTTTATGTCAGTGGTTCTCAAACCTTTGTGTCAGTGGTTCTGAAACCTTTATGTCAGTGGTTCTCTAACCTTTATGTCAGTGGTTCTCTAACCTTTATGTCAGTGGTTCTCAAACCTTTATGTCAGTGGTTCTCAAACCTTTGTGTCAGTGGTTCTCAAACCTTTATGTCAGTGGTTCTCAAACCTTTGTCAGTGGTTCTCAACCCTTTATGTCAGTGGTTCTCAAACCTTTATGTCAGTGGTTCTCAAACCTTTATGTCAGTGGTTCTCACACCTTTATGTCAGTGGTTCTCCAACCTTTATGTCAGTGGTTCTCTAACCTTTGTGTCAGTGGTTCTCAAACCTTTATGTCAGTGGTTCTCAAACCTTTATGTCAGTGGTTCTCAAACCTTTATGTCAGTCGTTCTCTAACCTTTATGTCAGTCGTTCTCTAACCTTTATGTCAGTGGTTCTCTAACCTTTATGTCAGTGGTTCTCAAACCTTTATGTCAGTGGTTCTCTAACCTTTATGTCAGTGGTTCTCTAACCTTTATGTCAGTGGTTCTCAAACCTTTATGTCAGTGGTTCTCCAACCTTTATGTCAGTGGTTCTCCAACCTTTATGTCAGTGGTTCTCTAACCTTTATGTCAGTGGTTCTCAAACCTTTATGTCAGTGGTTCTCAAACCTTTATGTCAGTGGTTCTCAAACCTTTATGTCAGTGGTTCTCAAACCTTTGTGTCAGTGGTTCTGAAACCTTTATGTCAGTGGTTCTCTAACCTTTATGTCAGTGGTTCTCTAACCTTTATGTCAGTGGTTCTCAAACCTTTATGTCAGTGGTTCTCAAACCTTTGTGTCAGTGGTTCTCAAACCTTTATGTCAGTGGTTCTCAAACCTTTGTCAGTGGTTCTCAACCCTTTATGTCAGTGGTTCTCAAACCTTTATGTCAGTGGTTCTCAAACCTTTATGTCAGTGGTTCTCACACCTTTATGTCAGTGGTTCTCCAACCTTTATGTCAGTGGTTCTCTAACCTTTGTGTCAGTGGTTCTCAAACCTTTATGTCAGTGGTTCTCAAACCTTTATGTCAGTGGTTCTCAAACCTTTATGTCAGTCGTTCTCTAACCTTTATGTCAGTCGTTCTCTAACCTTTATGTCAGTGGTTCTCAAACCTTTATGTCAGTCGTTCTCTAACCTTTATGTCAGTGGTTCTCTAACCTTTATGTCAGTGGTTCTCTAACCTTTATGTCAGTGGTTCTCAAACCTTTATGTCAGTGGTTCTCAAACCTTTGTGTCAGTGGTTCTCATACCTTTGTGTCAGTGGTTCTCAAACCTTTGTGTCAGTGGTTCTCAAACCTTTATGTCAGTGGTTCTCAAACCTTTATGTCAGTGGTTCTCAAACCTTTGTGTCAGTGGTTCTCAAACCTTTATGTCAGTGGTTCTCAAACCTTTGTGTCAGTGGTTCTCAAACCTTTATGTCAGTGGTTCTCAAACCTTTGTGTCAGTGGTTCTCAAACCTTTGTGTCAGTGGTTCTCAAACCTTTGTGTCAGTGGTTCTCTAACCTTTATGTCAGTGGTTCTCTAACCGTTATGTCGTTCTCAAACCTTTATGTCAGTGGTTCTCCAACCTTTATGTCAGTGGTTCTCAAACCTTTATGTCGTTCTCAAACCTTTGTCAGTGGTTCTCCAACCTTTGTGTCAGTGGTTCTCTAACCTTTATGTCAGTGGTTCTCTAACCTTTATGTCAGTGGTTCTCAAACCTTTATGTCAGTGGTTCTCAAGCCTTTATGTCAGTGGTTCTCAAACCTTTATGTCGTTCTCAAACCTTTATGTCAGTGGTTCTCAAACCTTTGTCAGTGGTTCTCAAGCCTTTATGTCAGTGGTTCTCAAACCTTTATGTCAGTGGTTCTCAAACCTTTATGTCAGTGGTTCTCAAACCTTTATGACAGTGGTTCTCAAACCTTTAGGACACGGACCGCCCACAAAAGTTTTATTTTTATTTTTCACATCTGCCCTGTGCAATAGAGCGTCGTAGTCCCGCCCCCTACCAGGGCCCAGGAAATGATTCTCCGTTCATTTTCCTCATAGACATTTCAAAAAGTATTTATTTAAAGACGTTTACGCCGCGGACAAAGCCAACTCGAGTCGTGACAACTCATGACAACAAACACAATATTTTGGACCAAACAAATAATTACAAAGAAGGAAAAAAAGAAAAAGAAAAGTGTGCCGTTTTTTTCTTCTTTCTAATTATTTGTAACCGTCTTTAAATAAATACTTTTTGAAATGTCTATGGAGAAAAATGCATTGGGAATCATTTCCTGGGCCTGGCGTCATGAAAGAGGGCGGGACTGCGACGCTCTATAGATGATTACGAAGCCCAAAAAGGAAACGGAAATACAAATTGTAACGTTCCAAAGTTTAATGCAACCCCCCCCCCCCCCCCCCAAAAAAAAAAGAAAAACACACTTTAATAAATATTGTTAATCGCAATCATTTGTGTGGCAATTAATCGTCAAGTTAAATTAGTAATGGTGATTCGTCGTGACGGCCCTTATTATGCTTCTGGAAGACTGACTGACCGACCGACTCTACTGCGTGTTTCTTATTTTTTTTTAATCTTTCTTTCCCCCTCTTTTTTTATGTTCATTTTCATGGCCTAACATCCTCATGCCTTCCGTCAAAGACCTCTTATGTTTCAGACCCCCCATTGTCTGCAAACAGCCCAAACCCATGTTACACTGCGGAGGAGTTTAACCCATTTTGGGCAGGAACCCCTTTTGGTGTTATAAAGGAGCATTCAGTGATTTGAGTGATTTGGAGAACCACCCAGTCCGCCCCGGTAACAAAATGTGCACATGCACGCTCTACAGTGGGGGGAAGTGCAACAGGCCAACAGCATGTGCACCAAGGCCCGCCCCCACTCGATCATGATTGGAGGAAGGCCCCTCTCATCCTGATTGGATGAAGGCTTTGCCACCCACCACCAAAACTGAAACTAGGGTTTTTTGACCCCAGGGGCTCACTGGGGACAGGGAGGAACTCCTTATATGGTCAGCACACTCTATAGTAGGGAGGATTATCCAGAAAAAAAGAAAAAATAAGTGATATTTAGATTAAGTCAAATCACTGAATATACCTTTAAACATTGTTATAATTTAGCTATTGAAAAATAGCAGATCTACAAGCTCGTAGCACGCCACCGAGTGGCGCGCTACGAGCTTGTAGGTCTGCTATTTTTTTAAAATCGTAAAAATGCGGCACAAATCTTTGAATATATATTCCTTCAAAGTGAATGTCTTTAACTCGGGTCTAAATGGGTTAACCCATTTAGACCCGAGGTCGATTCTACAAAATAATGTCTTCTAAATCGTGACGGTTTTCTGAATGTTTTCTATCGTTCTCAAACATTATCATGCCGAGGACCCCCAAAAATATTTGTAATCGGCCACCGACGCCCATCTGAAAATATGTTGTTCCAGGGACCCCCCCCCCCGCCCAGAAGCAAAGATTTTAGTTAAAAAAAGTTCGCTCTGAAATAATATATATTCAAAGATTTGCGCCACATTCTCACGATTTTTTCAAAAAATAGCAGACCTACAAGCTCTACAAGCTACGAGCTTGTAGATCTGCTATTTTTCAACAGCTAAAGTACAACATAAATGCCTAAAACACAAAGGGGTTTCCCGTTCGGAAGGAGTTAATGGCACAAAGAGCGCCTTGTCAGGCTCAGAGGCGAGCATGGCTTTGGCTGGAAGAAGTGGCTGACTTGGTGCTTTGTGGGTAGTGTAGTTTACAGTGTTCAGTGTCTGATGGACACTGGGTGGGGGGTTCCACCAGGGGGTGCTATTATGGAGGCCAAGAGTAAAGGAGTGGAAACGAGTCCCAATTAAATTGTCATGGTTCAAGGTTGTGTACCTAAAGAGGTAAAACTTATTTTGGTTTTGCTTCCTTCAGCATGGCTGATAACAACAGTATAGAATAATAATAATAATGATAAAAAAAGAAATGATTAAATTGTTCAACTTATCTTATGGTTGTGGGCGTCCCTATTTTGGACATGTGATTGATTGTCCAAATCTTTCAAAACACACTTAAAAACACTTTCAAAAGAGTTAAACAGTTTTACTGCCGCTAATTGTTTGATCCAGTGTTGCGCCGCTGCATAATACGACATTCCCGCTATTTGTTTTTGTCTCCACCAGGCCGAAGGCATGGGGAGAGAGTATGTTTTGCACTCCGTCCGTCCATCCATGTGTCCGTGTGTCCGTGTGTCCGTCCGTCTGTGAACAGCTAATCTCCGGCACCGTTAACCCGGTCGATGCCAAATTTTGCACACACACTCCCTGGATGCCAACGATGAACCTCTGCCCCAAAATTTCCAGAATGGCCTGTTATAGCGCCACCAGGAGGCCGCTTTGTGCAAAACAAGTTTTTGGACAGTACACCTACATATTTTGTCCAAACATCACGCAAATTGGTATACAGTCTCTCTAGAGCCATTCAACGAAACGGGTCTTTCAGATTTCTCAGACTCCATCCTGATTGGCTAAGATTGGCTTCCAAAGTTTGCAGGAGTGCTCGGTTTCAAACAAAATGCTGCAAATCATGAACACATCATGTGATTTCCGTGAAATTGTGCACGCACATTCCCACTAGGCAGAGGAAGAAATGCCCCATGAACATTTTCAACTCAGCCTCATGGTGGCGCTATAACTGGCCGAAAAGTGTTTTTACCTCTAACTGCACGGATCTGTGAATAACTTTGTATGCCAACTCCCTAGAGGCCAAGGAAAAACCTTTGCCTGGAATGTTTCACATCTGCTCTTTATAGCGCCACCAGGAGGCCGACATATGTAAAACACATTTTCTAATATTACTCCTTCAGATTGGATCCAAATTTCACGCAATCGGTACACATGCTCTCCATAGTCAGTGATCAAGACGGGTTTGTTTGATTTCTCATAATCCACCCTCATTGGCTACGATTGGCTCCTAAACTTTTCAGGAGTAGCCCGCTTTGTACCCGTTTTGTACAAATCGCCACAACTACTCAACGCAGCGTCCGATTGTGGTGAAACTGTGCATGCATATTCCCACTAGGCTTTGGAAGAAATGCCACTTGACCGTTTTCAAATCAGCCTCATGGTGGCGCTACAACAGGCCAACAACACACACACACGTTTATATTGCTCCTAAACATTTTGCCAAACATCACACACACACACACTCCTATCCTCCTGGTGGAGACCTGTGCCCAGAAGGGCACTTTTTCTAGTTTGTGTCTAAATCGCCCGAATGTTAATAATAAAAAAGAAAGTCAGTCGTTCCGCGGAGCAGGGGGAGATAGCTTCATGTTATGATGACGAAACCGGAAATCGATACTTATGCTGGGCTGCTAGGGCTTCTGGGAAATTGAGTCCAATGCAAGTGGACGAAGGTTTTGTCTGACTACAACAGCCTCCCAGCCCCCTCCATTCTGCTTGGCAAGATGGCGGGTGGTGCGATCGTTCAAAAACAAACTGAGGAACGGATCTGGACCGGATTTTCACGGATCAAACGCCCAAATACTTCAGCGTATGATCTAAAGGGAATAAAACAATCCAGGCAGCGTAGGATATTTGATTAAAAGGCGGGTTCCGCGGGTTGTGGCGTCAAACTGTTAATATATGTATATAATAAAATGTATCTGCTGAAATGCATTGTGTCTGTGAGCTTGTAGATGAGCTTTTTTTCCACCATTTCCTTTCATTAAACCATTTAGACCCCAGTTAAAAACATTCACTTTGAAAGAATATATATTCAAAGATTTGCGCCACATTTTTTTTACGATTTTTAAAAAAATAGCAGACCCACAAGCTCGTAGCGCGCCACTCGGTGGCGCGCTACGAGCTTGTAGATCTGCTATTTTTAGCTAAATTATAACGTAAATGTTTAAAACACCAAAAGGTGTTTTAAACATTTAAATGGGTTAAAGCCACTTCGCAAGGGGGTTGGGTGAGGGGGGGGGGGGGGGGGGGGGGGGGGTGGGACACTGGGGAGGGGGGTGCAGCCAAAGGTTATGGGTATTTGGGGCCCGTGGAATTGAAAAAGTATGGAAACCACTTGGTCTAGCTGAGATGTCTTATTATTGACTAGTAGCTATACAATTTGTTGATTCATTAGCCGATGTCTTGACACTGGCTGTGTGTGTGTGTGTGTGTGTGTGTGTGCCTGCATGCCTGCGCGTGCACGCGCATGTGTGTGTGTGTGTGTGAGAGTGTTTTGGAAATACTGAGTGCTGAGGCTTTGGCGGTTTCGGGGCAGTGATTTCCCCCCACGAACGAACGGACGGGAACAACCTCGTTCTCCAATGGGTTCATTGTTCTCTTGACGCTGAGCAGAGAACGCTGTCTCTGACGACGGGCTGCTGCTGCTGCTGCTGCTGCTGTGACTCAAATTCTAAACATGCCCAGTGGAAAGAGACGACAGCTTCTTTAGACAATACGACTCAACTCAGACTGCCATCCATCCTCCTGGCCTGCTAATGTCCTTATATATATATATATATATATATATATATATATATATGGGCCAGTGTGACAAACGCCTTGATCACACCGTGCCCCCGGGGGTCAAATGGAAGGCACAAACAGTGCATGGACAGTGCGTGGTGTTACCACACACCATACCTGCCGCACGCACGCACGCACGCACGCACGCACGCACGCACGCACGCACGCACACTTGTGGTTTTTGAGTGGTGCAACCACTCCAAGGAACAGCAATGTCCGTGTCCGTGTGACATAGGTTAACCTATGTGTTAACCTATGTTTGGGTGTGACTCATGTGTGACTCATGAGTACCAGTAGGGGCGCTGTCGTGCCAGAAACGGATAGAGAGAGAAATAGTGCTGCACTGTTGCCTGCTAATGAGAGCAAGAGAGAGAGAGGGGGGGGTGTAAGGGGGGGAGTTGCACCACTCGGTTCACACGGGTGTGATTTTTTTTATACAGACACAGTCATGGCGGCAAGACTAACTGTTCAGGAGAGGAGCATGTCTGAAATAAATGTCTGAGCTCAAATCAAAATGTAAATATGAAATAAATGCTTAAACACATTACTTAGGCTTCAAAGGTTCACAGAAGTGAAACTTTGAAGCCTGTTTGCTCAACTCGCTATTTTCTTGCAAGACATTACTCTTTACTATATAAAGCCATATATCCACAACCGATATGTCAATTTGAAGCTATGAAAACATTCCCAGGTGACAAAAATGTGACTAAAAACCAAATGAAAACTATTCAAGAGACTATGACTAAAACTAAAATCTAAATTTTACTGCCAAAAATATTATTGTATTTTATTTTATTCTATACTGTAGGCCTCAAAACGTATGGTTACCAACTCTCCGAATCATTTAGTTGGTCGGGGGGGGGGGGGGGGGGGGGGGGGCACCTGGAACCCCCCTCAAGGACCCCTGGAACCCCCCTCAAGGACCCCTATGATTGAAAACCCACTGCACCTATATATGATTAGCCTGGAACTCACCTATGCTTTCTATGGCATAGGCAGCTCCCGGCAGGATCCGCCGGCAGAAACTGCGCAGCTGCTGGACATGAGACTAATTACTTAGAGCGAGAGAGAGAGGAGTGTGTGTGTGTACGGGTGTGCGTGTGTGCGTCAATTTAACAAAGGTGCAGACGATCAGAAATCAGCAGAGAGTGAGTGATGTTTGCGCTACTCTATGCCGAATTGAAGTGGACTCGGACCCAGACTTTTTTTTTCTCCCTGGAAATAAAAACGTCTGGGTTTCCGAGGCTAATATATGATTGCTGTAGGCCTGGGAATGGGGTGAAATACTTTGAAGAAAGTTCTGGAATATTGTTTTTGAATGAATTGTTGAAAATGTGTGGGAACCCTTGACTTATCATTTGATTTCCATTGTGGTCCTTTTGTCTCGGACAACAAACGAAACACGACGGCAAAAACAAAACTTCATTGTGTGCGGCCAATTATAAATCAGGCATTACGGTGGCTATAGGGGGGGTGTATAGAATGGATATTTATCACAGAATCAATATTTAGTCTGTATTTGAGGCGTATTTTTTATTGTGTGTAAAGTGGGACGCCGAGACAACACATTCATCGGTTTCCTTCCCTGTGCACGCGCACGTGTGTGTGTGTGTGTGTGTGTGTGTGTGTGTTTGCGTGCGTGCGTGTGTGTGAAACTATAGAGCGGGCCGGGGTCGAGGAACAGAGCCCGGGAGTGATTAATATACATTTTAAACTATTTATTTAAAACTTCTCTGAAGCTTGCCTTCTAGGGGCTGTTTCCGCACCACATATTGATGAGGTGCGCTAGCGCCTCCTATACATAGGGCTAATGTTTGTCTTTATTTCAAGGTTTGTTTAGTAAACGCATTGACAATGAAGGGAACATTCACGCCATAATGTGTCGTTTACGTCATATTGTCTCTTTATTGTTAATGGCGTTTAATGTTTGTGTTGGCACAAGCATTAAACTTCTTCTTCTTTGAGCAGCATTTTGACACTAAACCGTTTGTGCAAAAAAACAACTATATACAGTATATACAGCTCCATCTCAATGAATTAGAATATTATTAGTATATTAGGGGAATATTTCCCCTAATATACCAGTAATTCAAAAAGTGAAACTTTCATATATTCTCAATTAATTCTGCATAATGTTAAGTTTTATTTAAAACCTTTTTTTTGTTTTAATCTTGATGATTATGGCGTACAGCTCATGAAAATTCAAAAAGATCCTATCTCAAAATATTAGAATATTTTACGAGACCACTAAAACATGATTTTTCTTTTTTAAACGAGAAATGTCGACCATCTGAAATGTATATTAAATGTAGGGAGGGAGGGGGGGGGGCAGAACACATCCATCAAATCTGTGTTCAGACACAAGTCAGGTGTCAGACACAAGGCAAGTGTCTTGAATGCAGCCCATTAAGGGCATATGTCGACCCCCGCCCTGCTCACCTCTGCCCCACCCCCTCCTGGTGCTCCGGCCATCTTGGATCCTAAAACACAGGGAGAGAGGTGGGGCCGAGAAAGCACCACTGATACAGAAACGGGTATTTCAGAAAACTGTCAGGATTTCGAAGACATTTTTTTTTTTTTTAATTTCGACGTCAGGCCTTAATTGAGTTGGTTTCTCCCCCCCCCCCCATGATGCCGTGCACTCTGACGCCCACGCGCGGCACCGCGGTCTAGCCTCCACGCATGTTTTTGTACAGCCTGCTACAGCATTAACTGTTGTGTAGCGTAGCGCTGTCTGCATCCTGAATCCATTCATGTCAATTAACCCGTTCTGGGCGGGGAACCCCTTTTTTGGTGTTTTAAGCATTACGTTATGCTTTAGCTATTGAAAAATAGCAGATCTACAAGCTCATAGCGCGCCACCGAGTGCCGCGCTACGAGCTTGTAGGTCTTTTTTTTTTTTAAATCATGAAAATGTGGTGCAAATCTTTGAATATATATTCTTACAGAGCAAACGTTTTTTAACTCAAATCCCTGGAACAACATATTTTCAGATGGGGGGGGGGGGGGGGGTCGGCGGCCAATTCCATATATTTTTGAGGGTACTTGACATGAAAACGCTTGAGAACCACTGACATAGAAACATGGGGGTTTTTCAGAAAACTGTCAGAGTTTAAAAGGCATTTGTAGAATCGTCCTCGGGTCTAAATGGGTTAATGTGTGATTTCTGTCTGCACCATTTTTCAATAGCTAAAGCATAACATAATGCTAACACCAAAAGGGGTTCCCGCCCAAAATGGGATAATGTAATCATGTTCTTGGGGCTGCCTTGCCTTCCTTCCTTCACTCTCTCTCTAATGGCAAACATTCGTTTACCGGTTTGCAAAGGAAAGGCATTCGTTTTGCCGTTGACCCCATTCAGGACGGGGACCCCTTTTGGGTGTTTTAAGAGTATATAAAGGATAGAGACCGAACTGGAGCACTAGCCCCGCCCCCAAGCTATTCATTTCGATGAAGTTGCTCAGTGGCGTTTTGAAGCACCCGGAAGACTGCCGGAAGTACCTCCTCCGGACCTCAAATTTGAGGTCCGGGGGTGACGTATGGGTGACGTAGGGAGTGATGGTCCTACGTGTTAAAGCACGGGTCCGCCTGCAGTCCTTCCTCTTACCACTAGGGCCCAGTGCTTCAACGTTGGAGCGCCTCACTGGCCCCTTGGTTTTAACCCATTTAGACCTGAGGTCGATTCTTAAAAAAAAAATCACACCCGTGTGAACTGAGTGGTGTAAGGTATTATATAGCCTGATCAGCTGTGGTCTGACGTAATGTCTGACGTAATGAAATCACACCCGGGTGAACTGGGTGACCGTAGCAACCATGCTCATTTTTTGGTACGAACAGACAGACAGACAGACAGACACGTAAACTAACAAAGCCAGTCGTAGGAGTGGTTTACACCACTCAAAAAGAAGAAAAAGTCTTCTAAATTCTGACAGTTTTCTTGAAAAAACTTTGTTTCTATGTCAGTGGTTCTCAAACTATTTCATGTCAAGGACCCCCGAGATTATATGTAATTGGCCGCCGGCCCCCATCTGAAAATATGTTGTTCCAGCGACCCCTCCCCAGAAGCCAAGATTTGAGTTAAAATCGTTCACTCTGAAATAATATATTCAAAGATTTGCACTACATTCCCACGATTTTTCAAAAATAGCAGACCTATACAAGCTTGTAGCGCGGCACTCGGTGACACGCTATGAGCTTGTAGATCTGCTATTATTCAATAGCTAAAGTATAACACAATGCTTAAAACACCAAAAGGGGTTCCCGCCCAGAATGGGTTAAGCATTTAGTTAATGTTTAGCTATTGAAAAATAGCATATTATATATCTGCTATTTTTTAAAAGAATGTGAAAATGTGACACAAATCTTTGAATATATTATTTCAGACAGATTCAGAGTGAACGTTTTTACTCAAATCTTTGCTTCTGGGGGTCACATTCTATGACTACATATTCTATGACTGCTTAAAACCTTTTGACTATAAACATGTAAACAAAATGAAATAAGAAGGTTGACTCTGGTTTTATCCAATTTTATCCAATTTTGATTCTGGCAAAGTTAATACAATTTCGGGAATATGTTCCTATATAATGCCTAATTTGCGTATTTAAATGTAGACTTTTCAGAAAGCTTGCAGTACAATTATATATCATTGTCCTCATGCAAGTAATCAAAAGTTTCATGGTGATAACTATTTCTTTAAAATATACTGTGCAGTATACATACAGTACAGGTGAAAATAACAATGTGTGATGAATATGAAAATGTTACTTGTGTGGAAGGGTTAAAAATTATCATATACTAGCCCTTACCCGTTGTGAGATATTGCCCCCTCCCCCTTGTGGCCGCGGGGGGTACTGCACCCTGATCACGTTTTCGCATTTTTAATTCACTAATACATTCATTATTAATTTATAATTTGTTATTGGAAAAAAGGGCTTCGTTAAGACCTCCATATTATTATGGTCAATGCCTGTGTGTGTGTGTGTGTGTGTGTGTATCTATATATATATATATACACATATATATATATATATATATATATTTATTATTTATTTGTTTAAGCGTAAAGAGAGCCTACTGTCAGCTGTCCAGCAGTCCAAATATTATTAAATTAAATTTCAGAATGGTAGACCTGAGGCCTACCATATACCAGGCCTCAGGCCTGAGGACTATACCATGCCAGGCCTGAGGCCTACCATTGCGTGGCACATCTATGCACGGAATGTCTATGTTCACAGGCTTCTGTGTGCGGCCTAGAGGAGCAACTGAGCATGTGCAACACCACCTCTTACACCATGGTGTAAGAGGTGTCCTTTGGGAAACCGGGCCAATGACTGAATTATAGTATGATGATAATGATGATTAGTTTACATATGCTGACGCTACATAAACAATTCATTATAGATATGGTTTCGCCCACTGATTTGACGATGGAATCGTGTCTGGTCGTCTTCTTTCCTTGCTCAAAAAAATAAATCCTTAATATATATATATATATATATATATATATATATATATCAAAGACGGAGTAGTGCCTTGGATTTCTTCTCTTTGCAAGAACTGCAGACCATACCATCTGGGAGTTTAAGCAATACTTCTTTGAACAACTTTTGTTTTTGTTACTCAGGTCATGCTGTTTTATATAAGCCAGACACACCAGAAGGCTGGTGTCTGCTTGGGGTATTATGTGCTGGGTGAGCAAGCTTCATTGAAATGAATGGACTGCCACATCCACTTCTTCCATGGTGTGGCCCGAAAAGTGCAGTACGCCAGGGGTTTACTGCACTTTTTTTAGCATGTCAACACCTTAGAGCAGGGGTTCTCAACCCGTGGGTCGCGACCCCTCGGGGGGTCGCCAAATTATTTTAGGGGGTCCCCAAATTATTTTCAAAAAAATATATATATATATATATATTTTTTTTTTTTCAAAAATAGCAGACCTACAAGCTCGTAGCGCGTCACTCGGTGAGCTTGTAGATCTGCTATTTTTCAATAGCTAAATTATAACATAATGCTTAAAACACCAAAAGGGGTTCCCGCCCAAAATGGTTTAAGGTTATTGTAGCAGTCAATTTATATTGGGGGTCGGGAGGGGGCGGGGCGGGGGTCCCGAGACATTGCCAAAGCATTTCCGGGGTCCCCGGCCAAAAACGTTGAGAACCCCTGCCTTAGAGTATATATGAATAGAGACGGCACCCGGAGGAAACCCTGAGGCGAAATGGACATAGTGGCCGAATTTGGTATTGCAGCGTGGGCCTCAAACACATGAACGCGCTGGTCCGTTGACTATCATTGTGCACGTTCACGATGACACGTGAACGCTGTTTCATACGTGAACGCACGTGAACGCGTGCAATGATAGTCAACGGCAGCGCGTTCATGTGTTTGGGCCCAATCCATCCCAGAATGCACTCTGTTCCTACCCGGAAGGAGGAGTGAAATCGGCCTCATGCGCTTTAGAGCAACTTAACGCAAGTGGATGGGAGGAGAACTCGGGTGACGTCTCTATTCATATATACTCTAAGGTCAAAACGGCCAAAATCCCCTGCGTACACGCAACACTGTCTTTATTGACATTTTGGCTCAAAACGATATGAAATGGGCACGACCGGCAAGTAATAAATCATCAACACAATCATTCCCGGGATTCCTTCAAAATAAGAGCTCTGGGGTGGCGGAAAGAAATGGCCGCTTTTACTAAAATTCCGAATATTCTTCTCTCGCCTGGTATCATTGAGGATGCGCTAGGACGTCTACACACGCCCTATGGAGTCGTCGGTTGGATTCCCTATGACATAAATTATATGTAATAGGCCACCGACCCCCATCTGAAAAAATATGTTGTTCCAGGAACCCCTCGGAAGCAAAGATTTGAGTTAAAAACGTTCGCTCTAAAAGAATATATATACAAAGATTTGAGTTAAAAACGTTTGCTCTAAAATAATATATATACAAAGATTATAGTTAAAAACGTTCGCTCTAAAAGAATATATATACAAAGATTTGAGTTAAAAACGTTCGCTCTAAAAGAATATATATACAAAGATTTGCGCCACGTTTTCACGATTTTTCAAAAATAGCAGACCTACACGTTCATAGCGCGGCACTCGGTGCCGCCCTATGGGCTTGTAGATTTAAGCAATAAGCCACGAGAGGTCTCAGGTTACCAGGTATTTTACAATGGCTGGGAGGCGTAGGTAGACCCGGCGTGCAGCGGAGGGTCTTCTACCCTCCCAGCCATTGTAAAATACCCGGTAAGCTGGGACCTCGCGTGGCTTATTGCTTTTCTAAAACGGTTACAAACGTATAGGAATATTAACCTCATAAAACTGAAATTCACAAAAGTAGCTACGCTTTGCTAGCCTGGCTAGCAAAGACCAGTTCTCTGGTGTAGGAAATGGGCGTACAATTGAGCCTCTCCAGACCGTAATCCGCCGGCAGGCAATTTTCTTTTGCCAACGGCTGATTCGGTCTGGCTTTTTAGCCAGGCTAACGCTTTGCGCCACCAGAGCGAGCCACACACTTCCTTGTTTTGCTCGGCAAGTAGGCTATGTGACGGGAGAACAGCGCTTGATGTCTTTACGGGGCTGCCTGGAGCCACACATTCACAGTCATATGAGTGCGGGCGGTGCTTACACGCCCGCAAGGCCAGCGTGGTGTAAGGCAATCAAGTGCTCCCCTTCCCCAGTATACAGCTACAAGGCTGCAGGATGATACAAAGTGATTTGAAGGTGTGGATTATCGGTCACGTGACGGTAACCAGCCAATCAGAATCAAGTATTGGGACTAACCGTTTTAGAACTGCTGTTTTTCAACAGCTAAAGCACAACATAATGCTAAAACAAAAAAAACAAAACAAATGGGAATAATGAATGTGTTCTCTCCTCTCCTCCTCCCGCAGGTCGGCTGTATGCGATGCAGACGGGAATGAAGCTGGACAGTAAATCACCAGAGTGCAGGAAGTTCCTGGTCAAACTCATGGACCAGCTTGAGTCGGTGAGTTCGCAGTTAAATCATTTAGGCCTGACGTCGACATTTAAAAAAAAAAGTCTTTTAAAATGTATTTTTTTTCTAAAAAACCTCATGTTTTTATATCTCAATATTTCATGTCAAGGACCCCCAAAAATATATGAAATTGGCCACTGACCCCCTCATCTGAAAATATGTTGTTTCAGGGACCTCCCCCCCAGAAGCAAAGATTTGAGTTAAAAACGTTCGCTCTGAAAGAGTATATATTCAAAGCTTTGCACCACATGTTCATGATTTTTCAAAAATAGCAGACCTACAAGCTCGTAGCGCGCCACTCGGTGGCGCGCTATGAGCTTGTAGATCTGCTATTTTTCAATAGCTAAAGCATAACATAATGTTTAAAGGTATATTCAGTGATTTTACTTAATTCAAATATCACTTATTTTTTCTTTTTTTCTGGATAATCCTCCCTACTATAGAGTGTGCTGACCATATAAGGAGTTCCTCCCTGTCCCCAGTGAGCCCCTGGGGTCAAAAAACCCTAGTTTCAGTTTTGGTGGCGGGTGGCAAAGCCTTCATCCAATCAGGATGAGAGGGGCCTTCCTCCAATCATGATCGAGTGGGGGCGGGCCTTGGTGCACATGCTGTTGGCCTGTTGCACTTCCCCCCACTGTCATGGCCGCGGGAAGATGTTTACAGTAGGAGGTGCTGAACGCTTAGTAGGGGGTGCGCGCGCGTTAGCACGCGCCGCAAAATGCGTGTGCACGCGCCTCGTGCACGCGCATTTTCACGCAGAAAAGTGGCTTTTAAAGTGGCCTCTCCACGCATGAGCAAACTGACACAGGCAATTAACCAGGATAAGGCGCCGATACTGTGATACAGCATATTTATTAGTCCATTAACAGAAATCTGTTTTGATTACAATTATTATTTTCCCCCTCCTGTCTGAGGGGGGGCTGTGCCTGGGCGGAGAGGGTGCTCCAGCCCCCCCAGCACCCCTACTTCCCTCAGCCATGCCCACTGTAGAGCGTGCATGTGCACATTTTGTTACCGGGGCGGACCGGGTGGTTTTCCAAATCACCCAAATCACTGAATGCTCCTTTAAAACACCAAAAGGGGTTCCCGCCCAAATAATTTTTACTTTCCATCTTCCCCATCAATTTTATTCCCTTTGACTGCACAAGTGCACATCGTGTTCCCAACGCCCCCGACAGGACGACAGCTTGTGATGGAAGAAACAAATTATAACATGGATATAGGCAGACTAGGTTATTTTCCTTTTCTTTCATATCTTCCATTTGGTAGGGAAAAAATAGTTATCCCCTGTCTTATCGTGTCATTGAAAGCATGACGGGGAATGGAAATGACAGTAACTTTAAGTGGGAATCAGGCAATTGATTGGTCATGATGACGGGTACAAAATATCCACTTTCACAAATTCGTCTTATTTTTCATCACATCTCACAAACCAAAAAGACAAAATGACATCAGGCATCTACAAGCAAACCCACAAGCATATGCACCATTGTGTGCTTATAGTTATAATTATCATTAACGTTGCCTCTCGCAATGTTCAGAATGCTTCTGTCATACAGTCTGGAGCAACGGAAGCTCTGTGACGAGTAAAATATATATACGCTTCTGTCATACAGTCTGGAGCAACGGAAGCTCTGTGACGAGTAAAATATATATACGCTTCTGTCATACAGTCTGGAGCAACGGAAGCTCTGATCATGAGTACAATACAAATGCTTCTGTCATACAGTCTGGAGCAACGGAAGCTCTGATCATGAGTACAATACAAATGCTTCTGTCATACAGTCTGGAGCAACGGAAGCTCTGATCATGAGTACAATACAAATGCTTCTGTCATACAGTCTGGAGCAACGGAAGCTCTGATCATGAGTACAATACAAATGCTTCTGTCATACAGTCTGGAGCAACGGAAGCTCTGATCATGAGTACAATACAAATGCTTCTGTCATACAGTCTGGAGCAACGGAAGCTCTGATCATGAGTACAATACAAATGCTTCTGTCATACAGTCTGGAGCAACGGAAGCTCTGTGACGAGTAAAATATAAACGCTTCTGTCATACAGTCTGGAGCAATGGAAGCTCTGATCATGAGTACAATACAAATGCTTCTGTCATACAGTCTGGAGCAACGGAAGCTCTGATCATGAGTACAATACAAATGCTTCTGTCATACAGTCTGGAGCAACGGAAGCTCTGTGACGAGTAAAATATAAACGCTTCTGTCATACAGTCTGGAGCAATGGAAGCTCTGATCATGAGTACAATACAAATGCTTCTGTCATACAGTCTGGAGCAACGGAAGCTCTGATCATGAGTACAATACAAATGCTTCTGTCATACAGTCTGGAGCAACGGAAGCTCTGATCATGAGTACAATACAAATGCTTCTGTCATACAGTCTGGAGCAACGGAAGCTCTGATCAGGAGTACAATACAAATGCTTCTGTCATACAGTCTGGAGCAACGGAAGCTCTGATCATGAGTACAATACAAATGCTTCTGTCGTACAGTCTGGAGCAACGGAAGCTATGATCAAGAGTACAATACAAATGCTTCTGTCGTACAGTCTGGAGCAACGGAAGCTCTTATCATGAGTACAATACAAATGCTTCTGTCATACAGTCTGGAGCAACGGAAGCTCTGATCATGAGTACAATACAAATGCTTCTGTCATACAGTCTGGAGCAACGGAAGCTCTGATCATGAGTACAATACAAATGCTTCTGTCATACAGTCTGGAGCAACGGAAGCTCTGATCATGAGTACAATACAAATGCTTCTGTCATACAGTCTGGAGCAACGGAAGCTCTGATCATGAGTACAATACAAATGCTTCTGTCATACAGTCTGGAGCAACGGAAGCTCTGATCATGAGTACAATACAAATGCTTCTGTCATACAGTCTGGAGCAACGGAAGCTCTGATCATGAGTACAATACAAATGCTTCTGTCATACAGTCTGGAGCAACGGAAGCTCTGATCATGAGTACAATACAAATGCTTCTGTCATACAGTCTGGAGCAACGGAAGCTCTGATCATGAGTACAATACAAATGCTTCTGTCATACAGTCTGGAGCAACGGAAGCTCTGATCATGCGTACAATACAAATGCTTCTGTCATACAGTCTGGAGCAACGGAAGCTCTGATCATGAGTACAATACAAATGCTTCTGTCATACAGTCTGGAGCAACGGAAGCTCTGATCATGAGTACAATACAAATGCTTCTGTCATACAGTCTGGAGCAACGGAAGCTCTGTGACGAGTAAAATATATACGCTTCTGTCATACAGTCTGGAGCAACGGAAGCTCTGATCATGAGTACAATACAAATGCTTCTGTCATACAGTCTGGAGCAACGGAAGCTCTGTGACGAGTAAAATATATACGCTTCTGTCATACAGTCTGGAGCAACGGAAGCTCTGATCATGAGTACAATACAAATGCTTCTGTCATACAGTCTGGAGCAACGGAAGCTCTGATCATGAGTACAATACAAATGCTTCTGTCATACAGTCTGGAGCAACGGAAGCTCTGATCATGAGTACAATACAAATGCTTCTGTCATACAGTCTGGAGCAACGGAAGCTCTGATCATGAGTACAATACAAATGCTTCTGTCATACAGTCTGGAGCAACGGAAGCTCTGATCATGAGTACAATACAAATGCTTCTGTCATACAGTCTGGAGCAACGGAAGCTCTGATCATGAGTACAATACAAATGCTTCTGTCATACAGTCTGGAGCAACGGAAGCTCTGATCATGAGTACAATACAAATGCTTCTGTCATACAGTCTGGAGCAACGGAAGCTCTGATCATGAGTACAATACAAATGCTTCTGTCATACAGTCTGGAGCAACGGAAGCTCTGATCATGAGTACAATACAAATGCTTCTGTCATACAGTCTGGAGCAACGGAAGCTCTGATCATGAGTACAATACAAATGCTTCTGTCATACAGTCTGGAGCAACGGAAGCTCTGATCATGCGTACAATACAAATGCTTCTGTCATACAGTCTGGAGCAACGGAAGCTCTGATCATGAGTACAATACAAATGCTTCTGTCATACAGTCTGGAGCAACGGAAGCTCTGATCATGAGTACAATACAAATGCTTCTGTCATACAGTCTGGAGCAACGGAAGCTCTGATCATGAGTACAATACAAATGCTTCTGTCATACAGTCTGGAGCAACGGAAGCTCTGATCATGAGTACAATACAAATGCTTCTGTCATACAGTCTGGAGCAACGGAAGCTCTGATCATGAGTACAATACAAATGCTTCTGTCATACAGTCTGGAGCAACGGAAGCTCTGATCATGAGTACAATACAAATGCTTCTGTCATACAGTCTGGAGCAACGGAAGCTCTGATCATGAGTACAATACAAATGCTTCTGTCATACAGTCTGGAGCAACGGAAGCTCTGATCATGAGTACAATACAAATGCTTCTGTCATACAGTCTGGAGCAACGGAAGCTCTGATCATGAGTACAATACAAATGCTTCTGTCATACAGTCTGGAGCAACGGAAGCTCTGATCATGAGTACAATACAAATGCTTCTGTCATACAGTCTGGAGCAACGGAAGCTCTGATCATGAGTACAATACAAATGCTTCTGTCATACAGTCTGGAGCAACGGAAGCTCTGATCATGAGTACAATACAAATGCTTCTGTCATACAGTCTGGAGCAACGGAAGCTCTGATCATGAGTACAATACAAATGCTTCTGTCATACAGTCTGGAGCAACGGAAGCTCTGATCATGAGTACAATACAAATGCTTCTGTCATACAGTCTGGAGCAACGGAAGCTCTGATCATGAGTACAATACAAATGCTTCTGTCATACAGTCTGGAGCAACGGAAGCTCTGATCATGCGTACAATACAAATGCTTCTGTCATACAGTCTGGAGCAACGGAAGCTCTGATCATGAGTACAATACAAATGCTTCTGTCATACAGTCTGGAGCAACGGAAGCTCTGATCATGAGTACAATACAAATGCTTCTGTCATACAGTCTGGAGCAACGGAAGCTCTGTGACGAGTAAAATATATACGCTTCTGTCATACAGTCTGGAGCAACGGAAGCTCTGATCATGAGTACAATACAAATGCTTCTGTCATACAGTCTGGAGCAACGGAAGCTCTGTGACGAGTAAAATATATACGCTTCTGTCATACAGTCTGGAGCAACGGAAGCTCTGATCATGAGTACAATACAAATGCTTCTGTCATACAGTCTGGAGCAACGGAAGCTCTGATCATGAGTACAATACAAATGCTTCTGTCATACAGTCTGGAGCAACGGAAGCTCTGATCATGAGTACAATACAAATGCTTCTGTCATACAGTCTGGAGCAACGGAAGCTCTGATCATGAGTACAATACAAATGCTTCTGTCATACAGTCTGGAGCAACGGAAGCTCTGATCATGAGTACAATACAAATGCTTCTGTCATACAGTCTGGAGCAACGGAAGCTCTGATCATGAGTACAATACAAATGCTTCTGTCATACAGTCTGGAGCAACGGAAGCTCTGATCATGAGTACAATACAAATGCTTCTGTCATACAGTCTGGAGCAACGGAAGCTCTGATCATGAGTACAATACAAATGCTTCTGTCATACAGTCTGGAGCAACGGAAGCTCTGATCATGAGTACAATACAAATGCTTCTGTCATACAGTCTGGAGCAACGGAAGCTCTGATCATGAGTACAATACAAATGCTTCTGTCATACAGTCTGGAGCAACGGAAGCTCTGATCATGAGTACAATACAAATGCTTCTGTCATACAGTCTGGAGCAACGGAAGCTCTGATCATGCGTACAATACAAATGCTTCTGTCATACAGTCTGGAGCAACGGAAGCTCTGATCATGAGTACAATACAAATGCTTCTGTCATACAGTCTGGAGCAACGGAAGCTCTGATCATGAGTACAATACAAATGCTTCTGTCATACAGTCTGGAGCAACGGAAGCTCTGATCATGAGTACAATACAAATGCTTCTGTCATACAGTCTGGAGCAACGGAAGCTCTGATCATGAGTACAATACAAATGCTTCTGTCATACAGTCTGGAGCAACGGAAGCTCTGATCATGAGTACAATACAAATGCTTCTGTCATACAGTCTGGAGCAACGGAAGCTCTGATCATGAGTACAATACAAATGCTTCTGTCATACAGTCTGGAGCAACGGAAGCTCTGATCATGAGTACAATACAAATGCTTCTGTCATACAGTCTGGAGCAACGGAAGCTCTGATCATGAGTACAATACAAATGCTTCTGTCATACAGTCTGGAGCAACGGAAGCTCTGATCATGAGTACAATACAAATGCTTCTGTCATACAGTCTGGAGCAACGGAAGCTCTGATCATGAGTACAATACAAATGCTTCTGTCATACAGTCTGGAGCAACGGAAGCTCTGATCATGAGTACAATACAAATGCTTCTGTCATACAGTCTGGAGCAACGGAAGCTCTGATCATGCGTACAATACAAATGCTTCTGTCGTACAGTCTGGAGCAACGGGAGCTCTGATCATGAGTACAATACAAATGCTTCTGTCATACAGTCTGGAGCAACGGAAGCTCTGATCATGAGTACAATACAAATGCTTCTGTCATACAGTCTGGAGCAACGGAAGCTCTGATCATGAGTACAATACAAATGCTTCTGTCGTACAGTCTGGAGCAACGGAAGCTCTGATCATGAGTACAATACAAATGCTTCTGTCATACAGTCTGGAGCAACGGAAGCTCTGATCATGAGTAAAATACAAATGCTTCTGTCATACAGTCTGGAGCAACGGAAGCTCTGATCATGAGTACAATACAAATGCTTCTGTCATACAGTCTGGAGCAACGGAAGCTCTGATCATGAGTACAATACAAATGCTTCTGTCATACAGTCTGGAGCAACGGAAGCTCTGATCATGAGTAAAATACAAATGCTTCTGTCATACAGTCTGGAGCAACGGAAGCTCTGATCATGAGTACAATATAAATGCTTCTGTCATACAGTCTGGCGCAACGGAAGCTCTGATCATGAGTACAATACAAATGCTTCTGTCATACAGTCTGGCGCAACGGAAGCTCTGATCAGGAGTACAATACAAATGCTTCTGTCATACAGTCTGGAGCAACGGAAGCTCTGATCATGAGTACAATACAAATGCTTCTGTCATACAGTCTGGAGCAACGGAAGCTCTGATCAGGAGTACAATACAAATGCTTCTGTCATACAGTCTGGAGCAACGGAAGCTCTGATCATGAGTAAGCAATAGGGTTTGGATCCTCCTCCCCCACTTCCGTTTTGTCTTTGCAGTCGCGCAACATTTATCCTAACAAAAATAGAAATCATCCACGCATACATAGCTTGCTGCTTAGCCAAAATGGATATGGACAAACAACGTTAGATGCAGAGATATTTAAACATTTTCGTGAACGGAAATGCCAGCTTCCTACTCTGGATTTGGGACGGTGTTCTGTAGTTCCAGACCCTATAGCATTCTGTAGATTGTGGAATAGTTGCCTGGCTAGTACGCGAGCAGTGGTGGAAAATTGAGTTGTGTTACTTAAGTAAAAGTACCAATACTGCAATTTACAACTACTTTGTTACAAGTAAAAGCACGGAATTGAAAATGTATTTGAGTAAAAGTACAAAAGTATCAGCATCAAAATGTACTTAAAGTACTAAAAGTACTCATTGTGCAGAATGTCCCATTTCAGAAGTTCAACATGTGTACAAAGATCTATTGAAAATAGCCGATCTACAAGCTCACAATGCATCGCGTTGTTTGAAAAATAAACCGATCATCCCGGCCTTTTCACTCGTATGGATATGAAGCATCGACTTTAGGTGGAAATGTACAAATATACCCAAGGAGTAACACAATAAGCGCTAGAAACGAGTCAAACAACCCAGAGACTACATTTCCGGGTAGGCGGGGTGGCTGCAGCTGCCCGTCGCACAACAGAAACTGACTGATGTTAATTAAGTTAAAAATAAAAAATAAATAAAAATTATATTTAATGTTTCGTGGTTCACTGGTTACTCGAGTCACCGCCAGCTGAGTTTACGTCAACGAGGAATCTCAGGAAGGCAATTTGTTGACAGCTGGGCAGCGACATTGCTTTCATTGTAGTTTCAAGGCTTTTACGGCCACATTAATTCCATTTTCTCCAGAAACTGGCTGTATCAAATATTAATGGACATCATTAACAGCCAACCCCCCTGACAGAAAGGCCGGGGTGGTCGGTTTATTTTTCAAACACAGTTCTTATATGAAACGACCTAAAATCCCCCTATGGGGATCTCAATGCAAATAAAACAAATACATGAACCTGTGTACTGGCGCCCTCTACGGAAAGTGACGTCAGACTTCGGTGCTCTATAGCTGTCTATAGGAGTGGTTGCACCACTCGGAAAGACAGCTTCCGGAGGACGTACAGACAACTGAAGTACCTACGTCCAGCATTTAGTCCACCGTCCACAACAAAAACGTAATTAACCCATTCTGGGCGGGAACCCCTTTTGGTGTTAGCATTATGTTATGCTTTAGCTATTGAAAAATAGCAGATCTACAAGCTCATAGCGCGCCACCGAGTGGCGCGCTACGAGCTTGTAGGTCTGCTATTTTTTGAAAAATCGAAGAACGACTGACATAGAAACATAGCTTTTTCAGAAAACTGTCAGGATTTAGACGACATTATTTTTTTAGAATCTGATCTCGGGTCAAAATGGGTTAACCTAAATGAAGCATATTCAAATGTTGATGCGTGTCCCTGGCAATACAATCATCAATCGATATGCACTTTTTACGCACGCACGCACAAAACACAACGCAACGCAGCGCGCGCACACACTACCTGCACCTCTAAAAGCCTTGACATTTGCACATTGTGTGTTTTTGCCGTGAGGCAGAAGGCCATGGCCTTTCTCGGGGGGGCCATGGAGGATTCTCCCTCCGCATGAGAACCCATGCAGCTTTACAACTACTTACACACACACACACACACACACACACACACACACACACACACACACCCCTCCGCCTTTCAGACAATAAGCTTCGCGAGCATAATTGAACGATGGCAATCATTTAATAAGCGATATATATTTACAGTAGTCAACAATAAATCAATAGCCCTGATGGTGAGAGTATGTACAGTGTCTATAGTCAAGGCCTCTTTATAAATTCGTCTTTGACAGGATGGGAGAGAGGGAGAGAGGGGGAGGGGGAGAGAGGGAGAGGGAGGGAGGGAGGGAGAGGGAGGGCGAGGGGGGAGATGGGGAGGGAGAGAGGGAGAGATGGAGAGGGAGGGAGGGAGGGAGGGGGAGGGGGAGGGGGAGGGGGGAGGGGGAGGGAGGGAGGGAGGGAGGGAGAGGGGGAGAGGGAGGGGGAGAGAGAGAGGGAGGGAGGGAGAGAGAGGGAGGGAGGGAGAGAGGGAGGGAGGGAGGGAGGGGGAGAGAGGGAGGGGGAGAGAGGGAGAGAGAGGGAGATGGGGGGGGGGAGGAGAGGGGGAGAGGGAGAGGGGGAGGGGGAGGGAGGGGGAGAGAGGGAGAGAGAGGGACACTGTGACATGACAGAGATCTCCTTTGGGGCTTAGGAGCGCAGCAGGACAGGAACCATGGCCATCACCACTTGTCCCCAGTGGCTGACGCTGGACTCCACAAATAGGACATGTCAGCCAGAGGCAGACCCACCCATGGCTGTTGTCGGGGAAGAAAAGCTCTCATCTCCATATTTTAAGTTTGTGTCTTCCTTCCCACAAAAACTAAATACTTCGTGTTTTTGTATCAGTGGTACTCCATATTTCATGTCAAGGACCCCAAAGATTATCTGTATTTGGCCACCGACCCCCATCTGAAAATATGTTGTTCCAGGGACCTCCCCCCCAGAAGCAAAGATTTGAGTTAAAAACGTTCGCTGTGAAAGAATATATATTCAAAGATTCGAGGCACATTTTCACGATTTTTCAAAGAAATAGCAGACCTACAAGCTCGTAGCACGGCACTCGGTGGTGCGCTATGAGCTTGTAGATCTGCTATTTTTCAATGGCTAAATAATGCTTAGTTAAAACACCAAAAGGGGTTCCCGACTCCCGTCTAGAATGGGTTAAAGGAGATATAGACAAGTTCCAGTGTTTGTACACAGCTGTGACTGATGTTTCCAAAAAATAATTCAAATCTGGCTCCACCCCCCCCTCCCTCCTCCCGTCATCCTATTGGCCGAGCCAGGTCACTTCACGCTATGGGGTGGTTGTTGTTGCTGCTGGGAGGGACGCTTTGGATATTTGCGCTCGTACGTCTAAATATGAGGTACATCGTACATCTTAGTCATTAGGATGACATTGAGTTCACATGTTTTTTTTTTTTTTTTTAAGGGTAACTGTAGCATAATCGCCGAGTCCTGTAGTCGCAAAGTGGCGGAGGCAGAGACCGAGACTCACTGGCTCTCAACATATGAATTCTCTTTTATTTGTATTCGGTGCATATACAATACACATTGTCCCTCAAATACCCCCCAGCCACTTAAACAGCATCGTTCATGTGAACTATACTCTGTCCAAGGTTATTCATTGCAATGATCAAAAATCGCTATGATGATCTTAGCATCATCGTACTCCTAGCGATTTGTCCGAGATTCATTTTCATAGCGTGGTGGAGCGACTCGCCCAGGTTTCAATTGCAGGCTATGCAAGCCTGGCAGGCAGCCCGGCATGCATAGCCAGATTGTAGCATTACGCGGAAAGCGGGGGGATTGAAACCCGGGTCTCCCACTCGCCAGACCAACGCGCAACCCGTCGTGCCAACAGGGCTGATTGCCGATTGGCAGGGCCCCCCCCCCCCCCCTCCCCCCCAAGCTTTTGAAGCGCGTCCTCGGGCTTCACACCGCGGACCGCCGCACACGGCGTCCCTCATGTCCCTCGCGCGAGGATATCACGCTCCACGTCCTGCCGACCACGCCAGATTGTATAGCGTTACGCGGAAGCGAGTGGTGACAGGCTCACTATAGCGACTTCCACCATTTCGACACATGAGCACATACGACAGTGTTGTTTTTTGGCAACAGATTTTGATTTTAGTTTCAGTCATATAGTCTCTTGAATAGTTTTCACTTTAGTGATTTTAGTCACCCGGAATGTTTTAGTCGACTGAATGTCATAGGGTTTTAGTCGACTAAATCTACAGGTCATTTAGTCGACTACAATGTATTTTGGTGGGCCTTGATGCCGTCGTAATGACTGTTTTTTACACTTGCTGAAAATAGCCGATCTACAAGTTCACAACGTTGTGAACTTGTATCGGCTATTTTCAGCATGCAACCAAGTGTAAAATGACTTATACTGGATCTCTTGTCCACTATAGTCCCTTCCTAACATTTTAGTCTAGTTTTTATTTGTTGACGAAATTGTCAATATATTTAGTCTTAGTTTTAGTCATCGTAGCTTAGTTTTCATTTAGTTTCCATTTCGTTTTTTGTCAGTGAAAAAAGGTATAGTCGACGAACATTTTAGATTTTCGTCTTAGTTTTAGTCGACGGAAACAACACTGACATTACAACCCGCTTCACATGAACGATATTGACGTAACCAGGAGATTTAGGTTCTGTCGGATCCTCCTGAGTTCTCCCCCAGATGTAGCAGATCTACAAGCTCTAGCGCGGCACTCGGTGCCGCGCTACGAGCTTGTAGGTCTGCTATTTTTGAAAAATCGTGAAAATGTGCCTCGAATCTTTGAATATTATTATTCTGTCAGAGCAAACGTTTTTAACTCAAATCTTTGCTTCTGGGGGAGGGGGTCTGTCCCTGGAACAACATATTTTCTGATGGGGGTCGGCGGCGGCCAATTACATATATTTTTTGGGGTCCTTGACATGAAATATTGAGCACCTCTGCAGTGATGTAAATAGGTTTTCAATGTAATGGGTCCCGGGATGCACAGGTGGTCATTCAAATGAGTCCCAAAAAATTCTTATGAGTCCCAAAAAAAATCACACCTGTGTGAAGTGAGTGGTGCAACTCCGTGTGGGGGTTCGCGGGGCGGGGGGGGGGGGGGGGGGGGGGGATGTTCCAGACCCCCAGGAACACAGGGGGCGTGCCGCGTCGCGTCCGAAACGGTTGAGAATGACAGAGTTACCGTGTGGCGGCCCCTCTACTGTACTGTAATGTACTGGCACCCCCGAAAGCATACAGTTAATACGTGCGTGTGTGTTTGTGTGTGCATTATGTTGCGCACAGATGGTGAAAAACAACCATGCTGTTTTCGTGCTCATACCCAGACACCCAGTCACCCAGCCACCCACCCACACACATAGCTCCGTAAGGGAGTGGTTGCACCACTCAAAAATAATAATAATAAAACATGTTTTATTTTGTTTTATAAAAAAAAATATATTATAAACATATCAAATAGGCCTATACAGTATATTTTTAATGTAGGCTAGTAGTATTAGCAAGCACAACTCAGTAAGAAATACTAATAGTGGGCAACAGTGGATTTAATATAGCTTAAACCAAAAGTTGTTTGCAGTTGCAATTATTATACTTAGTCAAAATATCGGCGTGTGTTACACAATGTGTGTTTCCCATTGAATCGGGTCTGCTTGTCACGCTAAAACATGTTCCCCTAAATATTTCTGTCGGAGGCAGCACCGTTTAGTTGAGAGAGTTGCGACATCTCCGTTCACTGCTTATTCGTGGGGCTGCATGTGTCACTGATCACTCCATTGTCGTCACTCTCTGTCTCTAAACAGCTCTAGTCTAGAGGCTGCGCTGAGTGCGCTCAGTCAGAGCCAACATGGCGGCGCACAGCGCGCTGTGTTGACAGTGTTGTTACAGACTAGTGGTTCTACAAGAACGATTCCTACGTGGATTTTATTTTTTATAACATAGGATGAGGTCGGATGCGGGCATGCAAAATGATCGTGTCCGTAGATTATTGTTTTACCGCATTTTTTTCCCCCGTGATTTTTTTCCTTCATGTGGATTATTATTACTGTGTACCTCCGCTCAACCTCTGCGTCCACGGGACGCAAAGGTTGAGCGGAGGTTGCGGCCCAAAACTATAAAGTGCGTTTTGGGACGCAAAACGCACCCTATTTACATCACTGCCTCTGACATAGAAACATAGGTATTTCAGAAAACTGTCAGAATTTAGAAGACATTATTTTTTTTAATTTTGACGTCAGGCCTAAATGGGTTACATTCGAATCCTGGGGAAAAAAAGAAAAGGAAAATAGTTTTGGACATATGAGGTTTCCACCTGACCGAGACGATATGCAGAAAGAAGCAAGACAACGTTTGGACAGAGGCCGATAATTGTGTGTGTGTGTGTTAGGGCATTCACTTCTAGTCATTTTTACTAGTTGACTAGTTTGCCTATTTTACTAGTCGACTAGTCGACTAGTTGTTTAACTACCTATTATGTAAAAAATAAAATAAATTAAAAAAATAAACTTTCTTTTTTTTTTAATAAATATTTGTACATTGAACAACTGTGTACATGGTGACTATAACTATAATCTACCTGATCTTGAGGCCTACAAAATCGGGGGAAAAAAATACAAATAAAAACAATTAACTTTTTTTTCTTATCAACTAGTCAACTAGTACCAACAAGGTCGACTAGTGGATTTACTAGTCAACTAGTAAACTTGTCGACTATTTGCTTAATGCCCTAGTGCGTGTGTGTACGTGTGCGCGTGCGTGCGCGCCTATCAAACAGGTAGACAGATGTAGTGTAGTGGTCCAGACAGACGGCACTGCAGGCACCATCAGGTCTCTATACACAGCTCCTTAGATGTTTGTGCCAGAGAACTGCAGCACCAGCCCTGAGCCCCACGAGAGAGTTAGTGCACAGGCTAGATATGACAAGTAACTGAAATACACCAAAGAAATGACTGGCACTTTTTTATACATTTTAAAACTTCATAGTTTACTTTTGTCAGCTTTATTATTATTATTTCTTTTTTTATTTGGTTCTGTGACCCAAACGGCGTAGGCAATTATACGCTTTTAGCTTCAGCCTATAACCTTTACGGGCCACTCAAGTGTCTGTATTATGCAGGGCCGGTCCTGAGCAATCTGGCGCCCCAAGCAGGATTTTTTTTTTTTTTTTACTCTGTCCCAAAAATTGAGGAGACACTGTGGAGGCACTGGGGGGACAGTGGGGACACTGTGGAGGCACTGGGGGTCCATTGGGGAGGCACTGTGGGGACACTGGGGAGGCTCTGTGGAGGCACTGGCAGGACACTGGCACTGGGGAGACACTGGGGAGGCACTGGGGGGGCACTGGGGAGGCACTGGGGGGGCACTGGGGGGACACGGTGCAGACAGAGTTGGGACAGAGTAAAAACAAAAAAATGTTTTTTTTTTTCTTTTGGCGCCCCTCCCCCATGGCGCTCGAAGCCGTTGCTTCGTCGGCCTGTAGGAAGAACCGGGCCTGGTATTATGTAATTTGTTATACATGTTGAAACTTGAAAGGTTAAAAAGAAACTAAACTAAACTAACCCATTCTGCCTCGGGAACCCCTTTTGGTGTTTTAACCCATTTAGACATGAGCTCGATTCTACACGCGTCTTCTAAATCCTGACAGTTTTCTGGAAAACCCCATGTTTCTAAGTCAGTGGTTCTCAAATTATTTCATGTCAAGGACCTCCAGAAATGTTATGAAATTGGCCGCCGACCCCCCCCCCCCCCCCATCTGAAAATATGTTGTTCCAGGGACCCTCCCAGAAGCAAAGATTTGAGTTAAAAACGTTCGCTCTGAATATATATTCAAAGATTTGCACATTTTCAGGATAAAAAAAGAAAATAGCAGAACTGCTATTTTTCAATAGCTAAAGTATAACATGATGCTTAAAACACCAAAAGGGGTTCCCGCCCCAAAATGGGTTAAAGCATTATGTTATGCTTTAGCTATTGAAAAATAGCAGATCTACAAGCTTGTAGCGCGGCACTCTGTGAAAAGCTGGAGGTTGCACGATGGAAGCCCCTCAGTCAAATCTGGTCACTAATTTTCAGACGGGCGTCCGCAGCCAAATACAGTTGTTGCTCAAATGTTCAATACAGACTAGGGGATTCACTTCTAGTCATTTTTACTAGTTGACTAGTTTACTAGTCGACTAGTCGACTAGTTGTTTAACGACCTATTATGTAAAAAAATAAATAAATTAAAAAAATAAACTTTTTTTTTTTTTTTTTTTTTTAATAAATATTTGTACATTGAAAAACGGTGTACATGGTGACTATAACTATAATCTACCTGATCGTCAGGCCTACAAATTCTTTTTTCTTATCAACTAGTCAACTAGTACCAACAAGGTCGACTAGTGGATTTACTAGTCGACTAGTTTACTAGTCGACTTAATGCCCTAATACAGACATGAATGAAGTCAGTCGGGATCGGGATTTATTATTGAGAATTCCACTCTTCAAAGTCGGCGCTCGTAGCCTCGTAAAGGCAGTGACGTCCCTTTAAAAGCGACATGTTCTCTGTCTGCCGTCTCCCCTCTGCTCCGTTAACATCATGGGTAACTCATTCAAGTGCTAAATTAAATGTGAAATACATCCTCTATCGAGAAAACAACAAGATGTGTTGACAAAGACACTTCATACATTTGGACATTTTTAGTATTATATTAAAAGTAGGCTGTGGGTGCTGGCGGCTTGTTCCCTCCTCCGCGTCATCAGTGCCCATACCCGAGGCGGGGTTGGCGAAAGAGCCCTTCTGTGTGGAGTTTGCATGTTCTCCCCGTGTCCCCTAGGGTAGGTACCCTCACAAAAAACATGCAGTAATCCTGGTCTCTAAACAAACTGCCTCCCCCTGGCCAGCCTGATGGAGGGGAAAGGAACTGGTTGGAATAACGTGTTCCTTCCACGCGCTACGTCCAACCAGGGAAACTCCCCCCTGTCAGGTGTAAAGGAGCAACTTGGACACTCATGCATGAAGGAAGCATGAGTTCAAGTCCGTTGCTCTCCCCAGGTTGGCGGAGGGTGTGTAGAGCCCAGGATCACATTAGATAATTGACACGGGGGTGAAAATGGGTTACAAAATCATGGAGAAAAAAAAAATAATAATAAAAAAAGTAGGGTAACTACAGTTGAATTTCAATGGACTTTTGTATGGGCTGACCTGCAGTACAGCGTTTTAACGGACCATACGTGGACCATAAGCTCGTAGCGCGCCACCAAGTGGCGCACTACGAGCTTGTAGGGCTGCTATTTTTGAAAAATCGTGAAAATATTTATTTCAGAAAATTGAATTTTTTTTATTTTATTTTGAGGTCAGGCCTAAATGGGTTAAAAGTGCTGTTTTCATTACAAGCTTAGTAAGGGGTTTATAGTTTCGCCCCTGGTTTTCCTAGACGAATGGATTTGTTCTAGAGGGAAAAATAAACTAAATAGCGGGCCTAGTGTATAGCCCTGGGGGACTCCCTGTCACCTTTAGTATAGGATTTAAGTTAATGAGTTTAAATGCATTCTCCGGGGGGTGATAACAGCAGCGCACTTAGTTGAAGTGCTTATAAAGTAGTTCTCAGTGAAATGAAGAAAAAATAAAAACATTAACCAGTCAGAATTGGCTTCACCACAGCAGGGGGGATGAGAATCGAGGTGGACAAAGTGGGTACAAGGTAAACACATTGTCAAAACGCCACGGGACAACAATCCAATCCAAACCACTTTATTTATATAGCACATTTCACAACTCAAAGGTTTACAAAGTGCCGTAACAGAAAGTTAAAGGCTAAATACACTATAAAGCTAAAACAAAAGATAACCAACGACACCGACGCAGAGACGACGCTATAGCTAGAGAACACAGTCGTTGCCGAGCCGCTGTACTGTACTTTTTGAGGTATTTGTACTTTACTTGAGTATTTCCAATTTCCAGTACTTTTTACTTCCACTCCACTACATCTCCAGAGCCAACGTTTGTACTTTTACTACCACTGCAATCATTTGAATACTTTAGTCACTGGTTACGTTGGCGATTTTAATTCTACAAGCTCACAATGCGTCGCGCCGCGACGCATTGTGAGCTTGTGGATCGGCTATTTTATAGACTGTACACATTTTGAACTATGAGACAGACATTCTGCAATATGAGTACTTTTAGTACGTTAAGTACATTTTGATGTACTTTTGTACTCGAGTACATTTTCAATTCCGTACTTTCACTTGTAACGAAGTAGTTCTAAGGCCTCACTCAGACCTTTGCAGCATTGCTGCATGCTTGTTGTATGAATGTTGTGAGTGTCATGGCCGCCCCAATGCATTTCCAATGGAAGTCACATGGTTTGAGGACCACATTTT